>NW_026060923.1:0-300000 GCF_929443795.1 Astur gentilis
GGGGCTGGGGGAAGCTGCGGCACGCACGAGAACCCCCAGCCGTCTGCATCCGGCTGCCAGCCACCAGGGCCGGCCGCCGCTCGCGCTCTGCCCAATTCGTGGATGGGCTCCGGCTTAAGGCCAGACAAAACGCGACGAGGTGCCGCCACCTCTAACCCGGTACAACGCCGCAGACCTTTCCCACCGACACCTCCTGCAACCAGGCAAGCCGGGGCCGGCCGGACACCACAGGCCGCCCACACATGGCTCATGCCGGCAAAAAACGGGACGAGGCACTGCGGCCTCTCGCCTGTGCCATCACCGGGCCCTCGGGGGCTGGGGGAAGCTGCGGCACGCACGAGAACCCCCAGCCGTCTGCATCCGGCTGCCAGCCACCAGGGCCGGCCGCCGCTCGCGCTCTGCCCAATTCGTGGATGGGCTCCGGCTTAAGGCCAGACAAAACGCGACGAGGTGCCGCCACCTCTAACCCGGAAAAACGCCGCAGACCTTTCCCACCGACACCTCCTGCAACCAGGCAAGCCGGGGCCGGCCGGACACCACAGGCCGCCCACACATGGCTCATGCCGGCAAAAAACGGGACGAGGCACTGCGGCCTCTCGCCTGTGCCATCACCGGGCCCTCGGGGGCTGGGGGAAGCTGCGGCACGCACGAGAACCCCCAGCCGTCTGCATCCGGCTGCCAGCCACCAGGGCCGGCCGCCGCTCGCACTCTGCCCAATTCGTGGATGGGCTCCGGCTTAAGGCCAGACAAAACGCGACGAGGTGCCGCCACCTCTAACCCGGTACAACGCCGCAGACCTTTCCCACCGACACCTCCTGCAACCAGGCAAGCCGGGGCCGGCCGGACACCACAGGCCGCCCACACATGGCTCATGCCGGCAAAAAACGGGACGAGGCACTGCGGCCTCTCGCCTGTGCCATCACCGGGCCCTCGGGGGCTGGGGGAAGCTGCGGCACGCACGAGAACCCCCAGCCATCTGCATCCGGCTGCCAGCCACCAGGGCCGGCCGCCGCTCGCGCTCTGCCCAATTCGTGGATGGGCTCCGGCTTAAGGCCAGACAAAACGCGACGAGGTGCCGCCACCTCTAACCCGGTACAACGCCGCAGACCTTTCGCACCGACACCTCCTGCAACCAGGCAAGCCGGGGCCGGCCGGACACCACAGGCCGCCCACACATGGCTCATGCCGGCAAAAAACGGGACGAGGCACTGCGGCCTCTCGCCTGTGCCATCACCGGGCCCTCGGGGGCTGGGGGAAGCTGCGGCACGCACGAGAACCCCCAGCCGTCTGCATCCGGCTGCCAGCCACCAGGGCCGGCCGCCGCTCGCGCTCTGCCCAATTCGTGGATGGGCTCCGGCTTAAGGCCAGACAAAACGCGACGAGGTGCCGCCACCTCTAACCCGGTACAACGCCGCAGACCTTTCCCACCGACACCTCCTGCAACCAGGCAAGCCGGGGCCGGCCGGACACCACAGGCCGCCCACACATGGCTCATGCCGGCAAAAAACGGGACGAGGCACTGCGGCCTCTCGCCTGTGCCATCACCGGGCCCTCGGGGGCTGGGGGAAGCTGCGGCACGCACGAGAACCCCCAGCCGTCTGCATCCGGCTGCCAGCCACCAGGGCCGGCCGCCGCTCGCGCTCTGCCCAATTCGTGGATGGGCTCCGGCTTAAGGCCAGACAAAACGCGACGAGGTGCCGCCACCTCTAACCCGGTACAACGCCGCAGACCTTTCCCACCGACACCTCCTGCAACCAGGCAAGCCGGGGCCGGCCGGACACCACAGGCCGCCCACACATGGCTCATGCCGGCAAAAAACGGGACGAGGCACTGCGGCCTCTCGCCTGTGCCATCACCGGGCCCTCGGGGGCTGGGGGAAGCTGCGGCACGCACGAGAACCCCCAGCAGTCTGCATCCGGCTGCCAGCCACCAGGGCCGGCCGCCGCTCGCGCTCTGCCCAATTCGTGGATGGGCTCCGGCTTAAGGCCAGACAAAACGCGACGAGGTGCCGCCACCACTAACCCGGTACAACGCCGCAGACCTTTCCCACCGACACCTCCTGCAACCAGGCAAGCCGGGGCCGGCCGGACAGCACAGGCCGCCCACACATGGCTCATGCCGGCAAAAAACGGGACGAGGCACTGCGGCCTCTCGCCTGTGCCATCACCGGGCCCTCGGGGAAGCTGCGGCACGCACGAGAACCCCCAGCCGTCTGCATCCGGCTGCCAGCCACCAGGGCCGGCCGCCGCTCGCGCTCTGCCCAATTCGTGGATGGGCTCCGGCTTAAGGCCAGACAAAACGCGACGAGGTGCCGCCACCTCTAACCCGGTACAACGCCGCAGACCTTTCCCACCGACACCTCCTGCAACCAGGCAAGCCGGGGCCGGCCGGACACCACAGGCCGCCCACACATGGCTCATGCCGGCAAAAAACGGGACGAGGCACTGCGGCCTCTCGCCTGTGCCATCACCGGGCCCTCGGGGGCTGGGGGAAGCTGCGGCACGCACGAGAACCCCCAGCCGTCTGCATCCGGCTGCCAGCCACCAGGGCCGGCCGCCGCTCGCGCTCTGCCCAATTCGTGGATGGGCTCCGGCTTAAGGCCAGACAAAACGCGACGAGGTGCCGCCACCTCTAACCCGGTACAACGCCGCAGACCTTTCCCACCGACACCTCCTGCAACCAGGCAAGCCGGGGCCGGCCGGACACCACAGGCCGCCCACACATGGCTCATGCCGGCAAAAAACGGGACGAGGCACTGCGGCCTCTCGCCTGTGCCATCACCGGGCCCTCGGGGGCTGGGGGAAGCTGCGGCACGCACGAGAACCCCCAGCCGTCTGCATCCGGCTGCCAGCCACCAGGGCCGGCCGCCGCTCGCGCTCTGCCCAATTCGTGGATGGGCTCCGGCTTAAGGCCAGACAAAACGCGACGAGGTGCCGCCACCTCTAACCCGGTACAACGCCGCAGACCTTTCCCACCGACACCTCCTGCAACCAGGCAAGCCGGGGCCGGCCGGACACCACAGGCCGCCCACACATGGCTCATGCCGGCAAAAAACGGGACGAGGCACTGCGGCCTCTCGCCTGTGCCATCACCGGGCCCTCAGGGGCTGGGGGAAGCTGCGGCACGCACGAGAACCCCCAGCCGTCTGCATCCGGCTGCCATCCACCAGGGCCGGCCGCCGCTCGCGCTCTGCCCAATTCGTGGATGGGCTCCGGCTTAAGGCCAGACAAAACGCGACGAGGTGCCGCCACCTCTAACCCGGTACAACGCCGCAGACCTTTCCCACTGACACCTCCTGCAACCAGGCAAGCCGGGGCCGGCCGGACACCACAGGCCGCCCACACATGGCTCATGCCGGCAAAAAACGGGACGAGGCACTGCGGCCTCTCGCCTGTGCCATCACCGGGCCCTCGGGGGCTGGGGGAAGCTGCGGCACGCACGAGAACCCCCAGCCGTCTGCATCCGGCTGCCAGCCACCAGGGCCGGCCGCCGCTCGCGCTCTGCCCAATTCGTGGATGGGCTCCGGCTTAAGGCCAGACAAAACGCGACGAGGTGCCGCCACCTCTAACCCGGTACAACGCCGCAGACCTTTCCCACCGACACCTCCTGCAACCAGGCAAGCCGGGGCCGGCCGGACACCACAGGCCGCCCACACATGGCTCATGCCGGCAAAAAACGGGACGAGGCACTGCGGCCTCTCGCCTGTGCCATCACCGGGCCCTCGGGGGCTGGGGGAAGCTGCGGCACGCACGAGAACCCCCAGCAGTCTGCATCCGGCTGCCAGCCACCAGGGCCGGCCGCCGCTCGCGCTCTGCCCAATTCGTGGATGGGCTCCGGCTTAAGGCCAGACAAAACGCGACGAGGTGCCGCCACCTCTAACCCGGTACAACGCCGCAGACCTTTCCCACCGACACCTCCTGCAACCAGGCAAGCCGGGGCCGGCCGGACAGCACAGGCCGCCCACACATGGCTCATGCCGGCAAAAAACGGGACGAGGCACTGCGGCCTCTCGCCTGTGCCATCACCGGGCCCTCGGGGAAGCTGCGGCACGCACGAGAACCCCCAGCCGTCTGCATCCGGCTGCCAGCCACCAGGGCCGGCCGCCGCTCGCGCTCTGCCCAATTCGTGGATGGGCTCCGGCTTAAGGCCAGACAAAACGCGACGAGGTGCCGCCACCTCTAACCCGGTACAACGCCGCAGACCTTTCCCACCGACACCTCCTGCAACCAGGCAAGCCGGGGCCGGCCGGACACCACAGGCCGCCCACACATGGCTCATGCCGGCAAAAAACGGGACGAGGCACTGCGGCCTCTCGCCTGTGCCATCACCGGGCCCTCGGGGGCTGGGGGAAGCTGCGGCACGCACGAGAACCCCCAGCCGTCTGCATCCGGCTGCCAGCCACCAGGGCCGGCCGCCGCTCGCACTCTGCCCAATTCGTGGATGGGCTCCGGCTTAAGGCCAGACAAAACGCGACGAGGTGCCGCCACCTCTAACCCGGTACAACGCCGCAGACCTTTCGCACCGACACCTCCTGCAACCAGGCAAGCCGGGGCCGGCCGGACACCACAGGCCGCCCACACATGGCTCATGCCGGCAAAAAACGGGACGAGGCACTGCGGCCTCTCGCCTGTGCCATCACCGGGCCCTCGGGGGCTGGGGGAAGCTGCGGCACGCACGAGAACCCCCAGCCGTCTGCATCCGGCTGCCAGCCACCAGGGCCGGCCGCCGCTCGCGCTCTGCCCAATTCGTGGATGGGCTCCGGCTTAAGGCCAGACAAAACGCGACGAGGTGCCGCCACCTCTAACCCGGTACAACGCCGCAGACCTTTCCCACCGACACCTCCTGCAACCAGGCAAGCCGGGGCCGGCCGGACACCACAGGCCGCCCACACATGGCTCATGCCGGCAAAAAACGGGACGAGGCACTGCGGCCTCTCGCCTGTGCCATCACCGGGCCCTCGGGGGCTGGGGGAAGCTGCGGCACGCACGAGAACCCCCAGCCGTCTGCATCCGGCTGCCAGCCACCAGGGCCGGCCGCCGCTCGCGCTCTGCCCAATTCGTGGATGGGCTCCGGCTTAAGGCCAGACAAAACGCGACGAGGTGCCGCCACCTCTAACCCGGTACAACGCCGCAGACCTTTCCCACCGACACCTCCTGCAACCAGGCAAGCCGGGGCCGGCCGGACACCACAGGCCGCCCACACATGGCTCATGCCGGCAAAAAACGGGACGAGGCACTGCGGCCTCTCGCCTGTGCCATCACCGGGCCCTCGGGGGCTGGGGGAAGCTGCGGCACGCACGAGAACCCCCAGCCGTCTGCATCCGGCTGCCAGCCACCAGGGCCGGCCGCCGCTCGCGCTCTGCCCAATTCGTGGATGGGCTCCGGCTTAAGGCCAGACAAAACGCGACGAGGTGCCGCCACCTCTAACCCGGTACAACGCCGCAGACCTTTCCCACCGACACCTCCTGCAACCAGGCAAGCCGGGGCCGGCCGGACAGCACAGGCCGCCCACACATGGCTCATGCCGGCAAAAAACGGGACGAGGCACTGCGGCCTCTCGCCTGTGCCATCACCGGGCCCTCGGGGAAGCTGCGGCACGCACGAGAACCCCCAGCCGTCTGCATCCGGCTGCCAGCCACCAGGGCCGGCCGCCGCTCGCGCTCTGCCCAATTCGTGGATGGGCTCCGGCTTAAGGCCAGACAAAACGCGACGAGGTGCCGCCACCTCTAACCCGGTACAACGCCGCAGACCTTTCCCACCGACACCTCCTGCAACCAGGCAAGCCGGGGCCGGCCGGACACCACAGGCCGCCCACACATGGCTCATGCCGGCAAAAAACGGGACGAGGCACTGCGGCCTCTCGCCTGTGCCATCACCGGGCCCTCGGGGGCTGGGGGAAGCGGCGGCACGCACGAGAACCCCCAGCCGTCTGCATCCGGCTGCCAGCCACCAGGGCCGGCCGCCGCTCGCGCTCTGCCCAATTCGTGGATGGGCTCCGGCTTAAGGCCAGACAAAACGCGACGAGGTGCCGCCACCTCTAACCCGGTACAACGCCGCAGACCTTTCCCACCGACACCTCCTGCAACCAGGCAAGCCGGGGCCGGCCGGACACCACAGGCCGCCCACACATGGCTCATGCCGGCAAAAAACGGGACGAGGCACTGCGGCCTCTCGCCTGTGCCATCACCGGGCCCTCGGGGGCTGGGGGAAGCTGCGGCACGCACGAGAACCCCCAGCCGTCTGCATCCGGCTGCCAGCCACCAGGGCCGGCCGCCGCTCGCGCTCTGCCCAATTCGTGGATGGGCTCCGGCTTAAGGCCAGACAAAACGCGACGAGGTGCCGCCACCTCTAACCCGGTACAACGCCGCAGACCTTTCCCACCGACACCTCCTGCAACCAGGCAAGCCGGGGCCGGCCGGACACCACAGGCCGCCCACACATGGCTCATGCCGGCAAAAAACGGGACGAGGCACTGCGGCCTCTCGCCTGTGCCATCACCGGGCCCTCAGGGGCTGGGGGAAGCTGCGGCACGCACGAGAACCCCCAGCCGTCTGCATCCGGCTGCCATCCACCAGGGCCGGCCGCCGCTCGCGCTCTGCCCAATTCGTGGATGGGCTCCGGCTTAAGGCCAGACAAAACGCGACGAGGTGCCGCCACCTCTAACCCGGTACAACGCCGCAGACCTTTCCCACTGACACCTCCTGCAACCAGGCAAGCCGGGGCCGGCCGGACACCACAGGCCGCCCACACATGGCTCATGCCGGCAAAAAACGGGACGAGGCACTGCGGCCTCTCGCCTGTGCCATCACCGGGCCCTCGGGGGCTGGGGGAAGCTGCGGCACGCACGAGAACCCCCAGCCGTCTGCATCCGGCTGCCAGCCACCAGGGCCGGCCGCCGCTCGCGCTCTGCCCAATTCGTGGATGGGCTCCGGCTTAAGGCCAGACAAAACGCGACGAGGTGCCGCCACCTCTAACCCGGTACAACGCCGCAGACCTTTCCCACCGACACCTCCTGCAACCAGGCAAGCCGGGGCCGGCCGGACACCACAGGCCGCCCACACATGGCTCATGCCGGCAAAAAACGGGACGAGGCACTGCGGCCTCTCGCCTGTGCCATCACCGGGCCCTCGGGGGCTGGGGGAAGCTGCGGCACGCACGAGAACCCCCAGCAGTCTGCATCCGGCTGCCAGCCACCAGGGCCGGCCGCCGCTCGCGCTCTGCCCAATTCGTGGATGGGCTCCGGCTTAAGGCCAGACAAAACGCGACGAGGTGCCGCCACCTCTAACCCGGTACAACGCCGCAGACCTTTCCCACCGACACCTCCTGCAACCAGGCAAGCCGGGGCCGGCCGGACAGCACAGGCCGCCCACACATGGCTCATGCCGGCAAAAAACGGGACGAGGCACTGCGGCCTCTCGCCTGTGCCATCACCGGGCCCTCGGGGAAGCTGCGGCACGCACGAGAACCCCCAGCCGTCTGCATCCGGCTGCCAGCCACCAGGGCCGGCCGCCGCTCGCGCTCTGCCCAATTCGTGGATGGGCTCCGGCTTAAGGCCAGACAAAACGCGACGAGGTGCCGCCACCTCTAACCCGGTACAACGCCGCAGACCTTTCCCACCGACACCTCCTGCAACCAGGCAAGCCGGGGCCGGCCGGACACCACAGGCCGCCCACACATGGCTCATGCCGGCAAAAAACGGGACGAGGCACTGCGGCCTCTCGCCTGTGCCATCACCGGGCCCTCGGGGGCTGGGGGAAGCTGCGGCACGCACGAGAACCCCCAGCCGTCTGCATCCGGCTGCCAGCCACCAGGGCCGGCCGCCGCTCGCACTCTGCCCAATTCGTGGATGGGCTCCGGCTTAAGGCCAGACAAACCGCGACGAGGTGCCGCCACCTCTAACCCGGTACAACGCCGCAGACCTTTCGCACCGACACCTCCTGCAACCAGGCAAGCCGGGGCCGGCCGGACACCACAGGCCGCCCACACATGGCTCATGCCGGCAAAAAACGGGACGAGGCACTGCGGCCTCTCGCCTGTGCCATCACCGGGCCCTCGGGGGCTGGGGGAAGCTGCGGCACGCACGAGAACCCCCAGCCGTCTGCATCCGGCTGCCAGCCACCAGGGCCGGCCGCCGCTCGCACTCTGCCCAATTCGTGGATGGGCTCCGGCTTAAGGCCAGACAAAACGCGACGAGGTGCCGCCACCTCTAACCCGGTACAACGCCGCAGACCTTTCCCACCGACACCTCCTGCAACCAGGCAAGCCGGGGCCGGCCGGACACCACAGGCCGCCCACACATGGCTCATGCCGGCAAAAAACGGGACGAGGCACTGCGGCCTCTCGCCTGTGCCATCACCGGGCCCTCGGGGGCTGGGGGAAGCTGCGGCACGCACGAGAACCCCCAGCCGTCTGCATCCGGCTGCCAGCCACCAGGGCCGGCCGCCGCTCGCGCTCTGCCCAATTCGTGGATGGGCTCCGGCTTAAGGCCAGACAAAACGCGACGAGGTGCCGCCACCTCTAACCCGGTACAACGCCGCAGACCTTTCCCACCGACACCTCCTGCAACCAGGCAAGCCGGGGCCGGCCGGACACCACAGGCCGCCCACACATGGCTCATGCCGGCAAAAAACGGGACGAGGCACTGCGGCCTCTCGCCTGTGCCATCACCGGGCCCTCGGGGGCTGGGGGAAGCTGCGGCACGCACGAGAACCCCCAGCCGTCTGCATCCGGCTGCCAGCCACCAGGGCCGGCCGCCGCTCGCGCTCTGCCCAATTCGTGGATGGGCTCCGGCTTAAGGCCAGACAAAACGCGACGAGGTGCCGCCACCTCTAACCCGGTACAACGCCGCAGACCTTTCGCACCGACACCTCCTGCAACCAGGCAAGCCGGGGCCGGCCGGACACCACAGGCCGCCCACACATGGCTCATGCCGGCAAAAAACGGGACGAGGCACTGCGGCCTCTCGCCTGTGCCATCACCGAGCCCTCGGGGGCTGGGGGAAGCTGCGGCACGCACGAGAACCCCCAGCCGTCTGCATCCGGCTGCCAGCCACCAGGGCCGGCCGCCGCTCGCGCTCTGCCCAATTCGTGGATGGGCTCCGGCTTAAGGCCAGACAAAACGCGACGAGGTGCCGCCACCTCTAACCCGGTACAACGCCGCAGACCTTTCCCACCGACACCTCCTGCAACCAGGCAAGCCGGGGCCGGCCGGACACCACAGGCCGCCCACACATGGCTCATGCCGGCAAAAAACGGGACGAGGCACTGCGGCCTCTCGCCTGTGCCATCACCGGGCCCTCGGGGGCTGGGGGAAGCTGCGGCACGCACGAGAACCCCCAGCCGTCTGCATCCGGCTGCCAGCCACCAGGGCCGGCCGCCGCTCGCGCTCTGCCCAATTCGTGGATGGGCTCCGGCTTAAGGCCAGACAAAACGCGACGAGGTGCCGCCACCTCTAACCCGGTACAACGCCGCAGACCTTTCCCACCGACACCTCCTGCAACCAGGCAAGCCGGGGCCGGCCGGACACCACAGGCCGCCCACACATGGCTCATGCCGGCAAAAAACGGGACGAGGCACTGCGGCCTCTCGCCTGTGCCATCACCGGGCCCTCGGGGGCTGGGGGAAGCTGCGGCACGCACGAGAACCCCCAGCCGTCTGCATCCGGCTGCCAGCCACCAGGGCCGGCCGCCGCTCGCGCTCTGCCCAATTCGTGGATGGGCTCCGGCTTAAGGCCAGACAAAACGCGACGAGGTGCCGCCACCTCTAACCCGGTACAACGCCGCAGACCTTTCCCACCGACACCTCCTGCAACCAGGCAAGCCGGGGCCGGCCGGACAGCACAGGCCGCCCACACATGGCTCATGCCGGCAAAAAACGGGACGAGGCACTGCGGCCTCTCGCCTGTGCCATCACCGGGCCCTCGGGGAAGCTGCGGCACGCACGAGAACCCCCAGCCGTCTGCATCCGGCTGCCAGCCACCAGGGCCGGCCGCCGCTCGCGCTCTGCCCAATTCGTGGATGGGCTCCGGCTTAAGGCCAGACAAAACGCGACGAGGTGCCGCCACCTCTAACCCGGTACAACGCCGCAGACCTTTCCCACCGACACCTCCTGCAACCAGGCAAGCCGGGGCCGGCCGGACACCACAGGCCGCCCACACATGGCTCATGCCGGCAAAAAACGGGACGAGGCACTGCGGCCTCTCGCCTGTGCCATCACCGGGCCCTCGGGGGCTGGGGGAAGCTGCGGCACGCACGAGAACCCCCAGCCGTCTGCATCCGGCTGCCAGCCACCAGGGCCGGCCGCCGCTCGCACTCTGCCCAATTCGTGGATGGGCTCCGGCTTAAGGCCAGACAAAACGCGACGAGGTGCCGCCACCTCTAACCCGGTACAACGCCGCAGACCTTTCGCACCGACACCTCCTGCAACCAGGCAAGCCGGGGCCGGCCGGACACCACAGGCCGCCCACACATGGCTCATGCCGGCAAAAAACGGGACGAGGCACTGCGGCCTCTCGCCTGTGCCATCACCGGGCCCTCGGGGGCTGGGGGAAGCTGCGGCACGCACGAGAACGCCCAGCCGTCTGCATCCGGCTGCCAGCCACCAGGGCCGGCCGCCGCTCGCGCTCTGCCCAATTCGTGGATGGGCTCCGGCTTAAGGCCAGACAAAACGCGACGAGGTGCCGCCACCTCTAACCCGGTACAACGCCGCAGACCTTTCCCACCGACACCTCCTGCAACCAGGCAAGCCGGGGCCGGCCGGACACCACAGGCCGCCCACACATGGCTCATGCTGGCAAAAAACGGGACGAGGCACTGCGGCCTCTCGCCTGTGCCATCACCGGGCCCTCGGGGGCTGGGGGAAGCTGCGGCACGCACGAGAACCCCCAGCCGTCTGCATCCGGCTGCCAGCCACCAGGGCCGGCCGCCGCTCGCGCTCTGCCCAATTCGTGGATGGGCTCCGGCTTAAGGCCAGACAAAACGCGACGAGGTGCCGCCACCTCTAACCCGGTACAACGCCGCAGACCTTTCCCACCGACACCTCCTGCAACCAGGCAAGCCGGGGCCGGCCGGACACCACAGGCCGCCCACACATGGCTCATGCCGGCAAAAAACGGGACGAGGCACTGCGGCCTCTCGCCTGTGCCATCAGCGGGCCCTCGGGGGCTGGGGGAAGCTGCGGCACGCACGAAAACCCCCAGCCGTCTGCATCCGGCTGCCAGCCACCAGGGCCGGCCGCCGCTCGCACTCTGCCCAATTCGTGGATGGGCTCCGGCTTAAGGCCAGACAAAAGGCGACGAGGTGCCGCCACCTCTTACACAGAAAAACGCCGCAGACCTTTCCCACCGACACCTCCTGCAACCAGGCAAGCCGGGGCCGGCCGGACACCACAGGCCGCCCACACATGGCTCATGCCGGCAAAAAACGGGACGAGGCACTGCGGCCTCTCGCCTGTGCCATCACCGGGCCCTCGGGGGCTGGGGGAAGCTGCGGCACGCACGAGAACCCCCAGCCGTCTGCATCCGGCTGCCAGCCACCAGGGCCGGCCGCCGCTCGCGCTCTGCCCAATTCGTGGATGGGCTCCGGCTTAAGGCCAGACAAAACGCGACGAGGTGCCGCCACCTCTAACCCGGAAAAACGCCGCAGACCTTTCCCACCGACACCTCCTGCAACCAGGCAAGCCGGGGCCGGCCGGACACCACAGGCCGCCCACACATGGCTCATGCCGGCAAAAAACGGGACGAGGCACTGCGGCCTCTCGCCTGTGCCATCACCGGGCCCTCGGGGGCTGGGGGAAGCTGCGGCACGCACGAGAACCCCCAGCCGTCTGCATCCGGCTGCCAGCCACCAGGGCCGGCCGCCGCTCGCGCTCTGCCCAATTCGTGGATGGGCTCCGGCTTAAGGCCAGACAAAACGCGACGAGGTGCCGCCACCTCTTACCCGGAAAAACGCCGCAGACCTTTCCCACCGACACCTCCTGCAACCAGGCAAGCCGGGGCCGGCCGGACACCACAGGCCGCCCACACATGGCTCATGCCGGCAAAAAACGGGACGAGGCACTGCGGCCTCTCGCCTGTGCCATCACCGGGCCCTCGGGGGCTGGGGGAAGCTGCGGCACGCACGAGAACCCCCAGCCGTCTGCATCCGGCTGCCAGCCACCAGGGCCGGCCGCCGCTCGCACTCTGCCCAATTCGTGGATGGGCTCCGGCTTAAGGCCAGACAAAACGCGACGAGGTGCCGCCACCTCTAACCCGGTACAACGCCGCAGACCTTTCCCACCGACACCTCCTGCAACCAGGCAAGCCGGGGCCGGCCGGACACCACAGGCCGCCCACACATGGCTCATGCCGGCAAAAAACGGGACGAGGCACTGCGGCCTCTCGCCTGTGCCATCACCGGGCCCTCGGGGGCTGGGGGAAGCTGCGGCACGCACGAGAACGCCCAGCCGTCTGCATCCGGCTGCCAGCCACCAGGGCCGGCCGCCGCTCGCGCTCTGCCCAATTCGTGGATGGGCTCCGGCTTAAGGCCAGACAAAACGCGACGAGGTGCCGCCACCTCTAACCCGGTACAACGCCGCAGACCTTTCCCACCGACACCTCCTGCAACCAGGCAAGCCGGGGCCGGCCGGACACCACAGGCCGCCCACACATGGCTCATGCCGGCAAAAAACGGGACGAGGCACTGCGGCCTCTCGCCTGTGCCATCACCGGGCCCTCGGGGGCTGGGGGAAGCTGCGGCACGCACGAGAACCCCCAGCCGTCTGCATCCGGCTGCCAGCCACCAGGGCCGGCCGCCGCTCGCGCTCTGCCCAATTCGTGGATGGGCTCCGGCTTAAGGCCAGACAAAACGCGACGAGGTGCCGCCACCTCTAACCCGGTACAACGCCGCAGACCTTTCCCACCGACACCTCCTGCAACCAGGCAAGCCGGGGCCGGCCGGACACCACAGGCCGCCCACACATGGCTCATGCCGGCAAAAAACGGGACGAGGCACTGCGGCCTCTCGCCTGTGCCATCACCGGGCCCTCGGGGGCTGGGGGAAGCTGCGGCACGCACGAGAACCCCCAGCCGTCTGCATCCGGCTGCCAGCCACCAGGGCCGGCCGCCGCTCGCACTCTGCCCAATTCGTGGATGGGCTCCGGCTTAAGGCCAGACAAAAGGCGACGAGGTGCCGCCACCTCTTACCCAGAAAAACGCCGCAGACCTTTCCCACCGACACCTCCTGCAACCAGGCAAGCCGGGGCCGGCCGGACACCACAGGCCGCCCACACATGGCTCATGCCGGCAAAAAACGGGACGAGGCACTGCGGCCTCTCGCCTGTGCCATCACCGGGCCCTCGGGGGCTGGGGGAAGCTGCGGCACGCACGAGAACCCCCAGCCGTCTGCATCCGGCTGCCAGCCACCAGGGCCGGCCGCCGCTCGCGCTCTGCCCAATTCGTGGATGGGCTCCGGCTTAAGGCCAGACAAAACGCGACGAGGTGCCGCCACCTCTTACCCGGAAAAACGCCGCAGACCTTTCCCACCGACACCTCCTGCAACCAGGCAAGCCGGGGCTGGCCGGACACCACAGGCCGCCCACACATGGCTCATGCCGGCAAAAAACGGGACGAGGCACTGCGGCCTCTCGCCTGTGCCATCACCGGGCCCTCGGGGGCTGGGGGAAGCTGCGGCACGCACGAGAACCCCCAGCCGTCTGCATCCGGCTGCCAGCCACCAGGGCCGGCCGCCGCTCGCACTCTGCCCAATTCGTGGATGGGCTCCGGCTTAAGGCCAGACAAAACGCGACGAGGTGCCGCCACCTCTAACCCGGTACAACGCCGCAGACCTTTCCCACCGACACCTCCTGCAACCAGGCAAGCCGGGGCCGGCCGGACACCACAGGCCGCCCACACATGGCTCATGCCGGCAAAGAACGGGACGAGGCACTGCGGCCTCTCACCTGTGCCATGACCGGGCCTTCGGGGGCTGGGGGAAGCTGCGGCACGCACGAGAACCCCCAGCCGTCTGCATCCTGCTGCCAGCCACCAGGTCTGGCCGCCGCTCGCGCTCTGCCCAATTCGTGGATGGGCTCCGGCTTAAGGCCAGACAAAACGCGACGAGGTGCCGCCACCTCTAACCCGGTACAACGCCGCAGACCTTTCCCACCGACACCTCCTGCAACCAGGCAAGCCGGGGCCGGCCGGACACCACAGGCCGCCCACACATGGCTCATGCCGGCAAAAAACGGGACGAGGCACTGCGGCCTCTCGCCTGTGCCATCACCGGGGGCTGGGGGAAGCTGCGGCACGCACGAGAACCCCCAGCCGTCTGCATCCGGCTGCCAGCCACCAGGGCCGGCCGCCGCTCGCGCTCTGCCCAATTCGTGGATGGGCTCCGGCTTAAGGCCAGACAAAACGCGACGAGGTGCCGCCACCTCTAACCCGGTACAACGCCGCAGACCTTTCCCACCGACACCTCCTGCAACCAGGCAAGCCGGGGCCGGCCGGACACCACAGGCCGCCCACACATGGCTCATGCCGGCAAAAAACGGGACGAGGCACGGCGGCCTCTCGCCTGTGCCATCACCGGGCCCTCGGGGGCTGGGGGAAGCTGCGGCACGCACGAGAACCCCCAGCCGTCTGCATCCGGCTGCCAGCCACCAGGGCCGGCCGCCGCTCGCGCTCTGCCCAATTCGTGGATGGGCTCCGGCTTAAGGCCAGACAAAACGCGACGAGGTGCCGCTACCTCTAACCCGGTACAACGCCGCAGACCTTTCCCACCGACACCTCCTGCAACAAGGCAAGCCGAGGCCGGCCGGACACCACAGGCCGCCCACACATGGCTCATGCCGGCAAAAAACGGGACGAGGCACTGCGGCCTCTCGCCTGTGCCATCACCGGGCCCTCGGGGGCTGGGGGAAGCTGCGGCACGCACGAGAACCCCCAGCCGTCTGCATCCGGCTGCCAGCCACCAGGGCCGGCCGCCGCTCGCGCTCTGCCCAATTCGTGGATGGGCTCCGGCTTAAGGCCAGACAAAACGCGACGAGGTGCCGCCACCTCTAACCCGGAAAAACGCCGCAGACCTTTCCCACCGACACCTCCTGCAACCAGGCAAGCCGGGGCCGGCCGGACACCACAGGCCGCCCACACATGGCTCATGCCGGCAAAAAACGGGACGAGGCACGGCGGCCTCTCGCCTGTGCCATCACCGGGCCCTCGGGGGCTGGGGGAAGCTGCGGCACGCACGAGAACCCCCAGCCGTCTGCATCCGGCTGCCAGCCACCAGGGCCGGCCGCCGCTCGCGCTCTGCCCAATTCGTGGATGGGCTCCGGCTTAAGGCCAGACAAAACGCGACGAGGTGCCGCCACCTCTTACCCGGAAAAACGCCGCAGACCTTTCCCACCGACACCTCCTGCAACCAGGCAAGCCGGGGCCGGCCGGACACCACAGGCCGCCCACACATGGCTCATGCCGGCAAAAAACGGGACGAGGCACTGCGGCCTCTCGCCTGTGCCATCACCGGGCCCTCGGGGGCTGGGGGAAGCTGCGGCACGCACGAGAACCCCCAGCCGTCTGCATCCGGCTGCCAGCCACCAGGGCCGGCCGCCGCTCGCACTCTGCCCAATTCGTGGATGGGCTCCGGCTTAAGGCCAGACAAAACGCGACGAGGTGCCGCCACCTCTAACCCGGTACAACGCCGCAGACCTTTCCCACCGACACCTCCTGCAACCAGGCAAGCCGGGGCCGGCCGGACACCACAGGCCGCCCACACATGGCTCATGCCGGCAAAGAACGGGACGAGGCACTGCGGCCTCTCACCTGTGCCATGACCGGGCCTTCGGGGGCTGGGGGAAGCTGCGGCACGCACGAGAACCCCCAGCCGTCTGCATCCTGCTGCCAGCCACCAGGTCTGGCCGCCGCTCGCGCTCTGCCCAATTCGTGGATGGGCTCCGGCTTAAGGCCAGACAAAACGCGACGAGGTGCCGCCACCTCTAACCCGGTACAACGCCGCAGACCTTTCCCACCGACACCTCCTGCAACCAGGCAAGCCGGGGCCGGCCGGACACCACAGGCCGCCCACACATGGCTCATGCCGGCAAAAATCGGGACGAGGCACGGCGGCCTCTCGCCTGTGCCATCACCGGGGGCTGGGGGAAGCTGCGGCACGCACGAGAACCCCCAGCCGTCTGCATCCGGCTGCCAGCCACCAGGGCCGGCCGCCGCTCGCGCTCTGCCCAATTCGTGGATGGGCTCCGGCTTAAGGCCAGACAAAACGCGACGAGGTGCCGCCACCTCTAACCCGGTACAACGCCGCAGACCTTTCCCACCGACACCTCCTGCAACCAGGCAAGCCGGGGCCGGCCGGACACCACAGGCCGCCCACACATGGCTCATGCCGGCAAAAAACGGGACGAGGCACTGCGGCCTCTCGCCTGTGCCATCACCGGGCCCTCGGGGGCTGGGGGAAGCTGCGGCACGCACGAGAACCCCCAGCCGTCTGCATCCGGCTGCCAGCCACCAGGGCCGGCCGCCGCTCGCGCTCTGCCCAATTCGTGGATGGGCTCCGGCTTAAGGCCAGACAAAACGCGACGAGGTGCCGCCACCTCTAACCCGGAAAAACGCCGCAGACCTTTCCCACCGACACGTCCTGCAACCAGGCAAGCCGGGGCCGGCCGGACACCACAGGCCGCCCACACATGGCTCATGCCGGCAAAAAACGGGACGAGGCACGGCGGCCTCTCGCCTGTGCCATCACCGGGCCCTCGGGGGCTGGGGGAAGCTGCGGCACGCACGAGAACCCCCAGCCGTCTGCATCCGGCTGCCAGCCACCAGGGCCGGCCGCCGCTCGCGCTCTGCCCAATTCGTGGATGGGCTCCGGCTTAAGGCCAGACAAAACGCGACGAGGTGCCGCCACCTCTTACCCGGAAAAACGCCGCAGACCTTTCCCACCGACACCTCCTGCAACCAGGCAAGCCGGGGCCGGCCGGACACCACAGGCCGCCCACACATGCCTCATGCCGGCAAAAAACGGGACGAGGCACTGCGGCCTCTCGCCTGTGCCATCACCGGGCCCTCGGGGAAGCTGCGGCACGCACGAGAACCCCCAGCCGTCTGCATCCGGCTGCCAGCCACCAGGGCCGGCCGCCGCTCGCGCTCTGCCCAATTCGTGGATGGGCTCCGGCTTAAGGCCAGACAAAACGCGACGAGGTGCCGCCACCTCTAACCCGGTACAACGCCGCAGACCTTTCCCACCGACACCTCCTGCAACCAGGCAAGCCGGGGCCGGCCGGACACCACAGGCCGCCCACACATGGCTCATGCCGGCAAAAAACGGGACGAGGCACGGCGGCCTCTCGCCTGTGCCATCACCGGGCCCTCGGGGGCTGGGGGAAGCTGCGGCACGCACGAGAACCCCCAGCCGTCTGCATCCGGCTGCCAGCCACCAGGGCCGGCCGCCGCTCGCGCTCTGCCCAATTCGTGGATGGGCTCCGGCTTAAGGCCAGACAAAACGCGACGAGGTGCCGCCACCTCTAACCCGGTACAACGCCGCAGACCTTTCCCACCGACACCTCCTGCAACCAGGCAAGCCGGGGCCGGCCGGACACCACAGGCCGCCCACACATGGCTCATGCCGGCAAAAAACGGGACGAGGCACGGCGGCCTCTCGCCTGTGCCATCACCGGGCCCTCGGGGGCTGGGGGAAGCTGCGGCACGCACGAGAACCCCCAGCCGTCTGCATCCGGCTGCCAGCCACCAGGGCCGGCCGCCGCTCGCGCTCTGCCCAATTCGTGGATGGGCTCCGGCTTAAGGCCAGACAAAACGCGACGAGGTGCCGCTACCTCTAACCCGGTACAACGCCGCAGACCTTTCCCACCGACACCTCCTGCAACAAGGCAAGCCGAGGCCGGCCGGACACCACAGGCCGCCCACACATGGCTCATGCCGGCAAAAAACGGGACGAGGCACTGCGGCCTCTCGCCTGTGCCATCACCGGGCCCTCGGGGGCTGGGGGAAGCTGCGGCACGCACGAGAACCCCCAGCCGTCTGCATCCGGCTGCCAGCCACCAGGGCCGGCCGCCGCTCGCGCTCTGCCCAATTCGTGGATGGGCTCCGGCTTAAGGCCAGACAAAACGCGACGAGGTGCCGCCACCTCTAACCCGGAAATACGCCGCAGACCTTTCCCACCGACACCTCCTGCAACCAGGCAAGCCGGGGCCGGCCGGACACCACAGGCCGCCCACACATGGCTCATGCCGGCAAAAAACGGGACGAGGCACGGCGGCCTCTCGCCTGTGCCATCACCGGGCCCTCGGGGGCTGGGGGAAGCTGCGGCACGCACGAGAACCCCCAGCCGTCTGCATCCGGCTGCCAGCCACCAGGGCCGGCCGCCGCTCGCGCTCTGCCCAATTCGTGGATGGGCTCCGGCTTAAGGCCAGACAAAACGCGACGAGGTGCCGCCACCTCTTACCCGGAAAAACGCCGCAGACCTTTCCCACCGACACCTCCTGCAACCAGGCAAGCCGGGGCCGGCCGGACACCACAGGCCGCCCACACATGGCTCATGCCGGCAAAAAACGGGACGAGGCACTGCGGCCTCTCGCCTGTGCCATCACCGGGCCCTCGGGGGCTGGGGGAAGCTGCGGCACGCACGAGAACCCCCAGCCGTCTGCATCCGGCTGCCAGCCACCAGGGCCGGCCGCCGCTCGCACTCTGCCCAATTCGTGGATGGGCTCCGGCTTAAGGCCAGACAAAACGCGACGAGGTGCCGCCACCTCTAACCCGGTACAACGCCGCAGACCTTTCCCACCGACACCTCCTGCAACCAGGCAAGCCGGGGCCGGCCGGACACCACAGGCCGCCCACACATGGCTCATGCCGGCAAAGAACGGGACGAGGCACTGCGGCCTCTCACCTGTGCCATGACCGGGCCTTCGGGGGCTGGGGGAAGCTGAGGCACGCACGAGAACCCCCAGCCGTCTGCATCCTGCTGCCAGCCACCAGGTCTGGCCGCCGCTCGCGCTCTGCCCAATTCGTGGATGGGCTCCGGCTTAAGGCCAGACAAAACGCGACGAGGTGCCGCCACCTCTAACCCGGTACAACGCCGCAGACCTTTCCCACCGACACCTCCTGCAACCAGGCAAGCCGGGGCCGGCCGGACACCACAGGCCGCCCACACATGGCTCATGCCGGCAAAAAACGGGACGAGGCACGGCGGCCTCTCGCCTGTGCCATCACCGGGGGCTGGGGGAAGCTGCGGCACGCACGAGAACCCCCAGCCGTCTGCATCCGGCTGCCAGCCACCAGGGCCGGCCGCCGCTCGCGCTCTGCCCAATTCGTGGATGGGCTCCGGCTTAAGGCCAGACAAAACGCGACGAGGTGCCGCCACCTCTAACCCGGTACAACGCCGCAGACCTTTCCCACCGACACCTCCTGCAACCAGGCAAGCCGGGGCCGGCCGGACACCACAGGCCGCCCACACATGGCTCATGCCGGCAAAAAACGGGACGAGGCACTGCGGCCTCTCGCCTGTGCCATCACCGGGCCCTCGGGGGCTGGGGGAAGCTGCGGCACGCACGAGAACCCCCAGCCGTCTGCATCCGGCTGCCAGCCACCAGGGCCGGCCGCCGCTCGCGCTCTGCCCAATTCGTGGATGGGCTCCGGCTTAAGGCCAGACAAAACGCGACGAGGTGCCGCCACCTCTAACCCGGAAAAACGCCGCAGACCTTTCCCACCGACACGTCCTGCAACCAGGCAAGCCGGGGCCGGCCGGACACCACAGGCCGCCCACACATGGCTCATGCCGGCAAAAAACGGGACGAGGCACGGCGGCCTCTCGCCTGTGCCATCACCGGGCCCTCGGGGGCTGGGGGAAGCTGCGGCACGCACGAGAACCCCCAGCCGTCTGCATCCGGCTGCCAGCCACCAGGGCCGGCCGCCGCTCGCACTCTGCCCAATTCGTGGATGGGCTCCGGCTTAAGGCCAGACAAAACGCGACGAGGTGCCGCCACCTCTAACCCGGTACAACGCCGCAGACCTTTCCCACCGACACCTCCTGCAACCAGGCAAGCCGGGGCCGGCCGGACACCACAGGCCGCCCACACATGGCTCATGCCGGCAAAGAACGGGACGAGGCACTGCGGCCTCTCACCTGTGCCATGACCGGGCCTTCGGGGGCTGGGGGAAGCTGCGGCACGCACGAGAACCCCCAGCCGTCTGCATCCTGCTGCCAGCCACCAGGTCTGGCCGCCGCTCGCGCTCTGCCCAATTCGTGGATGGGCTCCGGCTTAAGGCCAGACAAAACGCGACGAGGTGCCGCCACCTCTAACCCGGTACAACGCCGCAGACCTTTCCCACCGACACCTCCTGCAACCAGGCAAGCCGGGGCCGGCCGGACACCACAGGCCGCCCACACATGGCTCATGCCGGCAAAAAACGGGACGAGGCACGGCGGCCTCTCGCCTGTGCCATCACCGGGCCCTCGGGGGCTGGGGGAAGCTGCGGCACGCACGAGAACCCCCAGCCGTCTGCATCCGGCTGCCAGCCACCAGGGCCGGCCGCCGCTCGCGCTCTGCCCAATTCGTGGATGGGCTCCGGCTTAAGGCCAGACAAAACGCGACGAGGTGCCGCCACCTCTAACCCGGAAAAACGCCGCAGACCTTTCCCACCGACACGTCCTGCAACCAGGCAAGCCGGGGCCGGCCGGACACCACAGGCCGCCCACACATGGCTCATGCCGGCAAAAAACGGGACGAGGCACGGCGGCCTCTCGCCTGTGCCATCACCGGGCCCTCGGGGGCTGGGGGAAGCTGCGGCACGCACGAGAACCCCCAGCCGTCTGCATCCGGCTGCCAGCCACCAGGGCCGGCCGCCGCTCGCGCTCTGCCCAATTCGTGGATGGGCTCCGGCTTAAGGCCAGACAAAACGCGACGAGGTGCCGCCACCTCTTACCCGGAAAAACGCCGCAGACCTTTCCCACCGACACCTCCTGCAACCAGGCAAGCCGGGGCCGGCCGGACACCACAGGCCGCCCACACATGGCTCATGCCGGCAAAAAACGGGACGAGGCACTGCGGCCTCTCGCCTGTGCCATCACCGGGGGCTGGGGGAAGCTGCGGCACGCACGAGAACCCCCAGCCGTCTGCATCCGGCTGCCAGCCACCAGGGCCGGCCGCCGCTCGCGCTCTGCCCAATTCGTGGATGGGCTCCGGCTTAAGGCCAGACAAAACGCGACGAGGTGCCGCCACCTCTAACCCGGTACAACGCCGCAGACCTTTCCCACCGACACCTCCTGCAACCAGGCAAGCCGGGGCCGGCCGGACACCACAGGCCGCCCACACATGGCTCATGCCGGCAAAAAACGGGACGAGGCACTGCGGCCTCTCGCCTGTGCCATCACCGGGCCCTCGGGGGCTGGGGGAAGCTGCGGCACGCACGAGAACCCCCAGCCGTCTGCATCCGGCTGCCAGCCACCAGGGCCGGCCGCCGCTCGCGCTCTGCCCAATTCGTGGATGGGCTCCGGCTTAAGGCCAGACAAAACGCGACGAGGTGCCGCCGCCTCTAACCCGGAAAAACGCCGCAGACCTTTCCCACCGACACCTCCTGCAACCAGGCAAGCCGGGGCCGGCCGGACACCACAGGCCGCCCACACATGGCTCATGCCGGCAAAAAACGGGACGAGGCACGGCGGCCTCTCGCCTGTGCCATCACCGGGCCCTCGGGGGCTGGGGGAAGCTGCGGCACGCACGAGAACCCCCAGCCGTCTGCATCCGGCTGCTAGCCACCAGGGCCGGCCGCCGCTCGCGCTCTGCCCAATTCGTGGATGGGCTCCGGCTTAAGGCCAGACAAAACGCGACGAGGTGCCGCCACCTCTAACCCGGAAAAACGCCGCAGACCTTTCCCACCGACACCTCCTGCAACCAGGCAAGCCGGGGCCGGCCGGACACCACAGGCCGCCCACACATGGCTCATGCCGGCAAAAAACGGGACGAGGCACTGCGGCCTCTCGCCTGTGCCATCACCGGGCCCTCGGGGGCTGGGGGAAGCTGCGGCACGCACGAGAACCCCCAGCCGTCTGCATCCGGCTGCCAGCCACCAGGGCCGGCCGCCGCTCGCGCTCTGCCCAATTCGTGGATGGGCTCCGGCTTAAGGCCAGACAAAACGCGACGAGGTGCCGCCACCTCTAACCCGGAAAAACGCCGCAGACCTTTCCCACCGACACCTCCTGCAACCAGGCAAGCCGGGGCCGGCCGGACACCACAGGCCGCCCACACATGCCTCATGCCGGCAAAAAACGGGACGAGGCACTGCGGCCTCTCGCCTGTGCCATCACCGGGCCCTCGGGGGCTGGGGGAAGCTGCGGCACGCACGAGAACCCCCAGCCGTCTGCATCCGGCTGCCAGCCACCAGGGCCGGCCGCCGCTCGCGCTCTGCCCAATTCGTGGATGGGCTCCGGCTTAAGGCCAGACAAAACGCGACGAGGTGCCGCCACCTCTAACCCGGAAAAACGCCGCAGACCTTTGCCACCGACACCTCCTGCAACCAGGCAAGCCGGGGCCGGCCGGACACCACAGGCCGCCCACACATGGCTCATGCCGGCAAAAAACGGGACGAGGCACGGCGGCCCCTCGCCTGTGCCATCACCGGGCCCTCTGGGGCTGGGGGAAGCTGCGGCACGCACGAGAACCCCCAGCCGTCTGCATCCGGCTGCCAGCCACCAGGGCCGGCCGCCGCTCGCGCTCTGCCCAATTCGTGGATGGGCTCCGGCTTAAGGCCAGACAAAACGCGACGAGGTGCCGCCACCTCTAACCTGGTACAACGCCGCAGACCTTTCCCACCGACACCTCCTGCAACCAGGCAAGCCGGGGCCGGCCGGACACCACAGGCCGCCCACACATGGCTCATGCCGGCAAAAAACGGGACGAGGCACTGCGGCCTCTCGCCTGTGCCATCACCGGGGGCTGGGGGAAGCTGCGGCACGCACGAGAACCCCCAGCCGTCTGCATCCGGCTGCCAGCCACCAGGGCCGGCCGCCGCTCGCGCTCTGCCCAATTCATGGATGGGCTCCGGCTTAAGGCCAGACAAAACGCGACGAGGTGCCGCCACCTCTAACCCGGTACAACGCCGCAGAACTTTCCCACCGACACGTCCTGCAACCAGGCAAGCCGGGGCCGGCCGGACACCACAGGCCGCCCACACATGCCTCATGCGGGCAAAAAACGGGACGAGGCACTGCGGCCTCTCGCCTGTGCCATCACCGGGCCCTCGGGGGCTGGGGGAAGCTGCGGCACGCACGAGAACCCCCAGCCGTCTGCATCCGGTTGCCAGCCACCAGGGCCGGCCGCCGCTCGCGCTCTGCCCAATTCGTGGATGGGCTCCGGCTTAAGGCCAGACAAAACGCGACGAGGTGCCGCCACCTCTAACCCGGAAAAACGCCGCAGACCTTTCCCACCGACACGTCCTGCAACCAGGCAAGCCGGGGCCGGCCGGACACCACAGGCCGCCCACACATGGCTCATGCCGGCAAAAAACGGGACGAGGCACGGCGGCCTCTCGCCTGTGCCATCACCGGGCCCTCGGGGGCTGGGGGAAGCTGCGGCACGCACGAGAACCCCCAGCCGTCTGCATCCGGCTGCCAGCCACCAGGGCCGGCCGCCGCTCGCGCTCTGCCCAATTCGTGGATGGGCTCCGGCTTAAGGCCAGACAAAACGCGACGAGGTGCCGCCACCTCTTACCCGGAAAAACGCCGCAGACCTTTCCCACCGACACCTCCTGCAACCAGGCAAGCCGGGGCCGGCCGGACACCACAGGCCGCCCACACATGCCTCATGCCGGCAAAAAACGCGACGAGGCACTGCGGCCTCTCGCCTGTGCCATCACCGGGCCCTCGGGGAAGCTGCGGCACGCACGAGAACCCCCAGCCGTCTGCATCCGGCTGCCAGCCACCAGGGCCGGCCGCCGCTCGCGCTCTGCCCAATTCGTGGATGGGCTCCGGCTTAAGGCCAGACAAAACGCGACGAGGTGCCGCCACCTCTAACCCGGTACAACGCCGCAGACCTTTCCCACCGACACCTCCTGCAACCAGGCAAGCCGGGGCCGGCCGGACACCACAGGCCGCCCACACATGGCTCATGCCGGCAAAAAACGGGACGAGGCACTGCGGCCTCTCGCCTGTGCCATCACCGGGCCCTCGGGGGCTGGGGGAAGCTGCGGCACGCACGAGAACCCCCAGCCGTCTGCATCCGGCTGCCAGCCACCAGGGCCGGCCGCCGCTCGCGCTCTGCCCAATTCGTGGATGGGCTCCGGCTTAAGGCCAGACAAAACGCGACGAGGTGCCGCCACCTCTAACCCGGAAAAACGCCGCAGACCTTTCCCACCGACACGTCCTGCAACCAGGCAAGCCGGGGCCGGCCGGACACCACAGGCCGCCCACACATGGCTCATGCCGGCAAAAAACGGGACGAGGCACGGCGGCCTCTCGCCTGTGCCATCACCGGGCCCTCGGGGGCTGGGGGAAGCTGCGGCACGCACGAGAACCCCCAGCCGTCTGCATCCGGCTGCTAGCCACCAGGGCCGGCCGCCGCTCGCGCTCTGCCCAATTCGTGGATGGGCTCCGGCTTAAGGCCAGACAAAACGCGACGAGGTGCCGCCACCTCTAACCCGGAAAAACGCCGCAGACCTTTCCCACCGACACCTCCTGCAACCAGGCAAGCCGGGGCCGGCCGGACACCACAGGCCGCCCACACATGGCTCATGCCGGCAAAAAACGGGACGAGGCACTGCGGCCTCTCGCCTGTGCCATCACCGGGCCCTCGGGGGCTGGGGGAAGCTGCGGCACGCACGAGAACCCCCAGCCGTCTGCATCCGGCTGCCAGCCACCAGGGCCGGCCGCCGCTCGCGCTCTGCCCAATTCGTGGATGGGCTCCGGCTTAAGGCCAGACAAAACGCGACGAGGTGCCGCCACCTCTAACCCGGAAAAACGCCGCAGACCTTTCCCACCGACACCTCCTGCAACCAGGCAAGCCGGGGCCGGCCGGACACCACAGGCCGCCCACACATGCCTCATGCCGGCAAAAAACGGGACGAGGCACTGCGGCCTCTCGCCTGTGCCATCACCGGGCCCTCGGGGGCTGGGGGAAGCTGCGGCACGCACGAGAACCCCCAGCCGTCTGCATCCGGCTGCCAGCCACCAGGGCCGGCCGCCGCTCGCGCTCTGCCCAATTCGTGGATGGGCTCCGGCTTAAGGCCAGACAAAACGCGACGAGGTGCCGCCACCTCTAACCCGGAAAAACGCCGCAGACCTTTCCCACCGACACCTCCTGCAACCAGGCAAGCCGGGGCCGGCCGGACACCACAGGCCGCCCACACATGGCTCATGCCGGCAAAAAACGGGACGAGGCACGGCGGCCCCTCGCCTGTGCCATCACCGGGCCCTCTGGGGCTGGGGGAAGCTGCGGCACGCACGAGAACCCCCAGCCGTCTGCATCCGGCTGCCAGCCACCAGGGCCGGCCGCCGCTCGCGCTCTGCCCAATTCGTGGATGGGCTCCGGCTTAAGGCCAGACAAAACGCGACGAGGTGCCGCCACCTCTAACCCGGTACAACGCCGCAGACCTTTCCCACCGACACCTCCTGCAACCAGGCAAGCCGGGGCCGGCCGGACACCACAGGCCGCCCACACATGGCTCATGCCGGCAAAAAACGGGACGAGGCACTGCGGCCTCTCGCCTGTGCCATCACCGGGCCCTCGGGGGCTGGGGGAAGCTGCGGCACGCACGAGAACCCCCAGCCGTCTGCATCCGGCTGCCAGCCACCAGGGCCGGCCGCCGCTCGCGCTCTGCCCAATTCGTGGATGGGCTCCGGCTTAAGGCCAGACAAAACGCGACGAGGTGCCGCCACCTCTAACCCGGAAAAACGCCGCAGACCTTTCCCACCGACACGTCCTGCAACCAGGCAAGCCGGGGCCGGCCGGACACCACAGGCCGCCCACACATGGCTCATGCCGGCAAAAAACGGGACGAGGCACGGCGGCCTCTCGCCTGTGCCATCACCGGGCCCTCGGGGGCTGGGGGAAGCTGCGGCACGCACGAGAACCCCCAGCCGTCTGCATCCGGCTGCTAGCCACCAGGGCCGGCCGCCGCTCGCGCTCTGCCCAATTCGTGGATGGGCTCCGGCTTAAGGCCAGACAAAACGCGACGAGGTGCCGCCACCTCTAACCCGGAAAAACGCCGCAGACCTTTCCCACCGACACCTCCTGCAACCAAGCAAGCCGGGGCCGGCCGGACACCACAGGCCGCCCACACATGGCTCATGCCGGCAAAAAACGGGACGAGGCACTGCGGCCTCTCGCCTGTGCCATCACCGGGCCCTCGGGGGCTGGGGGAAGCTGCGGCACGCACGAGAACCCCCAGCCGTCTGCATCCGGCTGCCAGCCACCAGGGCCGGCCGCCGCTCGCGCTCTGCCCAATTCGTGGATGGGCTCCGGCTTAAGGCCAGACAAAACGCGACGAGGTGCCGCCACCTCTAACCCGGTACAACGCCGCAGACCTTTCCCACCGACACCTCCTGCAACCAGGCAAGCCGGGGCCGGCCGGACACCACAGGCCGCCCACACATGCCTCATGCCGGCAAAAAACGGGACGAGGCACTGCGGCCTCTCGCCTGTGCCATCACCGGGCCCTCGGGGGCTGGGGGAAGCTGCGGCACGCACGAGAACCCCCAGCCGTCTGCATCCGGCTGCCAGCCACCAGGGCCGGCCGCCGCTCGCGCTCTGCCCAATTCGTGGATGGGCTCCGGCTTAAGGCCAGACAAAACGCGACGAGGTGCCGCCACCTCTAACCCGGAAAAACGCCGCAGACCTTTCCCACCGACACCTCCTGCAACCAGGCAAGCCGGGGCCGGCCGGACACCACAGGCCGCCCACACATGGCTCATGCCGGCAAAAAACGGGACGAGGCACGGCGGCCCCTCGCCTGTGCCATCACCGGAACCTCTGGTGCTGGGGGAAGCTGCGGCACGCACGAGAACCCCCAGCCGTCTGCATCCGGCTGCCAGCCACCAGGGCCGTCCGCCGCTCGCGCTCTGCCCAATTCGTGGATGGGCTCGGCTTAAGGCCAGACAAAACGCGACGAGGTGCCGCCACCTCTAACCTGGTACAACGCCGCAGACCTTTCCCACCGACACCTCCTGCAACCAGGCAAGCCGGGGCCGGCCGTGCACCACAGGCCGCCCACACATGGCTCATGCCGGCAAAAAACGGGACGAGGCACTGCGGCCTCTCACCTGTGCCATCACCGGGGGCTGGGGGAAGCTGCGGCACGCACGAGAACCCCCAGCCGTCTGCATCCGGCTGCCAGCCACCAGGGCCGGCCGCCGCTCGCGCTCTGCCCAATTCGTGGATGGGCTCCGGCTTAAGGCCAGACAAAACGCGACGAGGTGCTGCCACCTCTAACCCGGAAAAACGCCGCAGACCTTTCCCACCGACACCTCCTGCAACCAGGCAAGCCGGGGCCGGCCGGACACCACAGGCCGCCCACACATGGCTCATGCCGGCAAAAAACGGGACGAGGCACTGCGGCCTCTCGCCTGTGCCATCACCGGGCCCTCGGGGGCTGGGGGAAGCTGCGGCACGCACGAGAACCCCCAGCCGTCTGCATCCGGCTGCCAGCCACCAGGGCCGGCCGCCGCTCGCGCTCTGCCCAATTCATGGATGGGCTCCGGCTTAAGGCCAGACAAAACGCGACGAGGTGCCGCCACCTCTAACCCGGTACAACGCCGCAGAACTTTCCCACCGACACGTCCTGCAACCAGGCAAGCCGGGGCCGGCCGGACACCACAGGCCGCCCACACATGGCTCATGCGGGCAAAAAACGGGACGAGGCACTGCGGCCTCTCGCCTGTGCCATCACCGGGCCCTCGGGGGCTGGGGGAAGCTGCGGCACGCACGAGAACCCCCAGCCGTCTGCATCCGGTTGCCAGCCACCAGGGCCGGCCGCCGCTCGCGCTCTGCCCAATTCGTGGATGGGCTCCGGCTTAAGGCCAGACAAAACGCGACGAGGTGCCGCCACCTCTAACCCGGAAAAACGCCGCAGACCTTTCCCACCGACACGTCCTGCAACCAGGCAAGCCGGGGCCGGCCGGACACCACAGGCCGCCCACACATGGCTCATGCCGGCAAAAAACGGGACGAGGCACGGCGGCCTCTCGCCTGTGCCATCACCGGGCCCTCGGGGGCTGGGGGAAGCTGCGGCACGCACGAGAACCCCCAGCCGTCTGCATCCGGCTGCTAGCCACCAGGGCCGGCCGCCGCTCGCACTCTGCCCAATTCGTGGATGGGCTCCGGCTTAAGGCCAGACAAAACGCGACGAGGTGCCGCCACCTCTAACCCGGAAAAACGCCGCAGACCTTTCCCACCGACACCTCCTGCAACCAGGCAAGCCGGGGCCGGCCGGACACCACAGGCCGCCCACACATGGCTCATGCCGGCAAAAAACGGGACGAGGCACTGCGGCCTCTCGCCTGTGCCATCACCGGGCCCTCGGGGGCTGGGGGAAGCTGCGGCACGCACGAGAACCCCCAGCCGTCTGCATCCGGCTGCCAGCCACCAGGGCCGGCCGCCGCTCGCGCTCTGCCCAATTCGTGGATGGGCTCCGGCTTAAGGCCAGACAAAACGCGACGAGGTGCCGCCACCTCTTACCCGGAAAAACGCCGCAGACCTTTCCCACCGACACCTCCTGCAACCAGGCAAGCCGGGGCCGGCCGGACACCACAGGCCGCCCACACATGCCTCATGCCGGCAAAAAACGGGACGAGGCACTGCGGCCTCTCGCCTGTGCCATCACCGGGCCCTCGGGGAAGCTGCGGCACGCACGAGAACCCCCAGCCGTCTGCATCCGGCTGCCAGCCACCAGGGCCGGCCGCCGCTCGCGCTCTGCCCAATTCGTGGATGGGCTCCGGCTTAAGGCCAGACAAAACGCGACGAGGTGCCGCCACCTCTAACCCGGTACAACGCCGCAGACCTTTCCCACCGACACCTCCTGCAACCAGGCAAGCCGGGGCCGGCCGGACACCACAGGCCGCCCACACATGGCTCATGCCGGCAAAAAACGGGACGAGGCACGGCGGCCTCTCGCCTGTGCCATCACCGGGCCCTCGGGGGCTGGGGGAAGCTGCGGCACGCACGAGAACCCCCAGCCGTCTGCATCCGGCTGCCAGCCACCAGGGCCGGCCGCCGCTCGCGCTCTGCCCAATTCGTGGATGGGCTCCGGCTTAAGGCCAGACAAAACGCGACGAGGTGCTGCCACCTCTAACCTGGAAAAACGCCGCAGACCTTTCCCACCGACACGTCCTGCAACCAGGCAAGCCGGGGCCGGCCGGACACCACAGGCCGCCCACACATGGCTCATGCCGGCAAAGAACGGGACGAGGCACTGCGGCCTCTCACCTGTGCCATGACCGGGCCTTCGGGGGCTGGGGGAAGCTGCGGCACGCACGAGAACCCCCAGCCGTCTGCATCCTGCTGCCAGCCACCAGGTCTGGCCGCCGCTCGCGCTCTGCCCAATTCGTGGATGGGCTCCGGCTTAAGGCCAGACAAAACGCGACGAGGTGCCGCCACCTCTAACCCGGTACAACGCCGCAGACCTTTCCCACCGACACCTCCTGCAACCAGGCAAGCCGGGGCCGGCCGGACACCACAGGCCGCCCACACATGGCTCATGCCGGCAAAAAACGGGACGAGGCACTGCGGCCTCTCGCCTGTGCCATCACCGGGGGCTGGGGGAAGCTGCGGCACGCACGAGAACCCCCAGCCGTCTGCATCCGGCTGCCAGCCACCAGGGCCGGCCGCCGCTCGCGCTCTGCCCAATTCGTGGATGGGCTCCGGCTTAAGGCCAGACAAAACGCGACGAGGTGCCGCCACCTCTAACCCGGTACAACGCCGCAGACCTTTCCCACCGACACCTCCTGCAACCAGGCAAGCCGGGGCCGGCCGGACACCACAGGCCGCCCACACATGGCTCATGCCGGCAAAAAACGGGACGAGGCACTGCGGCCTCTCGCCTGTGCCATCACCGGGCCCTCGGGGGCTGGGGGAAGCTGCGGCACGCACGAGAACCCCCAGCCGTCTGCATCCGGCTGCCAGCCACCAGGGCCGGCCGCCGCTCGCGCTCTGCCCAATTCGTGGATGGGCTCCGGCTTAAGGCCAGACAAACCGCGACGAGGTGCCGCCACCTCTAACCCGGAAAAACGCCGCAGACCTTTCCCACCGACACGTCCTGCAACCAGGCAAGCCGGGGCCGGCCGGACACCACAGGCCGCCCACACATGGCTCATGCCGGCAAAAAACGGGACGAGGCACGGCGGCCTCTCGCCTGTGCCATCACCGGGCCCTCGGGGGCTGGGGGAAGCTGCGGCACGCACGAGAACCCCCAGCCGTCTGCATCCGGCTGCTAGCCACCAGGGCCGGCCGCCGCTCGCGCTCTGCCCAATTCGTGGATGGGCTCCGGCTTAAGGCCAGACAAAACGCGACGAGGTGCCGCCACCTCTAACCCGGAAAAACGCCGCAGACCTTTCCCACCGACACCTCCTGCAACCAGGCAAGCCGGGGCCGGCCGGACACCACAGGCCGCCCACACATGGCTCATGCCGGCAAAAAACGGGACGAGGCACGGCGGCCTCTCGCCTGTGCCATCACCGGGCCCTCGGGGGCTGGGGGAAGCTGCGGCACGCACGAGAACCCCCAGCCGTCTGCATCCGGCTGCCAGCCACCAGGGCCGGCCGCCGCTCGCGCTCTGCCCAATTCGTGGATGGGCTCCGGCTTAAGGCCAGACAAAACGCGACGAGGTGCCGCCACCTCTAACCCGGAAAAACGCCGCAGACCTTTCCCACCGACACCTCCTGCAACCAGGCAAGCCGGGGCCGGCCGGACACCACAGGCCGCCCACACATGCCTCATGCCGGCAAAAAACGGGACGAGGCACTGCGGCCTCTCGCCTGTGCCATCACCGGGCCCTCGGGGGCTGGGGGAAGCTGCGGCACGCACGAGAACCCCCAGCCGTCTGCATCCGGCTGCCAGCCACCAGGGCCGGCCGCCGCTCGCGCTCTGCCCAATTCGTGGATGGGCTCCGGCTTAAGGCCAGACAAAACGCGACGAGGTGCCGCCACCTCTAACCCGGAAAAACGCCGCAGACCTTTCCCACCGACACGTCCTGCAACCAGGCAAGCCGGGGCCGGCCGGACACCACAGGCCGCCCACACATGGCTCATGCCGGCAAAAAACGGGACGAGGCACGGCGGCCTCTCGCCTGTGCCATCACCGGGCCCTCGGGGGCTGGGGGAAGCTGCGGCACGCACGAGAACCCCCAGCCGTCTGCATCCGGCTGCCAGCCACCAGGGCCGGCCGCCGCTCGCGCTCTGCCCAATTCGTGGATGGGCTCCGGCTTAAGGCCAGACAAAACGCGACGAGGTGCCGCCACCTCTAACCTGGTACAACGCCGCAGACCTTTCCCACCGACACCTCCTGCAACCAGGCAAGCCGGGGCCGGCCGGACACCACAGGCCGCCCACACATGGCTCATGCCGGCAAAAAACGGGACGAGGCACTGCGGCCTCTCGCCTGTGCCATCACCGGGGGCTGGGGGAAGCTGCGGCACGCACGAGAACCCCCAGCCGTCTGCATCCGGCTGCCAGCCACCAGGGCCGTCCGCCGCTCGCGCTCTGCCCAATTCGTGGATGGGCTCCGGCTTAAGGCCAGACAAAACGCGACGAGGTGCCGCCACCTCTAACCTGGTACAACGCCGCAGACCTTTCCCACCGACACCTCCTGCAACCAGGCAAGCCGGGGCCGGCCGGACACCACAGGCCGCCCACACATGGCTCATGCCGGCAAAAAACGGGACGAGGCACTGCGGCCTCTCGCCTGTGCCATCACCGGGCCCTCGGGGGCTGGGGGAAGCTGCGGCACGCACGAGAACCCCCAGCCGTCTGCATCCGGCTGCCAGCCACCAGGGCCGGCCGTCGCTCGCGCTCTGCCCAATTCATGGATGGGCTCCGGCTTAAGGCCAGACAAAACGCGACGAGGTGCCGCCACCTCTAACCCGGTACAACGCCGCAGACCTTTCCCACCGACACGTCCTGCAACCAGGCAAGCCGGGGCCGGCCGGACACCACAGGCCGCCCACACATGGCTCATGCGGGCAAAAAACGGGACGAGGCACTGCGGCCTCTCGCCTGTGCCATCACCGGGCCCTCGGGGGCTGGGGGAAGCTGCGGCACGCACGAGAACCCCCAGCCGTCTGCATCCGGTTGCCAGCCACCAGGGCCGGCCGCCGCTCGCGCTCTGCTCAATTCGTGGATGGGCTCCGGCTTAAGGCCAGACAAAACGCGACGAGGTGCCGCCACCTCTAACCCGGAAAAACGCCGCAGACCTTTCCCACCGACACCTCCTGCAACCAGGCAAGCCGGGGCCGGCCGGACACCACAGGCCGCCCACACATGGCTCATGCCGGCAAAAAACGGGACGAGGCATGGCGGCCTCTCGCCTGTGCCATCACCGGGCCCTCGGGGGCTGGGGGAAGCTGCGGCACGCACGAGAACCCCCAGCCGTCTGCATCCGGCTGCCAGCCACCAGGGCCGGCCGCCGCTCGCGCTCTGCCCAATTCGTGGATGGGCTCCGGCTTAAGGCCAGACAAAACGCGACGAGGTGCCGCCACCTCTTACCCGGAAAAACGCCGCAGACCTTTCCCACCGACACCTCCTGCAACCAGGCAAGCCGGGGCCGGCCGGACACCACAGGCCGCCCACACATGGCTCATGCCGGCAAAAAACGGGACGAGGCACGGCGGCCTCTCGCCTGTGCCATCACCGGGCCCTCGGGGGCTGGGGGAAGCTGCGGCACGCACGAGAACCCCCAGCCGTCTGCATCCGGCTGCTAGCCACCAGGGCCGGCCGCCGCTCGCGCTCTGCCCAATTCGTGGATGGGCTCCGGCTTAAGGCCAGACAAAACGCGACGAGGTGCCGCCACCTCTAACCCGGAAAAACGCCGCAGACCTTTCCCACCGACACCTCCTGCAACCAGGCAAGCCGGGGCCGGCCGGACACCACAGGCCGCCCACACATGGCTCATGCCGGCAAAAAACGGGACGAGGCATGGCGGCCTCTCGCCTGTGCCATCACCGGGCCCTCGGGGGCTGGGGGAAGCTGCGGCACGCACGAGAACCCCCAGCCGTCTGCATCCGGCTGCCAGCCACCAGGGCCGGCCGCCGCTCGCGCTCTGCCCAATTCGTGGATGGGCTCCGGCTTAAGGCCAGACAAAACGCGACGAGGTGCCGCCACCTCTAACCCGGAAAAACGCCGCAGACCTTTCCCACCGACACGTCCTGCAACCAGGCAAGCCGGGGCCGGCCGGACACCACAGGCCGCCCACACATGGCTCATGCCGGCAAAAAACGGGACGAGGCACGGCGGCCTCTCGCCTGTGCCATCACCGGGCCCTCGGGGGCTGGGGGAAGCTGCGGCACGCACGAGAACCCCCAGCCGTCTGCATCCGGCTGCTAGCCACCAGGGCCGGCCGCCGCTCGCGCTCTGCCCAATTCGTGGATGGGCTCCGGCTTAAGGCCAGACAAAACGCGACGAGGTGCCGCCACCTCTAACCCGGAAAAACGCCGCAGACCTTTCCCACCGACACCTCCTGCAACCAGGCAAGCCGGGGCCGGCCGGACACCACAGGCCGCCCACACATGGCTCATGCCGGCAAAAAACGGGACGAGGCACGGCGGCCTCTCGCCTGTGCCATCACCGGGCCCTCGGGGGCTGGGGGAAGCTGCGGCACGCACGAGAACCCCCAGCCGTCTGCATCCGGCTGCCAGCCACCAGGGCCGGCCGCCGCTCGCGCTCTGCCCAATTCGTGGATGGGCTCCGGCTTAAGGCCAGACAAAACGCGACGAGGTGCCGCCACCTCTAACCCGGAAAAACGCCGCAGACCTTTCCCACCGACACCTCCTGCAACCAGGCAAGCCGGGGCCGGCCGGACACCACAGGCCGCCCACACATGCCTCATGCCGGCAAAAAACGGGACGAGGCACTGCGGCCTCTCGCCTGTGCCATCACCGGGCCCTCGGGGGCTGGGGGAAGCTGCGGCACGCACGAGAACCCCCAGCCGTCTGCATCCGGCTGCCAGCCACCAGGGCCGGCCGCCGCTCGCGCTCTGCCCAATTCGTGGATGGGCTCCGGCTTAAGGCCAGACAAAACGCGACGAGGTGCCGCCACCTCTAACCCGGAAAAACGCCGCAGACCTTTCCCACCGACACGTCCTGCAACCAGGCAAGCCGGGGCCGGCCGGACACCACAGGCCGCCCACACATGGCTCATGCCGGCAAAAAACGGGACGAGGCACGGCGGCCCCTCGCCTGTGCCATCACCGGGCCCTCTGGGGCTGGGGGAAGCTGCGGCACGCACGAGAACCCCCAGCCGTCTGCATCCGGCTGCCAGCCACCAGGGCCGGCCGCCGCTCGCGCTCTGCCCAATTCGTGGATGGGCTCCGGCTTAAGGCCAGACAAAACGCGACGAGGTGCCGCCACCTCTAACCTGGTACAACGCCGCAGACCTTTCCCACCGACACCTCCTGCAACCAGGCAAGCCGGGGCCGGCCGGACACCACAGGCCGCCCACACATGGCTCATGCCGGCAAAAAACGGGACGAGGCACTGCGGCCTCTCGCCTGTGCCATCACCGGGGGCTGGGGGAAGCTGCGGCACGCACGAGAACCCCCAGCCGTCTGCATCCGGCTGCCAGCCACCAGGGCCGTCCGCCGCTCGCGCTCTGCCCAATTCGTGGATGGGCTCCGGCTTAAGGCCAGACAAAACGCGACGAGGTGCCGCCACCTCTAACCTGGTACAACGCCGCAGACCTTTCCCACCGACACCTCCTGCAACCAGGCAAGCCGGGGCCGGCCGGACACCACAGGCCGCCCACACATGGCTCATGCCGGCAAAAAACGGGACGAGGCACTGCGGCCTCTCGCCTGTGCCATCACCGGGCCCTCGGGGGCTGGGGGAAGCTGCGGCACGCACGAGAACCCCCAGCCGTCTGCATCCGGCTGCCAGCCACCAGGGCCGGCCGCCGCTCGCGCTCTGCCCAATTCATGGATGGGCTCCGGCTTAAGGCCAGACAAAACGCGACGAGGTGCCGCCACCTCTAACCCGGTACAACGCCGCAGACCTTTCCCACCGACACGTCCTGCAACCAGGCAAGCCGGGGCCGGCCGGACACCACAGGCCGCCCACACATGGCTCATGCGGGCAAAAAACGGGACGAGGCACTGCGGCCTCTCGCCTGTGCCATCACCGGGCCCTCGGGGGCTGGGGGAAGCTGCGGCACGCACGAGAACCCCCAGCCGTCTGCATCCGGTTGCCAGCCACCAGGGCCGGCCGCCGCTCGCGCTCTGCTCAATTCGTGGATGGGCTCCGGCTTAAGGCCAGACAAAACGCGACGAGGTGCCGCCACCTCTAACCCGGAAAAACGCCGCAGACCTTTCCCACCGACACCTCCTGCAACCAGGCAAGCCGGGGCCGGCCGGACACCACAGGCCGCCCACACATGGCTCATGCCGGCAAAAAACGGGACGAGGCATGGCGGCCTCTCGCCTGTGCCATCACCGGGCCCTCGGGGGCTGGGGGAAGCTGCGGCACGCACGAGAACCCCCAGCCGTCTGCATCCGGCTGCCAGCCACCAGGGCCGGCCGCCGCTCGCGCTCTGCCCAATTCGTGGATGGGCTCCGGCTTAAGGCCAGACAAAACGCGACGAGGTGCCGCCACCTCTTACCCGGAAAAACGCCGCAGACCTTTCCCACCGACACCTCCTGCAACCAGGCAAGCCGGGGCCGGCCGGACACCACAGGCCGCCCACACATGGCTCATGCCGGCAAAAAACGGGACGAGGCACTGCGGCCTCTCGCCTGTGCCATCACCGGGCCCTCGGGGGCTGGGGGAAGCTGCGGCACGCACGAGAACCCCCAGCCGTCTGCATCCGGCTGCCAGCCACCAGGGCCGGCCGCCGCTCGCGCTCTGCCCAATTCGTGGATGGGCTCCGGCTTAAGGCCAGACAAAACGCGACGAGGTGCCGCCACCTCTAACCCGGAAAAACGCCGCAGACCTTTCCCACCGACACCTCCTGCAACCAGGCAAGCCGGGGCCGGCCGGACACCACAGGTCGCCCACACATGGCTCATGCAGGCAAAAAACGGGACGAGGCACTGCGGCCTCTCGCCTGTGCCATCACCGGGCCCTCGGGGGCTGGGGGAAGCTGCGGCACGCACGAGAACCCCCAGCCGTCTGCATCTGGCTGCCAGCCACCAGGGCCGGCCGCCGCTCGCGCTCTGCCCAATTCGTGGATGGGCTCCGGCTTAAGGCCAGACAAAACGCGACGAGGTGCCGCCACCTCTAACCCGGTACAACGCCGCAGACCTTTCCCACCGACACCTCCTGCAACCAGGCAAGCCGGGGCCGGCCGGACACCACAGGCCGCCCACACATGGCTCATGCCGGCAAAAAACGGGACGAGGCACGGCGGCCTCTCGCCTGTGCCATCACCGGGCCCTCGGGGGCTGGGGGAAGCTGCGGCACGCACGAGAACCCCCAGCCGTCTGCATCCGGCTGCTAGCCACCAGGGCCGGCCGCCGCTCGCGCTCTGCCCAATTCGTGGATGGGCTCCGGCTTAAGGCCAGACAAAACGCGACGAGGTGCCGCCACCTCTAACCCGGAAAAACGCCGCAGACCTTTCCCACCGACACCTCCTGCAACCAGGCAAGCCGGGGCCGGCCGGACACCACAGGCCGCCCACACATGGCTCATGCGGGCAAAAAACGGGACGAGGCACTGCGGCCTCTCGCCTGTGCCATCACCGGGCCCTCGGGGGCTGGGGGAAGCTGCGGCACGCACGAGAACCCCCAGCCGTCTGCATCCGGTTGCCAGCCACCAGGGCCGGCCGCCGCTCGCGCTCTGCCCAATTCGTGGATGGGCTCCGGCTTAAGGCCAGACAAAACGCGACGAGGTGCCGCCACCTCTAACCCGGAAAAACGCCGCAGACCTTTCCCACCGACACCTCCTGCAACCAGGCAAGCCGGGGCCGGCCGGACACCACAGGCCGCCCACACATGGCTCATGCCGGCAAAAAACGGGACGAGGCATGGCGGCCTCTCGCCTGTGCCATCACCGGGCCCTCGGGGGCTGGGGGAAGCTGCGGCACGCACGAGAACCCCCAGCCGTCTGCATCCGGCTGCCAGCCACCAGGGCCGGCCGCCGCTCGCGCTCTGCCCAATTCGTGGATGGGCTCCGGCTTAAGGCCAGACAAAACGCGACGAGGTGCCGCCACCTCTTACCCGGAAAAACGCCGCAGACCTTTCCCACCGACACCTCCTGCAACCAGGCAAGCCGGGGCCGGCCGGACACCACAGGCCGCCCACACATGGCTCATGCCGGCAAAAAACGGGACGAGGCACTGCGGCCTCTCGCCTGTGCCATCACCGGGCCCTCGGGGGCTGGGGGAAGCTGCGGCACGCACGAGAACCCCCAGCCGTCTGCATCCGGCTGCCAGCCACCAGGGCCGGCCGCCGCTCGCGCTCTGCCCAATTCGTGGATGGGCTCCGGCTTAAGGCCAGACAAAACGCGACGAGGTGCCGCCACCTCTAACCCGGAAAAACGCCGCAGACCTTTCCCACCGACACCTCCTGCAACCAGGCAAGCCGGGGCTGGCCGGACACCACAGGTCGCCCACACATGGCTCATGCAGGCAAAAAACGGGACGAGGCACTGCGGCCTCTCGCCTGTGCCATCACCGGGCCCTCGGGGGCTGGGGGAAGCTGCGGCACGCACGAGAACCCCCAGCCGTCTGCATCCGGCTGCCAGCCACCAGGGCCGGCCGCCGCTCGCGCTCTGCCCAATTCGTGGATGGGCTCCGGCTTAAGGCCAGACAAAACGCGACGAGGTGCCGCCACCTCTAACCCGGTACAACGCCGCAGACATTTCCCACCGACACCTCCTGCAACCAGGCAAGCCGGGGCCGGCCGGACACCACAGGCCGCCCACACATGGCTCATGCCGGCAAAAAACGGGACGAGGCACTGCGGCCTCTCGCCTGTGCCATCACCGGGCCCTCGGGGAAGCTGCGGCACGCACGAGAACCCCCAGCCGTCTGCATCCGGCTGCCAGCCACCAGGGCCGGCCGCCGCTCGCGCTCTGCCCAATTCGTGGATGGGCTCCGGCTTAAGGCCAGACAAAACGCGACGAGGTGCCGCCACCTCTTACCCGGTACAACGCCGCAGACCTTTCCCACCGACACCTCCTGCAACCAGGCAAGCCGGGGCCGGCCGGACACCACAGGCCGCCCACACATGGCTCATGCCGGCAAAAAACGGGACGAGGCACGGCGGCCTCTCGCCTGTGCCATCACCGGGCCCTCGGGGGCTGGGGGAAGCTGCGGCACGCACGAGAACCCCCAGCCGTCTGCATCCGGCTGCCAGCCACCAGGGCCGGCCGCCGCTCGCGCTCTGCCCAATTCGTGGATGGGCTCCGGCTTAAGGCCAGACAAAACGCGACGAGGTGCCGCCACCTCTAACCCGGTACAACGCCGCAGACCTTTCCCACCGACACCTCCTGCAACCAGGCAAGCCGGGGCCGGCCGGACACCACAGGCCGCCCACACATGGCTCATGCCGGCAAAAAACGGGACGAGGCACTGCGGCCTCTCGCCTGTGCCATCACCGGGCCCTCGGGGGCTGGGGGAAGCTGCGGCACGCACGAGAACCCCCAGCCGTCTGCATCCGGCTGCCAGCCACCAGGGCCGGCCGCCGCTCGCGCTCTGCCCAATTCGTGGATGGGCTCCGGCTTAAGGCCAGACAAAACGCGACGAGGTGCCGCCACCTCTAACCCGGTACAACGCCGCAGACCTTTCCCACCGACACCTCCTGCAACCAGGCAAGCCGGGGCCGGCCGGACAGCACAGGCCGCCCACACATGGCTCATGCCGGCAAAAAACGGGACGAGGCACTGCGGCCTCTCGCCTGTGCCATCACCGGGCCCTCGGGGAAGCTGCGGCACGCACGAGAACCCCCAGCCATCTGCATCCGGCTGCCAGCCACCAGGGCCGGCCGCCGCTCGTGCTCTGCCCAATTCGTGGATGGGCTCCGGCTTAAGGCCAGACAAAACGCGACGAGGTGCCGCCACCTCTAACCCGGTACAACGCCGCAGACCTTTCCCACCGACACCTCCTGCAACCAGGCAAGCCGGGGCCGGCCGGACACCACAGGCCGCCCACACATGGCTCATGCCGGCAAAAAACGGGACGAGGCACGGCGGCCTCTCGCCTGTGCCATCACCGGGCCCTCGGGGGCTGGGGGAAGCTGCGGCACGCACGAGAACCCCCAGCCGTCTGCATCCGGCTGCTAGCCACCAGGGCCGGCCGCCGCTCGCGCTCTGCCCAATTCGTGGATGGGCTCCGGCTTAAGGCCAGACAAAACGCGACGAGGTGCCGCCACCTCTAACCCGGAAAAACGCCGCAGACCTTTCCCACCGACACCTCCTGCAACCAGGCAAGCCGGGGCCGGCCGGACACCACAGGCCGCCCACACATGGCTCATGCGGGCAAAAAACGGGACGAGGCACTGCGGCCTCTCGCCTGTGCCATCACCGGGCCCTCGGGGGCTGGGGGAAGCTGCGGCACGCACGAGAACCCCCAGCCGTCTGCATCCGGCTGCCAGCCACCAGGGCCGGCCGCCGCTCGCGCTCTGCCCAATTCGTGGATGGGCTCCGGCTTAAGGCCAGACAAAACGCGACGAGGTGCCGCCACCTCTTACCCGGAAAAACGCCGCAGACCTTTCCCACCGACACCTCCTGCAACCAGGCAAGCCGGGGCCGGCCGGACACCACAGGCCGCCCACACATGGCTCATGCGGGCAAAAAACGGGACGAGGCACGGCGGCCTCTCGCCTGTGCCATCACCGGGCCCTCGGGGGCTGGGGGAAGCTGCGGCACGCACGAGAACCCCCAGCCGTCTGCATCCGGCTGCCAGCCACCAGGGCCGGCCGCCGCTCGCGCTCTGCCCAATTCGTGGATGGGCTCCGGCTTAAGGCCAGACAAAACGCGACGAGGTGCCGCCACCTCTAACCCGGTACAACGCCGCAGACCTTTCCCACCGACACCTCCTGCAACCAGGCAAGCCGGGGCCGGCCGGACACCACAGGCCGCCCACACATGGCTCATGCCGGCAAAAAACGGGACGAGGCACTGCGGCCTCTCGCCTGTGCCATCACCGGGCCCTCGGGGGCTGGGGGAAGCTGCGGCACGCACGAGAACCCCCAGCCGTCTGCATCCGGCTGCCAGCCACCAGGGCCGGCCGCCGCTCGCGCTCTGCCCAATTCGTGGATGGGCTCCGGCTTAAGGCCAGACAAAACGCGACGAGGTGCCGCCACCTCTAACCCGGAAAAACGCCGCAGACCTTTCCCACCGACACCTCCTGCAACCAGGCAAGCCGGGGCCGGCCGGACACCACAGGTCGCCCACACATGGCTCATGCAGGCAAAAAACGGGACGAGGCACTGCGGCCTCTCGCCTGTGCCATCACCGGGCCCTCGGGGGCTGGGGGAAGCTGCGGCACGCACGAGAACCCCCAGCCGTCTGCATCCGGCTGCCAGCCACCAGGGCCGGCCGCCGCTCGCGCTCTGCCCAATTCGTGGATGGGCTCCGGCTTAAGGCCAGACAAAACGCGACGAGGTGCCGCCACCTCTAACCCGGTACAACGCCGCAGACATTTCCCACCGACACCTCCTGCAACCAGGCAAGCCGGGGCCGGCCGGACACCACAGGCCGCCCACACATGGCTCATGCCGGCAAAAAACGGGACGAGGCACTGCGGCCTCTCGCCTGTGCCATCACCGGGCCCTCGGGGAAGCTGCGGCACGCACGAGAACCCCCAGCCGTCTGCATCCGGCTGCCAGCCACCAGGGCCGGCCGCCGCTCGCGCTCTGCCCAATTCGTGGATGGGCTCCGGCTTAAGGCCAGACAAAACGCGACGAGGTGCCGCCACCTCTTACCCGGTACAACGCCGCAGACCTTTCCCACCGACACCTCCTGCAACCAGGCAAGCCGGGGCCGGCCGGACACCACAGGCCGCCCACACATGGCTCATGCCGGCAAAAAACGGGACGAGGCACGGCGGCCTCTCGCCTGTGCCATCACCGGGCCCTCGGGGGCTGGGGGAAGCTGCGGCACGCACGAGAACCCCCAGCCGTCTGCATCCGGCTGCCAGCCACCAGGGCCGGCCGCCGCTCGCGCTCTGCCCAATTCGTGGATGGGCTCCGGCTTAAGGCCAGACAAAACGCGACGAGGTGCCGCCACCTCTAACCCGGTACAACGCCGCAGACCTTTCCCACCGACACCTCCTGCAACCAGGCAAGCCGGGGCCGGCCGGACACCACAGGCCGCCCACACATGGCTCATGCCGGCAAAAAACGGGACGAGGCACTGCGGCCTCTCGCCTGTGCCATCACCGGGCCCTCGGGGGCTGGGGGAAGCTGCGGCACGCACGAGAACCCCCAGCCGTCTGCATCCGGCTGCCAGCCACCAGGGCCGGCCGCCGCTCGCGCTCTGCCCAATTCGTGGATGGGCTCCGGCTTAAGGCCAGACAAAACGCGACGAGGTGCCGCCACCTCTAACCCGGTACAACGCCGCAGACCTTTCCCACCGACACCTCCTGCAACCAGGCAAGCCGGGGCCGGCCGGACACCACAGGCCGCCCACACATGGCTCATGCCGGCAAAAAACGGGACGAGGCACTGCGGCCTCTCGCCTGTGCCATCACCGGGCCCTCGGGGGCTGGGGGAAGCTGCGGCACGCACGAGAACCCCCAGCCGTCTGCATCCGGTTGCCAGCCACCAGGGCCGGCCGCCGCTCGCGCTCTGCCCAATTCGTGGATGGGCTCCGGCTTAAGGCCAGACAAAACGCGACGAGGTGCCGCCACCTCTAACCCGGTACAACGCCGCAGACCTTTCCCACCGACACCTCCTGCAACCAGGCAAGCCGGGGCCGGCCGGACACCACAGGCCGCCCACACATGGCTCATGCCGGCAAAAAACGGGACGAGGCATGGCGGCCTCTCGCCTGTGCCATCACCGGGCCCTCGGGGGCTGGGGGAAGCTGCGGCACGCACGAGAACCCCCAGCCGTCTGCATCCGGCTGCCAGCCACCAGGGCCGGCCGCCGCTCGCGCTCTGCCCAATTCGTGGATGGGCTCCGGCTTAAGGCCAGACAAAACGCGACGAGGTGCCGCCACCTCTAACCCGGAAAAACGCCGCAGACCTTTCCCACCGACACCTCCTGCAACCAGGCAAGCCGGGGCCGGCCGGACACCACAGGCCGCCCACACATGGCTCATGCCGGCAAAAAACGGGACGAGGCACGGCGGCCTCTCGCCTGTGCCATCACCGGGCCCTCGGGGGCTGGGGGAAGCTGCGGCACGCACGAGAACCCCCAGCCGTCTGCATCCGGCTGCCAGCCACCAGGGCCGGCCGCCGCTCGCGCTCTGCCCAATTCGTGGATGGGCTCCGGCTTAAGGCCAGACAAAACGCGACGAGGTGCCGCCACCTCTAACCCGGAAAAACGCCGCAGACCTTTCCCACCGACACCTCCTGCAACCAGGCAAGCCGGGGCCGGCCGGACACCACAGGCCGCCCACACATGCCTCATGCCGGCAAAAAACGGGACGAGGCACTGCGGCCTCTCGCCTGTGCCATCACCGGGCCCTCGGGGGCTGGGGGAAGCTGCGGCACGCACGAGAACCCCCAGCCGTCTGCATCCGGCTGCCAGCCACCAGGGCCGGCCGCCGCTCGCGCTCTGCCCAATTCGTGGATGGGCTCCGGCTTAAGGCCAGACAAAACGCGACGAGGTGCCGCCACCTCTAACCCGGAAAAACGCCGCAGACCTTTCCCACCGACACCTCCTGCAACCAGGCAAGCCGGGGCCGGCCGGACACCACAGGCCGCCCACACATGGCTCATGCCGGCAAAAAACGGGACGAGGCACGGCGGCCCCTCGCCTGTGCCAACACCGGGCCCTCGGGGGCTGGGGGAAGCTGCGGCACGCACGAGAACCCCCAGCCGTCTGCATCCGGCTGCCAGCCACCAGGGCCGGCCGCCGCTCGCGCTCTGCCCAATTCGTGGATGGGCTCCGGCTTAAGGCCAGACAAAACGCGACGAGGTGCCGCCACCTCTTACCCGGAAAAACGCCGCAGACCTTTCCCACCGACACCTCCTGCAACCAGGCAAGCCGGGGCCGGCCGGACACCACAGGCCGCCCACACATGGCTCATGCCGGCAAAAAACGGGACGAGGCACTGCGGCCTCTCGCCTGTGCCATCACCGGGCCCTCGGGGGCTGGGGGAAGCTGCGGCACGCACGAGAACCCCCAGCCGTCTGCATCCGGCTGACAGCCACCAGGGCCGTCCGCCGCTCGCGCTCTGCCCAATTCGTGGATGGGCTCCGGCTTAAGGCCAGACAAAACGCGACGAGGTGCCGCCACCTCTAACCTGGTACAACGCCGCAGACCTTTCCCACCGACACCTCCTGCAACCAGGCAAGCCGGGGCCGGCCGGACACCACAGGCCGCCCACACATGGCTCATGCCGGCAAAAAACGGGACGAGGCACGGCGGCCCCTCGCCTGTGCCATCACCGGGCCCTCTGGGGCTGGGGGAAGCTGCGGCACGCACGAGAACCCCCAGCCGTCTGCATCCGGCTGCCAGCCACCAGGGCCGGCCGCCGCTCGCGCTCTGCCCAATTCGTGGATGGGCTCCGGCTTAAGGCCAGACAAAACGCGACGAGGTGCCGCCACCTCTTACCCGGAAAAACGCCGCAGACCTTTCCCACCGACACCTCCTGCAACCAGGCAAGCCGGGGCCGGCCGGACACCACAGGCCGCCCACACATGGCTCATGCCGGCAAAAAACGGGACGAGGCACTGCGGCCTCTCGCCTGTGCCAACACCGGGCCCTCGGGGGCTGGGGGAAGCTGCGGCACGCACGAGAACCCCCAGCCGTCTGCATCCGGCTGCCAGCCACCAGGGCCGGCCGCCGCTCGCGCTCTGCCCAATTCGTGGATGGGCTCCGGCTTAAGGCCAGACAAAACGCGACGAGGTGCCGCCACCTCTTACCCGGAAAAACGCCGCAGACCTTTCCCACCGACACCTCCTGCAACCAGGCAAGCCGGGGCCGGCCGGACACCACAGGCCGCCCACACATGGCTCATGCCGGCAAAAAACGGGACGAGGCACTGCGGCCTCTCGCCTGTGCCATCACCGGGCCCTCGGGGGCTGGGGGAAGCTGCGGCACGCACGAGAACCCCCAGCCGTCTGCATCCGGCTGACAGCCACCAGGGCCGGCCGCCGCTCGCGCTCTGCCCAATTCGTGGATGGGCTCCGGCTTAAGGCCAGACAAAACGCGACGAGGTGCCGCCACCTCTAACCCGGAAAAACGCCGCAGACCTTTCCCACCGACACCTCCTGCAACCAGGCAAGCCGGGGCCGGCCGGACACCACAGGCCGCCCACACATGGCTCATGCCGGCAAAAAACGGGACGAGGCACGGCGGCCTCTCGCCTGTGCCATCACCGGGCCCTCGGGGGCTGGGGGAAGCTGCGGCACGCACGAGAACCCCCAGCCGTCTGCATCCGGCTGCCAGCCACCAGGGCCGGCCGCCGCTCGCGCTCTGCCCAATTCGTGGATGGGCTCCGGCTTAAGGCCAGACAAAACGCGACGAGGTGCCGCCACCTCTAACCCGGAAAAACGCCGCAGACCTTTCCCACCGACACCTCCTGCAACCAGGCAAGCCGGGGCCGGCCGGACACCACAGGCCGCCCACACATGCCTCATGCCGGCAAAAAACGGGACGAGGCACTGCGGCCTCTCGCCTGTGCCATCACCGGGCCCTCGGGGGCTGGGGGAAGCTGCGGCACGCACGAGAACCCCCAGCCGTCTGCATCCGGCTGCCAGCCACCAGGGCCGGCCGCCGCTCGCGCTCTGCCCAATTCGTGGATGGGCTCCGGCTTAAGGCCAGACAAAACGCGACGAGGTGCCGCCACCTCTAACCCGGAAAAACGCCGCAGACCTTTCCCACCGACACCTCCTGCAACCAGGCAAGCCGGGGCCGGCCGGACACCACAGGCCGCCCACACATGGCTCATGCCGGCAAAAAACGGGACGAGGCACGGCGGCCCCTCGCCTGTGCCAACACCGGGCCCTCGGGGGCTGGGGGAAGCTGCGGCACGCACGAGAACCCCCAGCCGTCTGCATCCGGCTGCCAGCCACCAGGGCCGGCCGCCGCTCGCGCTCTGCCCAATTCGTGGATGGGCTCCGGCTTAAGGCCAGACAAAACGCGACGAGGTGCCGCCACCTCTTACCCGGAAAAACGCCGCAGACCTTTCCCACCGACACCTCCTGCAACCAGGCAAGCCGGGGCCGGCCGGACACCACAGGCCGCCCACACATGGCTCATGCCGGCAAAAAACGGGACGAGGCACTGCGGCCTCTCGCCTGTGCCATCACCGGGCCCTCGGGGGCTGGGGGAAGCTGCGGCACGCACGAGAACCCCCAGCCGTCTGCATCCGGCTGACAGCCACCAGGGCCGTCCGCCGCTCGCGCTCTGCCCAATTCGTGGATGGGCTCCGGCTTAAGGCCAGACAAAACGCGACGAGGTGCCGCCACCTCTAACCTGGTACAACGCCGCAGACCTTTCCCACCGACACCTCCTGCAACCAGGCAAGCCGGGGCCGGCCGGACACCACAGGCCGCCCACACATGGCTCATGCCGGCAAAAAACGGGACGAGGCACGGCGGCCCCTCGCCTGTGCCATCACCGGGCCCTCTGGGGCTGGGGGAAGCTGCGGCACGCACGAGAACCCCCAGCCGTCTGCATCCGGCTGCCAGCCACCAGGGCCGGCCGCCGCTCGCGCTCTGCCCAATTCGTGGATGGGCTCCGGCTTAAGGCCAGACAAAACGCGACGAGGTGCCGCCACCTCTAACCCGGAAAAACGCCGCAGACCTTTCCCACCGACACCTCCTGCAACCAGGCAAGCCGGGGCCGGCCGGACACCACAGGCCGCCCACACATGGCTCATGCCGGCAAAAAACGGGACGAGGCACTGCGGCCTCTCGCCTGTGCCAACACCGGGCCCTCGGGGGCTGGGGGAAGCTGCGGCACGCACGAGAACCCCCAGCCGTCTGCATCCGGCTGCCAGCCACCAGGGCCGGCCGCCGCTCGCGCTCTGCCCAATTCGTGGATGGGCTCCGGCTTAAGGCCAGACAAAACGCGACGAGGTGCCGCCACCTCTTACCCGGAAAAACGCCGCAGACCTTTCCCACCGACACCTCCTGCAACCAGGCAAGCCGGGGCCGGCCGGACACCACAGGCCGCCCACACATGGCTCATGCCGGCAAAAAACGGGACGAGGCACTGCGGCCTCTCGCCTGTGCCATCACCGGGCCCTCGGGGGCTGGGGGAAGCTGCGGCACGCACGAGAACCCCCAGCCGTCTGCATCCGGCTGACAGCCACCAGGGCCGGCCGCCGCTCGCGCTCTGCCCAATTCGTGGATGGGCTCCGGCTTAAGGCCAGACAAAACGCGACGAGGTGCCGCCACCTCTAACCCGGAAAAACGCCGCAGACCTTTCCCACCGACACCTCCTGCAACCAGGCAAGCCGGGGCCGGCCGGACACCACAGGTCGCCCACACATGGCTCATGCAGGCAAAAAACGGGACGAGGCACGGCGGCCCCTCGCCTGTGCCATCACCGGGCCCTCTGGGGCTGGGGGAAGCTGCGGCACGCACGAGAACCCCCAGCCGTCTGCATCCGGCTGCCAGCCACCAGGGCCGGCCGCCGCTCGCGCTCTGCCCAATTCGTGGATGGGCTCCGGCTTAAGGCCAGACAAAACGCGACGAGGTGCCGCCACCTCTTACCCGGAAAAACGCCGCAGACCTTTCCCACCGACACCTCCTGCAACCAGGCAAGCCGGGGCCGGCCGGACACCACAGGCCGCCCACACATGCCTCATGCCGGCAAAAAACGGGACGAGGCACTGCGGCGTCTCGCCTGTGCCAACACCGGGCCCTCGGGGGCTGGGGGAAGCTGCGGCACGCACGAGAACCCCCAGCCGTCTGCATCCGGCTGCCAGCCACCAGGGCCGGCCGCCGCTCGCGCTCTGCCCAATTCGTGGATGGGCTCCGGCTTAAGGCCAGACAAAACGCGACGAGGTGCCGCCACCTCTTACCCGGAAAAACGCCGCAGACCTTTCCCACCGACACCTCCTGCAACCAGGCAAGCCGGGGCCGGCCGGACACCACAGGCCGCCCACACATGGCTCATGCCGGCAAAAAACGGGACGAGGCACTGCGGCCTCTCGCCTGTGCCATCACCGGGCCCTCGGGGGCTGGGGGAAGCTGCGGCACGCACGAGAACCCCCAGCCGTCTGCATCCGGCTGACAGCCACCAGGGCCGGCCGCCGCTCGCGCTCTGCCCAATTCGTGGATGGGCTCCGGCTTAAGGCCAGACAAAACGCGACGAGGTGCCGCCACCTCTAACCCGGTACAACGCCGCAGACCTTTCCCACCGACACCTCCTGCAACCAGGCAAGCCGGGGCCGGCCGGACACCACAGGTCGCCCACACATGGCTCATGCAGGCAAAAAACGGGACGAGGCACGGCGGCCCCTCGCCTGTGCCATCACCGGGCCCTCTGGGGCTGGGGGAAGCTGCGGCACGCACGAGAACCCCCAGCCGTCTGCATCCGGCTGCCAGCCACCAGGGCCGGCCGCCGCTCGCGCTCTGCCCAATTCGTGGATGGGCTCCGGCTTAAGGCCAGACAAAACGCGACGAGGTGCCGCCACCTCTAACCCGGTACAACGCCGCAGACATTTCCCACCGACACCTCCTGCAACCAGGCAAGCCGGGGCCGGCCGGACACCACAGGCCGCCCACACATGGCTCATGCCGGCAAAAAACGGGACGAGGCACTGCGGCCTCTCGCCTGTGCCATCACCGGGCCCTCGGGGGCTGGGGGAAGCTGCGGCACGCACGAGAACCCCCAGCCGTCTGCATCCGGCTGCCAGCCACCAGGGCCGGCCGCCGCTCGCGCTCTGCCCAATTCGTGGATGGGCTCCGGCTTAAGGCCAGACAAAACGCGACGAGGTGCCGCCACCACAAACCCGGTACAACGCCGCAGACATTTCCCACCGACACCTCCTGCAACCAGGCAAGCCGGGGCCGGCCGGACACCACAGGCCGCCCACACATGGCTCATGCCGGCAAAAAACGGGACGAGGCACTGCGGCCTCTCGCCTGTGCCATCACCGGGCCCTCGGGGAAGCTGCGGCACGCACGAGAACCCCCAGCCGTCTGCATCCGGCTGCCAGCCACCAGGGCCGGCCGCCGCTCGCGCTCTGCCCAATTCGTGGATGGGCTCCGGCTTAAGGCCAGACAAAACGCGACGAGGTGCCGCCACCTCTTACCCGGAAAAACGCCGCAGACCTTTCCCACCGACACCTCCTGCAACCAGGCAAGCCGGGGCCGGCCGGACACCACAGGCCGCCCACACATGGCTCATGCCGGCAAAAAACGGGACGAGGCACGGCGGCCTCTCGCCTGTGCCATCACCGGGCCCTCGGGGGCTGGGGGAAGCTGCGGCACGCACGAGAACCCCCAGCCGTCTGCATCCGGCTGCCAGCCACCAGGGCCGGCCGCCGCTCGCGCTCTGCCCAATTCGTGGATGGGCTCCGGCTTAAGGCCAGACAAAACGCGACGAGGTGCCGCCACCTCTAACCCGGTACAACGCCGCAGACCTTTCCCACCGACACCTCCTGCAACCAGGCAAGCCGGGGCCGGCCGGACACCACAGGCCGCCCACACATGGCTCATGCCGGCAAAAAACGGGACGAGGCACTGCGGCCTCTCGCCTGTGCCATCACCGGGCCCTCGGGGGCTGGGGGAAGCTGCGGCACGCACGAGAACCCCCAGCCGTCTGCATCCGGCTGCCAGCCACCAGGGCCGGCCGCCGCTCGCGCTCTGCCCAATTCGTGGATGGGCTCCGGCTTAAGGCCAGACAAAACGCGACGAGGTGCCGCCACCTCTAACCCGGTACAACGCCGCAGACCTTTCCCACCGACACCTCCTGCAACCAGGCAAGCCGGGGCCGGCCGGACACCACAGGCCGCCCACACATGGCTCATGCCGGCAAAAAACGGGACGAGGCACTGCGGCCTCTCGCCTGTGCCATCACCGGGCCCTCGGGGGCTGGGGGAAGCTGCGGCACGCACGAGAACCCCCAGCCGTCTGCATCCGGCTGCCAGCCACCAGGGCCGGCCGCCGCTCGCGCTCTGCCCAATTCGTGGATGGGCTCCGGCTTAAGGCCAGACAAAACGCGACGAGGTGCCGCCACCTCTTACCCGGAAAAACGCCGCAGACCTTTCCCACCGACACCTCCTGCAACCAGGCAAGCCGGGGCCGGCCGGACACCACAGGCCGCCCACACATGGCTCATGCCGGCAAAAAACGGGACGAGGCACTGCGGCCTCTCGCCTGTGCCATCACCGGGCCCTCGGGGGCTGGGGGAAGCTGCGGCACGCACGAGAACCCCCAGCCGTCTGCATCCGGCTGCCAGCCACCAGGGCCGGCCGCCGCTCGCGCTCTGCCCAATTCGTGGATGGGCTCTGGCTTAAGGCCAGACAAAACGCGACGAGGTGCCGCCACCTCTTACCCGCAAAAACGCCGCAGACCTTTCCCACCGACACCTCCTGCAACCAGGCAAGCCGGGGCCGGCCGGACACCACAGGCCGCCCACACATGCCTCATGCCGGCAAAAAACGGGACGAGGCACTGCGGCCTCTCGCCTGTGCCATCACCGGGCCCTCGGGGGCTGGGGGAAGCTGCGGCACGCACGAGAACCCCCAGCCGTCTGCATCCGGCTGCCAGCCACCAGGGCCGGCCGCCGCTCGCGCTCTGCCCAATTCGTGGATGGGCTCCGGCTTAAGGCCAGACAAAACGCGACGACGTGCCGCCACCTCTAACCCAGAAAAACGCCGCAGACCTTTCCCACCGACACCTCCTGCAACCAGGCAAGCCGGGGCCGGCCGGACACCACAGGCCGCCCACACATGGCTCATGCCGGCAAAAAACGGGACGAGGCACGGCGGCCCCTCGCCTGTGCCATCACCGGGCCCTCTGGGGCTGGGGGAAGCTGCGGCACGCACGAGAACCCCCAGCCGTCTGCATCCGGCTGCCAGCCACCAGGGCCGGCCGCCGCTCGCGCTCTGCCCAATTCGTGGATGGGCTCCGGCTTAAGGCCAGACAAAACGCGACGAGGTGCCGCCACCTCTAACCCGGTACAACGCCGCAGACATTTCCCACCGACACCTCCTGCAACCAGGCAAGCCGGGGCCGGCCGGACACCACAGGCCGCCCACACATGGCTCATGCCGGCAAAAAACGGGACGAGGCACTGCGGCCTCTCGCCTGTGCCATCACCGGGCCCTCGGGGGCTGGGGGAAGCTGCGGCACGCACGAGAACCCCCAGCCGTCTGCATCCGGCTGCCAGCCACCAGGGCCGGCCGCCGCTCGCGCTCTGCCCAATTCGTGGATGGGCTCCGGCTTAAGGCCAGACAAAACGCGACGAGGTGCCGCCACCTCTAACCCGGTACAACGCCGCAGACATTTCCCACCGACACCTCCTGCAACCAGGCAAGCCGGGGCCGGCCGGACACCACAGGCCGCCCACACATGGCTCATGCCGGCAAAAAACGGGACGAGGCACTGCGGCCTCTCGCCTGTGCCATCACCGGGCCCTCGGGGAAGCTGCGGCACGCACGAGAACCCCCAGCCGTCTGCATCCGGCTGCCAGCCACCAGGGCCGGCCGCCGCTCGCGCTCTGCCCAATTCGTGGATGGGCTCCGGCTTAAGGCCAGACAAAACGCGACGAGGTGCCGCCACCTCTTACCCGGAAAAACGCCGCAGACCTTTCCCACCGACACCTCCTGCAACCAGGCAAGCCGGGGCCGGCCGGACACCACAGGCCGCCCACACATGGCTCATGCCGGCAAAAAACGGGACGAGGCACGGCGGCCTCTCGCCTGTGCCATCACCGGGCCCTCGGGGGCTGGGGGAAGCTGCGGCACGCACGAGAACCCCCAGCCGTCTGCATCCGGCTGCCAGCCACCAGGGCCGGCCGCCGCTCGCGCTCTGCCCAATTCGTGGATGGGCTCCGGCTTAAGGCCAGACAAAACGCGACGAGGTGCCGCCACCTCTAACCCGGTACAACGCCGCAGACCTTTCCCACCGACACCTCCTGCAACCAGGCAAGCCGGGGCCGGCCGGACACCACAGGCCGCCCACACATGGCTCATGCCGGCAAAAAACGGGACGAGGCACTGCGGCCTCTCGCCTGTGCCATCACCGGGCCCTCGGGGGCTGGGGGAAGCTGCGGCACGCACGAGAACCCCCAGCCGTCTGCATCCGGCTGCCAGCCACCAGGGCCGGCCGCCGCTCGCGCTCTGCCCAATTCGTGGATGGGCTCCGGCTTAAGGCCAGACAAAACGCGACGAGGTGCCGCCACCTCTAACCCGGTACAACGCCGCAGACCTTTCCCACCGACACCTCCTGCAACCAGGCAAGCCGGGGCCGGCCGGACACCACAGGCCGCCCACACATGGCTCATGCCGGCAAAAAACGGGACGAGGCACTGCGGCCTCTCGCCTGTGCCATCACCGGGCCCTCGGGGGCTGGGGGAAGCTGCGGCACGCACGAGAACCCCCAGCCGTCTGCATCCGGCTGCCAGCCACCAGGGCCGGCCGCCGCTCGCGCTCTGCCCAATTCGTGGATGGGCTCCGGCTTAAGGCCAGACAAAACGCGACGAGGTGCCGCCACCTCTTACCCGGAAAAACGCCGCAGACCTTTCCCACCGACACCTCCTGCAACCAGGCAAGCCGGGGCCGGCCGGACACCACAGGCCGCCCACACATGGCTCATGCCGGCAAAAAACGGGACGAGGCACTGCGGCCTCTCGCCTGTGCCATCACCGGGCCCTCGGGGGCTGGGGGAAGCTGCGGCACGCACGAGAACCCCCAGCCGTCTGCATCCGGCTGCCAGCCACCAGGGCCGGCCGCCGCTCGCGCTCTGCCCAATTCGTGGATGGGCTCTGGCTTAAGGCCAGACAAAACGCGACGAGGTGCCGCCACCTCTTACCCGCAAAAACGCCGCAGACCTTTCCCACCGACACCTCCTGCAACCAGGCAAGCCGGGGCCGGCCGGACACCACAGGCCGCCCACACATGCCTCATGCCGGCAAAAAACGGGACGAGGCACTGCGGCCTCTCGCCTGTGCCATCACCGGGCCCTCGGGGGCTGGGGGAAGCTGCGGCACGCACGAGAACCCCCAGCCGTCTGCATCCGGCTGCCAGCCACCAGGGCCGGCCGCCGCTCGCGCTCTGCCCAATTCGTGGATGGGCTCCGGCTTAAGGCCAGACAAAACGCGACGACGTGCCGCCACCTCTAACCCAGAAAAACGCCGCAGACCTTTCCCACCGACACCTCCTGCAACCAGGCAAGCCGGGGCCGGCCGGACACCACAGGCCGCCCACACATGGCTCATGCCGGCAAAAAACGGGACGAGGCACTGCGGCCTCTCGCCTGTGCCATCACCGGGCCCTCGGGGAAGCTGCGGCACGCACGAGAACCCCCAGCCGTCTGCATCCGGCTGCCAGCCACCAGGGCCGGCCGCCGCTCGCGCTCTGCCCAATTCGTGGATGGGCTCCAGCTTAAGGCCAGACAAAACGCGACGAGGTGCCGCCACCTCTAACCCGGAAAAACGCCGCAGACCTTTCCCACCGACACCTCCTGCAACCAGGCAAGCCGGGGCCGGCCGGACACCACAGGCCGCCCACACATGGCTCATGCCGGCAAAAAACGGGACGAGGCACGGCGGCCTCTCGCCTGTGCCATCACCGGGCCCTCGGGGGCTGGGGGAAGCTGCGGCACGCTCGAGAACGCACAGCCGTCTGCATCCGGCTGCCAGCCACCAGGGCCGGCCGCCGCTCGCGCTCTGCCCAATTCGTGGATGGGCTCCGGCTTAAGGCCAGACAAAACGCGACGACGTGCCGCCACCTCTAACCCGGAAAAACGCCGCAGACCTTTGCCACCGACACGTCCTGCAACCAGGCAAGCCGGGGCCGGCCGGACACCACAGGCCGCCCACACATGGCTCATGCCGGCAAAAAACGGGACGAGGCACGGCGGCCTCTCGCCTGTGCCATCACCGGGCCCTCGGGGGCTGGGGGAAGCTGCGGCACGCACGAGAACCCCCAGCCGTCTGCATCCGGCTGCCAGCCACCAGGGCCGGCCGCCGCTCGCACTCTGCCCAATTCGTGGATGGGCTCCGGCTTAAGGCCAGACAAAACGCGACGAGGTGCCGCCACCTCTAACCCGGTACAACGCCGCAGACCTTTCCCACCGACACCTCCTGCAACCAGGCAAGCCGGGGCCGGCCGGACACCACAGGCCGCCCACACATGGCTCATGCCGGCAAAAAACGGGACGAGGCACTGCGGCCTCTCGCCTGTGCCATCACCGGGCCCTCGGGGGCTGGGGGAAGCTGCGGCACGCACGAGAACCCCCAGCCGTCTGCATCCGGCTGCCAGCCACCAGGGCCGGCCGCCGCTCGCGCTCTGCCCAATTCGTGGATGGGCTCCGGCTTAAGGCCAGACAAAACGCGACGAGGTGCCGCCACCTCTAACCCGGTACAACGCCGCAGACCTTTCCCACCGACACCTCCTGCAACCAGGCAAGCCGGGGCCGGCCGGACACCACAGGCCGCCCACACATGGCTCATGCCGGCAAAAAACGGGACGAGGCACGGCGGCCTCTCGCCTGTGCCATCACCGGGCCCTCGGGGGCTGGGGGAAGCTGCGGCACGCTCGAGAACGCACAGCCGTCTGCATCCGGCTGCCAGCCACCAGGGCCGGCCGCCGCTCGCGCTCTGCCCAATTCGTGGATGGGCTCCGGCTTAAGGCCAGACAAAACGCGACGAGGTGCCGCCACCTCTAACCCGGAAAAACGCCGCAGACCTTTGCCACCGACACGTCCTGCAACCAGGCAAGCCGGGGCCGGCCGGACACCACAGGCCGCCCACACATGGCTCATGCCGGCAAAAAACGGGACGAGGCACTGCGGCCTCTCGCCTGTGCCATCACCGGGCCCTCGGGGGCTGGGGGATGCTGCGGCACGCACGAGAACCCCCAGCCGTCTGCATCCGGCTGCCAGCCACCAGGGCCGGCCGCCGCTCGCGCTCTGCCCAATTCGTGGATGGGCTCCGGCTTAAGGCCAGACAAAACGCGACGAGGTGCCGCCACCTCTAACCCGGTACAACGCCGCAGACCTTTCCCACCGACACCTCCTGCAACCAGGCAAGCCGGGGCCGGCCGGACACCACAGGCCGCCCACACATGGCTCATGCCGGCAAAAAACGGGACGAGGCACTGCGGCCTCTCGCCTGTGCCATCACCGGGCCCTCGGGGGCTGGGGGAAGCTGCGGCACGCACGAGAACCCCCAGCCATCTGCATCCGGCTGCCAGCCACCAGGGCCGGCCGCCGCTCGCGCTCTGCCCAATTCGTGGATGGGCTCCTGCTTAAGGCCAGACAAAACGCGATGAGGTGCCGCCACCTCTTACCCGGAAAAACGCCGCAGACCTTTCCCACCGACACCTCCTGCAACCAGGCAAGCCGGGGCCGGCCGGACACCACAGGCCGCCCACACATGGCTCATGCCGGCAAAAAACGGGACGAGGCACTGGGGCATCTCGCCTGTGCCATCACCGGGCCCTCGGGGGCTGGGGGAAGCTGCGGCACGCACGAGAACCCCCAGCCGTCTGCATCCGGCTGCCAGCCACCAGGGCCGGCCGCCGCTCGCGCTATGCCCAATTCGTGGATGGGCTCCGGCTTAAGGCCAGACAAAACGCGACGAGGTGCCGCCACCTCTTACCCGGAAAAACGCCGCAGACCTTTCCCACCGACACCTCCTGCAACCAGGCAAGCCGGGGCCGGCCGGACACCACAGGCCGCCCACACATGGCTCATGCCGGCAAAAAACGGGACGAGGCACTGCGGCCTCTCGCCTGTGCCAACACCGGGCCCTCGGGGGCTGGGGGAAGCTGCGGCACGCACGAGAACCCCCAGCCGTCTGCATCCGGCTGCCAGCCACCAGGGCCGGCCGCCGCTCGCGCTCTGCCCAATTCGTGGATGGGCTCCGGCTTAAGGCCAGACAAAACGCGACGAGGTGCCGCCACCTCTAACCCGGAAAAACGCCGCAGACCTTTCCCACCGACACCTCCTGCAACCAGGCAAGCCGGGGCCGGCCGGACACCACAGGCCGCCCACACATGGCTCATGCCGGCAAAAAACGGGACGAGGCACTGCGGCCTCTCGCCTGTGCCATCACCGGGCCCTCGGGGGCTGGGGGAAGCTGCGGCACGCACGAGAACCCCCAGCCGTCTGCATCCGGCTGCCAGCCACCAGGGCCGGCCGCCGCTCGCGCTCTGCCCAATTCGTGGATGGGCTCCGGCTTAAGGCCAGACAAAACGCGACGAGGTGCCGCCACCTCTTACCCGGAAAAACGCCGCAGACCTTTCCCACCGACACCTCCTGCAACCAGGCAAGCCGGGGCCGGCCGGACACCACAGGCCGCCCACACATGGCTCATGCCGGCAAAAAACGGGACGAGGCACTGCGGCCTCTCGCCTGTGCCATCACCGGGCCCTCGGGGGCTGGGGGAAGCTGCGGCACGCACGAGAACCCCCAGCCATCTGCATCCGGCTGCCAGCCACCAGGGCCGGCCGCCGCTCGCGCTCTGCCCAATTCGTGGATGGGCTCCGGCTTAAGGCCAGACAAAACGCGACGAGGTGCCGCCACCTCTTACCCGGAAAAACGCCGCAGACCTTTCCCACCGACACCTCCTGGAACCAGGCAAGCCGGGGCCGGCCGGACACCACAGGCCGCCCACACATGGCTCATGCCGGCAAAAAACGGGACGAGGCACTGCGGCCTCTCGCCTGTGCCATCACCGGGCCCTCGGGGGCTGGGGGAAGCTGCGGCACGCACGAGAACCCCCAACCGTCTGCATCCGGCTGACAGCCACCAGGGCCGGCCGCCGCTCGCGCTATGCCCAATTCGTGGATTGGCTCCGGCTTAAGGCCAGACAAAACGCGACGAGGTGCCGCCACCTCTTACCCGGAAAAACGCCGCAGACCTTTCCCACCGACACCTCCTGCAACCAGGCAAGCCGGGGCCGGCCGGACACCACAGGCCGCCCACACATGGCTCATGCCGGCAAAAAACGGGACGAGGCACTGCGGCCTCTCGCCTGTGCCAACACCGGGCCCTCGGGGGCTGGGGGAAGCTGCGGCACGCACGAGAACCCCCAGCCGTCTGCATCCGGCTGCCAGCCACCAGGGCCGGCCGCCGCTCGCGCTCTGCCCAATTCGTGGATGGGCTCCGGCTTAAGGCCAGACAAAACGCGACGAGGTGCCGCCACCTCTTACCCGGAAAAACGCCGCAGACCTTTCCCACCGACACCTCCTGCAACCAGGCAAGCCGGGGCCGGCCGGACACCACAGGCCGCCCACACATGGCTCATGCCGGCAAAAAACGGGACGAGGCACTGCGGCCTCTCGCCTGTGCCATCACCGGGCCCTCGGGGGCTGGGGGAAGCTGCGGCACGCACGAGAACCCCCAGCCATCTGCATCCGGCTGCCAGCCACCAGGGCCGGCCGCCGCTCGCGCTCTGCCCAATTCGTGGATGGGCTCCGGCTTAAGGCCAGACAAAACGCGACGAGGTGCCGCCACCTCTTACCCGGAAAAACGCCGCAGACCTTTCCCACCGACACCTCCTGGAACCAGGCAAGCCGGGGCCGGCCGGACACCACAGGCCGCCCACACATGGCTCATGCCGGCAAAAAACGGGACGAGGCACTGCGGCCTCTCGCCTGTGCCATCACCGGGCCCTCGGGGGCTGGGGGAAGCTGCGGCACGCACGAGAACCCCCAACCGTCTGCATCCGGCTGACAGCCACCAGGGCCGGCCGCCGCTCGCGCTATGCCCAATTCGTGGATTGGCTCCGGCTTAAGGCCAGACAAAACGCGACGAGGTGCCGCCACCTCTTACCCGGAAAAACGCCGCAGACCTTTCCCACCGACACCTCCTGCAACCAGGCAAGCCGGGGCCGGCCGGACACCACAGGCCGCCCACACATGGCTCATGCCGGCAAAAAACGGGACGAGGCACTGCGGCCTCTCGCCTGTGCCAACACCGGGCCCTCGGGGGCTGGGGGAAGCTGCGGCACGCACGAGAACCCCCAGCCGTCTGCATCCGGCTGCCAGCCACCAGGGCCGGCCGCCGCTCGCGCTCTGCCCAATTCGTGGATGGGCTCCGGCTTAAGGCCAGACAAAACGCGACGAGGTGCCGCCACCTCTTACCCGGAAAAACGCCGCAGACCTTTCCCACCGACACCTCCTGCAACCAGGCAAGCCGGGGCCGGCCGGACACCACAGGCCGCCCACACATGGCTCATGCCGGCAAAAAACGGGACGAGGCACTGCGGCATCTCGCCTGTGCCATCACCGGGCCCTCGGGGGCTGGGGGAAGCTGCGGCACGCACGAGAACCCCCAGCCGTCTGCATCCGGCTGACAGCCACCAGGGCCGGCCGCCGCTCGCGCTATGCCCAATTCGTGGATGGGCTCCGGCTTAAGGCCAGACAAAACGCGACGAGGTGCCGCCACCTCTTACCCGGAAAAACGCCGCAGACCTTTCCCACCGACACCTCCTGCAACCAGGCAAGCCGGGGCCGGCCGGACACCACAGGCCGCCCACACATGCCTCATGCCGGCAAAAAACGGGACGAGGCACTGCGGCCTCTCGCCTGTGCCAACACCGGGCCCTCGGGGGCTGGGGGAAGCTGCGGCACGCACGAGAACCCCCAGCCGTCTGCATCCGGCTGCCAGCCACCAGGGCCGGCCGCCGCTCGCGCTCTGCCCAATTCGTGGATGGGCTCCGGCTTAAGGCCAGACAAAACGCGACGAGGTGCCGCCACCTCTAACCCGGTACAACGCCGCAGACCTTTCCCACCGACACCTCCTGCAACCAGGCAAGCCGGGGCCGGCCGGACACCACAGGCCGCCCACACATGGCTCATGCCGGCAAAAAACGGGACGAGGCACTGCGGCCTCTCGCCTGTGCCATCACCGGGCCCTCGGGGGCTGGGGGAAGCTGCGGCACGCACGAGAACCCCCAGCCGTCTGCATCCGGCTGCCAGCCACCAGGGCCGGCCGCCGCTCGCGCTCTGCCCAATTCGTGGATGGGCTCCGGCTTAAGGCCAGACAAAACGCGACGAGGTGCCGCCACCTCTTACCCGGAAAAACGCCGCAGACCTTTCCCACCGACACCTCCTGCAACCAGGCAAGCCGGGGCCGGCCGGACACCACAGGCCGCCCACACATGGCTCATGCCGGCAAAAAACGGGACGAGGCACGGCGGCCTCTCGCCTGTGCCATCACCGGGCCCTCGGGGGCTGGGGGAAGCTGCGGCACGCACGAGAACCCCCAGCCGTCTGCATCCGGCTGCCAGCCACCAGGGCCGGCCGCCGCTCGCGCTCTGCCCAATTCGTGGATGGGCTCCGGCTTAAGGCCAGACAAAACGCGACGAGGTGCCGCCACCTCTAACCCGGTACAACGCCGCAGACCTTTCCCACCGACACCTCCTGCAACCAGGCAAGCCGGGGCCGGCCGGACACCACAGGCCGCCCACACATGGCTCATGCCGGCAAAAAACGGGACGAGGCACTGCGGCCTCTCGCCTGTGCCATCACCGGGCCCTCGGGGGCTGGGGGAAGCTGCGGCACACACGAGAACCCCCAGCCGTCTGCATCCGGCTGCCAGCCACCAGGGCCGGCCGCCGCTCGCGCTCTGCCCAATTCGTGGATGGGCTCCGGCTTAAGGCCAGACAAAACGCGACGAGGTGCCGCCACCTCTAACCCGGAAAAACGCCGCAGACCTTTCCCACCGACACCTCCTGCAACCAGGCAAGCCGGGGCCGGCCGGACACCACAGGCCGCCCACACATGGCTCATGCCGGCAAAAAACGGGACGAGGCACTGCGGCATCTCGCCTTGCCATCACCGGGCCCTCGGGGGCTGGGGGAAGCTGCGGCACGCACGAGAACCCCCAGCCGTCTGCATCCGGCTGCCAGCCACCAGGGCCGGCCGCCGCTCGCGCTCTGCCCAATTCGTGGATGGGCTCCGGCTTAAGGCCAGACAAAACGCGACGAGGTGCCGCCACCTCTAACCCGGAAAAACCCCGCAGACCTTTCCCACCGACACCTCCTGCAACCAGGCAAGCCGGGGCCGGCCGGACACCACAGGCCGCCCACACATGGCTCATGCCGGCAAAAAACGGGACGAGGCACTGCGGCATCTCGCCTGTGCCATCACCGGGCCCTCGGGGGCTGGGGGAAGCTGCGGCACGCACGAGAACCCCCAGCCGTCTGCATCCGGCTGCCAGCCACCAGGGCCGGCCGCCGCTCGCGCTCTGCCCAATTCGTGGATGGGCTCCGGCTTAAGGCCAGACAAAACGCGACGAGGTGCCGCCACCTCTTACCCGGAAAAACGCCGCAGACCTTTCCCACCGACGCCTCCTGCAACCAGGCAAGCCGGGGCCGGCCGGACACCACAGGCCGCCCACACATGGCTCATGCCGGCAAAAAACGGGACGAGGCACTGCGGCCTCTCGCCTGTGCCATCACCGGGCCCTCGGGGGCTGGGGGAAGCTGCGGCACGCACGAGAACCCCCAGCCGTCTGCATCCGGCTGCCAGCCACCAGGGCCGGCCGCCGCTCGCGCTCTGCCCAATTCGTGGATGGGCTCCGGCTTAAGGCCAGACAAAACGCGACGAGGTGCCGCCACCTCTAACCCGGTACAACGCCGCAGACCTTTCCCACCGACACCTCCTGCAACCAGGCAAGCCGGGGCCGGCCGGACACCACAGGCCGCCCACACATGGCTCATGCCGGCAAAAAACGGGACGAGGCACTGCGGCCTCTCGCCTTGCCATCACCGGGCCCTCGGGGGCTGGGGGAAGCTGCGGCACGCACGAGAACCCCCAGCCGTCTGCATCCGGCTGCCAGCCACCAGGGCCGGCCGCCGCTCGCGCTCTGCCCAATTCGTGGATGGGCTCCGGCTTAAGGCCAGACAAAACGCGACGAGGTGCCGCCACCTCTAACCCGGTACAACGCCGCAGACCTTTCCCACCGACACCTCCTGCAACCAGGCAAGCCGGGGCCGGCCGGACACCACAGGCCGCCCACACATGGCTCATGCCGGCAAAAAACGGGACGAGGCACTGCGGCCTCTCGCCTGTGCCATCACCGGGCCCTCGGGGGCTGGGGGAAGCTGCGGCACGCACGAGAACCCCCAGCCATCTGCATCCGGCTGCCAGCCACCAGGGCCGGCCGCCGCTCGCGCTCTGCCCAATTCGTGGATGGGCTCCGGCTTAAGGCCAGACAAAACGCGACGAGGTGACGCCACCTCTTACCCGGAAAAACGCCGCAGACCTTTCCCACCGACACCTCCTGCAACCAGGCAAGCCGGGGCCGGCCGGACACCACAGGCCGCCCACACATGGCTCATGCCGGCAAAAAACGGGACGAGGCACTGCGGCCTCTCGCCTGTGCCATCACCGGGCCCTCGGGGGCTGGGGGAAGCTGCGGCACGCACGAGAACCCCCAGCCGTCTGCATCCGGCTGCCAGCCACCAGGGCCGGCCGCCGCTCGCGCTCTGCCCAATTCGTGGATGGGCTCCGGCTTAAGGCCAGACAAAACGCGACGAGGTGCCGCCACCTCTAACCCGGTACAACGCCGCAGACCTTTCCCACCGACACCTCCTGCAACCAGGCAAGCCGGGGCCGGCCGGACACCACAGGCCGCCCACACATGGCTCATGCCGGCAAATACGGGACGAGGCACTGCGGCCTCTCGCCTGTGCCATCACCGGGCCCTCGGGGGCTGGGGGAAGCTGCGGCACGCACGAGAACGCCCAGCCGTCTGCATCCGGCTGCCAGCCACCAGGGCCGGCCGCCGCTCGCGCTCTGCCCAATTCGTGGATGGGCTCCGGCTTAAGGCCAGACAAAACGCGACAAGGTGCCGCCACCTCTAACCCGGTACAACGCCGCAGACCTTTCCCACCGACACCTCCTGCAACCAGGCAAGCCGGGGCCGGCCGGACACCACAGGCCGCCCACACATGGCTCATGCCGGCAAAAAACGGGACGAGGCACTGCGGCCTCTCGCCTGTGCCATCACCGGGCCCTCGGGGGCTGGGGGAAGCTGCGGCACGCACGAGAACCCCCAGCCGTCTGCATCCGGCTGCCAGCCACCAGGGCCGGCCGCCGCTCGCGCTCTGCCCAATTCGTGGATGGGCTCCGGCTTAAGGCCAGACAAAACGCGACGAGGTGCCGCCACCTCTAACCCGGTACAACGCCGCAGACCTTTCCCACCGACACCTCCTGCAACCAGGCAAGCCGGGGCCGGCCGGACACCACAGGCCGCCCACACATGGCTCATGCCGGCAAAAAACGGGACGAGGCACGGCGGCCTCTCGCCTGTGCCATCACCGGGGGCTGGGGGAAGCTGCGGCACGCACGAGAACCCCCAGCCATCTGCATCCGGCTGCCAGCCACCAGGGACGGCCGCCGCTCGCGCTCTGCCCAATTCGTGGATGGGCTCCGGCTTAAGGCCAGACAAAACGCGACGAGGTGCCGCCACCTCTAACCCGGAAAAACGCCGCAGACCTTTCCCACCGACACCTCCTGCAACCAGGCAAGCCGGGGCCGGCCGGACACCACAGGCCGCCCACACATGGCTCATGCCGGCAAACGGGACGAGGCACTGCGGCCTCTCGCCTGTGCCATCACCGGGCCCTCGGGGGCTGGGGGAAGCTGCGGCACGCACGAGAACCCCCAGCCGTCTGCATCCGGCTGCCAGCCACCAGGGCCGGCCGCCGCTCGCGCTCTGCCCAATTCGTGGATGGGCTCCGGCTTAAGGCCAGACAAAACGCGACGAGGTGCCGCCACCTCTTACCCGGAAAAAAGCCGCAGACCTTTCCCACCGACACCTCCTGCAACCAGGCAAGCCGGGGCCGGCCGGACACCACAGGCCGCCCACACATGGCTCATGCCGGCAAAAAACGGGACGAGGCACGGCGGCCTCTCGCCTGTGCCATCACCGGGCCCTCGGGGGCTGGGGGAAGCTGCGGCACGCACGAGAACCCCCAGCCGTCTGCATCCGGCTGCCAGCCACCAGGGCCGGCCGCCGCTCGCGCTCTGCCCAATTCGTGGATGGGCTCCGGCTTAAGGCCAGACAAAACGCGACGAGGTGCCGCCACCTCTAACCCGGTACAACGCCGCAGACCTTTCCCACCGACACCTCCTGCAACCAGGCAAGCCGGGGCCGGCCGGACACCACAGGCCGCCCACACATGGCTCATGCCGGCAAAAAACGGGACGAGGCACTGCGGCCTCTCGCCTTGCCATCACCGGGCCCTCGGGGGCTGGGGGAAGCTGCGGCACGCACGAGAACCCCCAGCCGTCTGCATCCGGCTGCCAGCCACCAGGGCCGGCCGCCGCTCGCGCTCTGCCCAATTCGTGGATGGGCTCCGGCTTAAGGCCAGACAAAACGCAACGAGGTGCCGCCACCTCTAACCCGGTACAACGCCGCAGACCTTTCCCACCGACACCTCCTGCAACCAGGCAAGCCGGGGGGCCGGCCGGACACCACAGGCCGCCCACACATGGCTCATGCCGGCAAAAAACGGGACGAGGCACTGCGGCCTCTCGCCTGTGCCATCACCGGGCCCTCGGGGGCTGGGGGAAGCTGCGGCACGCACGAGAACCCCCAGCCATCTGCATCCGGCTGCCAGCCACCAGGGCCGGCCGCCGCTCGCGCTCTGCCCAATTTGTGGATGGGCTCCGGCTTAAGGCCAGACAAAACGCGACGAGGTGCCGCCACCTCTAACCCGGTACAACGCCGCAGACCTTTCCCACCGACACCTCCTGCAACCAGGCAAGCCGGGGCCGGCCGGACACCACAGGCCGCCCACACATGGCTCATGCCGGCAAACGGGACGAGGCATTGCGGCCTCTCGCCTGTGCCATCACCGGGCCCTCGGGGGCTGGGGGAAGCTGCGGCACGCACGAGAACCCCCAGCCGTCTGCATCCGGCTGCCAGCCACCAGGGCCGGCCGCCGCTCGCGCTCTGCCCAATTCGTGGATGGGCTCCGGCTTAAGGCCAGACAAAACGCGACGAGGTGCCGCCACCTCTAACCCGGTACAACGCCGCAGACCTTTCCCACCGACACCTCCTGCAACCAGGCAAGCCGGGGCCGGCCGGACACCACAGGCCGCCCACACATGGCTCATGCCGGCAAAAAACGGGACGAGGCACTGCGGCCTCTCGCCTGTGCCATCACCGGGCCCTCGGGGGCTGGGGGAAGCTGCGGCACGCACGAGAACCCCCAGCCGTCTGCATCCGGCTGCCAGCCACCAGGGCCGGCCGCCGCTCGCGCTCTGCCCAATTCGTGGATGGGCTCCGGCTTAAGGCCAGACAAAACGCGACGAGGTGCCGCCACCTCTAACCCGGTACAACGCCGCAGACCTTTCCCACCGACACCTCCTGCAACCAGGCAAGCCGGGGGGCCGGCCGGACACCACAGGCCGCCCACACATGGCTCATGCCGGCAAAAAACGGGACGAGGCACTGCGGCCTCTCGCCTGTGCCATCACCGGGCCCTCGGGGGCTGGGGGAAGCTGCGGCACGCACGAGAACCCCCAGCCATCTGCATCCGGCTGCCAGCCACCAGGGCCGGCCGCCGCTCGCGCTCTGCCCAATTCGTGGATGGGCTCCGGCTTAAGGCCAGACAAAACGCGACGAGGTGCCGCCACCTCTTACCCGGAAAAACGCCGCAGACCTGTCCCACCGACACCTCCTGCAACCAGGCAAGCCGGGGCCGGCCGGACACCACAGGCCGCCCACACATGGCTCATGCCGGCAAAAAACGGGACGAGGCACTGCGGCCTCTCGCCTGTGCCATCACCGGGCCCTCGGGGGCTGGGGGAAGCTGCGGCACGCACGAGAACCCCCAGCCGTCTGCATCCGGCTGCCAGCCACCAGGGCCGGCCGCCGCTCGCGCTCTGCCCAATTTGTGGATGGGCTCCGGCTTAAGGCCAGACAAAACGCGACGAGGTGCCGCCACCTCTAACCCGGTACAACGCCGCAGACCTTTCCCACCGACACCTCCTGCAACCAGGCAAGCCGGGGCCGGCCGGACACCACAGGCCGCCCACACATGGCTCATGCCGGCAAACGGGACGAGGCACTGCGGCCTCTCGCCTGTGCCATCACCGGGCCCTCGGGGGCTGGGGGAAGCTGCGGCACGCACGAGAACCCCCAGCCGTCTGCATCCGGCTGCCAGCCACCAGGGCCGGCCGCCGCTCGCGCTCTGCCCAATTCGTGGATGGGCTCCGGCTTAAGGCCAGACAAAACGCGACGAGGTGCCGCCACCTCTAACCCGGTACAACGCCGCAGACCTTTCCCACCGACACCTCCTGCAACCAGGCAAGCCGGGGCCGGCCGGACACCACAGGCCGCCCACACATGGCTCATGCCGGCAAAAAACGGGACGAGGCACTGCGGCCTCTCGCCTGTGCCATCACCGGGCCCTCGGGGGCTGGGGGAAGCTGCGGCACGCACGAGAACCCCCAGCCGTCTGCATCCGGCTGCCAGCCACCAGGGCCGGCCGCCGCTCGCGCTCTGCCCAATTCGTGGATGGGCTCCGGCTTAAGGCCAGACAAAACGCGACGAGGTGCCGCCACCTCTAACCCGGTACAACGCCGCAGACCTTTCCCACCGACACCTCCTGCAACCAGGCAAGCCGGGGGGCCGGCCGGACACCACAGGCCGCCCACACATGGCTCATGCCGGCAAAAAACGGGACGAGGCACTGCGGCCTCTCGCCTGTGCCATCACCGGGCCCTCGGGGGCTGGGGGAAGCTGCGGCACGCACGAGAACCCCCAGCCGTCTGCATCCGGCTGCCAGCCACCAGGGCCGGCCGCCGCTCGCGCTCTGCCCAATTCGTGGATGGGCTCCGGCTTAAGGCCAGACAAAACGCGACGAGGTGCCGCCACCTCTTACCCGGAAAAACGCCGCAGACCTTTCCCACCGACACCTCCTGCAACCAGGCAAGCCGGGGCCGGCCGGACACCACAGGCCGCCCACACATGGCTCATGCCGGCAAAAAACGGGACGAGGCACTGCGGCCTCTCGCCTGTGCCATCACCGGGCCCTCGGGGGCTGGGGGAAGCTGCGGCACGCACGAGAACCCCCAGCCGTCTGCATCCGGCTGCCAGCCACCAGGGCCGGCCGCCGCTCGCGCTCTGCCCAATTTGTGGATGGGCTCCGGCTTAAGGCCAGACAAAACGCGACGAGGTGCCGCCACCTCTAACCCGGTACAACGCCGCAGACCTTTCCCACCGACACCTCCTGCAACCAGGCAAGCCGGGGCCGGCCGGACACCACAGGCCGCCCACACATGGCTCATGCCGGCAAACGGGACGAGGCACTGCGGCCTCTCGCCTGTGCCATCACCGGGCCCTCGGGGGCTGGGGGAAGCTGCGGCACGCACGAGAACCCCCAGCCGTCTGCATCCGGCTGCCAGCCACCAGGGCCGGCCGCCGCTCGCGCTCTGCCCAATTCGTGGATGGGCTCCGGCTTAAGGCCAGACAAAACGCGACGAGGTGCCGCCACCTCTAACCCGGTACAACGCCGCAGACCTTTCCCACCGACACCTCCTGCAACCAGGCAAGCCGGGGCCGGCCGGACACCACAGGCCGCCCACACATGGCTCATGCCGGCAAAAAACGGGACGAGGCACTGCGGCCTCTCGCCTGTGCCATCACCGGGCCCTCGGGGGCTGGGGGAAGCTGCGGCACGCACGAGAACGCCCAGCCGTCTGCATCCGGCTGCCAGCCACCAGGGCCGGCCGCCGCTCGCGCTCTGCCCAATTCGTGGATGGGCTCCGGCTTAAGGCCAGACAAAACGCGACGAGGTGCCGCCACCTCTAACCCGGAAAAACGCCGCAGACCTTTCCCACCGACACCTCCTGCAACCAGGCAAGCCGGGGCCGGCCGGACACCACAGGCCGCCCACACATGGCTCATGCCGGCAAACGGGACGAGGCACTGCGGCCTCTCGCCTGTGCCATCACCGGGCCCTCGGGGGCTGGGGGAAGCTGCGGCACGCACGAGAACCCCCAGCCGTCTGCATCCGGCTGCCAGCCACCAGGGCCGGCCGCCGCTCGCGCTCTGCCCAATTCGTGGATGGGCTCCGGCTTAAGGCCAGACAAAACGCGACGAGGTGCCGCCACCTCTAACCCGGTACAACGCCGCAGACCTTTCCCACCGACACCTCCTGCAACCAGGCAAGCCGGGGCCGGCCGGACACCACAGGCCGCCCACACATGGCTCATGCCGGCAAACAGGACGAGGCACTGCGGCCTCTCGCCTGTGCCATCACCGGGCCCTCGGGGGCTGGGGGAAGCTGCGGCACGCACGAGAACCCCCAGCCGTCTGCATCCGGCTGCCAGCCACCAGGGCCGGCCGCCGCTCGCGCTCTGCCCAATTCGTGGATGGGCTCCGGCTTAAGGCCAGACAAAACGCGACGAGGTGCCGCCACCTCTAACCCGGAAAAACGCCGCAGACCTTTCCCACCGACACCTCCTGCAACCAGGCAAGCCGGGGCCGGCCGGACACCACAGGCCGCCCACACATGGCTCATGCCGGCAAAAAACGGGACGAGGCACTGCGGCCTCTCGCCTGTGCCATCACCGGGGGCTGGGGGAAGCTGCGGCACGCACGAGAACCCCCAGCCGTCTGCATCCGGCTGCCAGCCACCAGGGCCGGCCACCGCTCGCGCTCTGCCCAATTCGTGGATGGGCTCCGGCTTAAGGCCAGACAAAACGCGATGAGGTGCCGCCACCTCTAACCCGGTACAACGCCGCAGACCTTTCCCACCGACACCTCCTGCAACCAGGCAAGCCGGGGCCGGCCGGACACCACAGGCCGCCCACACATGGCTCATGCCGGCAAAAAACGGGACGAGGCACTGCGGCCTCTCGCCTGTGCCATCACCGGGCCCTCGGGGGCTGGGGGAAGCTGCGGCACGCACGAGAACGCCCAGCCGTCTGCATCCGGCTGCCAGCCACCAGGGCCGGCCGCCGCTCGCGCTCTGCCCAATTCGTGGATGGGCTCCGGCTTAAGGCCAGACAAAACGCGACGAGGTGCCGCCACCTCTAACCCGGAAAAACGCCGCAGACCTTTCCCACCGACACCTCCTGCAACCAGGCAAGCCGGGGCCGGCCGGACACCACAGGCCGCCCACACATGGCTCATGCCGGCAAAAAACGGGACGAGGCACGGCGACCTCTCGCCTGTGCCATCACCGGGGGCTGGGGGAAGCTGCGGCACGCACGAGAACCCCCAGCCGTCTGCATCCGGCTGCCAGCCACCAGGGACGGCCGCCGCTCGCGCTCTGCCCAATTCGTGGATGGGCTCCGGCTTAAGGCCAGACAAAACGCGACGAGGTGCCGCCACCTCTAACCCGGTACAACGCCGCAGACCTTTCCCACCGACACCTCCTGCAACCAGGCAAGCCGGGGGGCCGGCCGGACACCACAGGCCGCCCACACATGGCTCATGCCGGCAAAAAACGGGACGAGGCACTGCGGCCTCTCGCCTGTGCCATCACCGGGCCCTCGGGGGCTGGGGGAAGCTGCGGCACGCACGAGAACCCCCAGCCGTCTGCATCCGGCTGCCAGCCACCAGGGCCGGCCGCCGCTCGCGCTCTGCCCAATTCGTGGATGGGCTCCGGCTTAAGGCCAGACAAAACGCGACGAGGTGCCGCCACCTCTTACCCGGAAAAACGCCGCAGACCTTTCCCACCGACACCTCCTGCAACCAGGCAAGCCGGGGCCGGCCGGACACCACAGGCCGCCCACACATGGCTCATGCCGGCAAAAAACGGGACGAGGCACTGCGGCCTCTCGCCTGTGCCATCACCGGGCCCTCGGGGGCTGGGGGAAGCTGCGGCACGCACGAGAACCCCCAGCCGTCTGCATCCGGCTGCCAGCCACCAGGGCCGGCCGCCGCTCGCGCTCTGCCCAATTTGTGGATGGGCTCCGGCTTAAGGCCAGACAAAACGCGACGAGGTGCCGCCACCTCTAACCCGGTACAACGCCGCAGACCTTTCCCACCGACACCTCCTGCAACCAGGCAAGCCGGGGCCGGCCGGACACCACAGGCCGCCCACACATGGCTCATGCCGGCAAACGGGACGAGGCACTGCGGCCTCTCGCCTGTGCCATCACCGGGCCCTCGGGGGCTGGGGGAAGCTGCGGCACGCACGAGAACCCCCAGCCGTCTGCATCCGGCTGCCAGCCACCAGGGCCGGCCGCCGCTCGCGCTCTGCCCAATTCGTGGATGGGCTCCGGCTTAAGGCCAGACAAAACGCGACGAGGTGCCGCCACCTCTAACCCGGTACAACGCCGCAGACCTTTCCCACCGACACCTCCTGCAACCAGGCAAGCCGGGGCCGGCCGGACACCACAGGCCGCCCACACATGGCTCATGCCGGCAAAAAACGGGACGAGGCACTGCGGCCTCTCGCCTGTGCCATCACCGGGCCCTCGGGGGCTGGGGGAAGCTGCGGCACGCACGAGAACGCCCAGCCGTCTGCATCCGGCTGCCAGCCACCAGGGCCGGCCGCCGCTCGCGCTCTGCCCAATTCGTGGATGGGCTCCGGCTTAAGGCCAGACAAAACGCGACGAGGTGCCGCCACCTCTAACCCGGAAAAACGCCGCAGACCTTTCCCACCGACACCTCCTGCAACCAGGCAAGCCGGGGCCGGCCGGACACCACAGGCCGCCCACACATGGCTCATGCCGGCAAACGGGACGAGGCACTGCGGCCTCTCGCCTGTGCCATCACCGGGCCCTCGGGGGCTGGGGGAAGCTGCGGCACGCACGAGAACCCCCAGCCGTCTGCATCCGGCTGCCAGCCACCAGGGCCGGCCGCCGCTCGCGCTCTGCCCAATTCGTGGATGGGCTCCGGCTTAAGGCCAGACAAAACGCGACGAGGTGCCGCCCCCTCTAACCCGGAAAAACGCCGCAGACCTTTCCCACCGACACCTCCTGCAACCAGGCAAGCCGGGGCCGGCCGGACACCACAGGCCGCCCACACATGGCTCATGCCGGCAAACGGGACGAGGCACTGCGGCCTCTCGCCTGTGCCATCACCGGGCCCTCGGGGGCTGGGGGAAGCTGCGGCACGCACGAGAACCCCCAGCCGTCTGCATCCGGCTGCCAGCCACCAGGGCCGGCCGCCGCTCGCGCTCTGCCCAATTCGTGGATGGGCTCCGGCTTAAGGCCAGACAAAACGCGACGAGGTGCCGCCACCTCTAACCCGGTACAACGCCGCAGACCTTTCCCACTGACACCTCCTGCAACCAGGCAAGCCGGGGCCGGCCGGACACCACAGGCCGCCCACACATGGCTCATGCCGGCAAAAAACGGGACGAGGCACTGCGGCCTCTCGCCTGTGCCATCACCGGGGGCTGGGGGAAGCTGCGGCACGCACGAGAACCCCCAGCCGTCTGCATCCGGCTGCCAGCCACCAGGGCCGGCCACCGCTCGCGCTCTGCCCAACTCGTGGATGGGCTCCGGCTTAAGGCCAGACAAAACGCGATGAGGTGCCGCCACCTCTAACCCGGTACAACGCCGCAGACCTTTCCCACCGACACCTCCTGCAACCAGGCAAGCCGGGGCCGGCCGGACACCACAGGCCGCCCACACATGGCTCATGCCGGCAAAAAACGGGACGAGGCACTGCGGCCTCTCGCCTGTGCCATCACCGGGCCCTCGGGGGCTGGGGGAAGCTGCGGCACGCACGAGAACGCCCAGCCGTCTGCATCCGGCTGCCAGCCACCAGGGCCGGCCGCCGCTCGCGCTCTGCCCAATTCGTGGATGGGCTCCGGCTTAAGGCCAGACAAAACGCGACGAGGTGCCGCCACCTCTAACCCGGAAAAACGCCGCAGACCTTTCCCACCGACACCTCCTGCAACCAGGCAAGCCGGGGCCGGCCGGACACCACAGGCCGCCCACACATGGCTCATGCCGGCAAAAAACGGGACGAGGCACGGCGACCTCTCGCCTGTGCCATCACCGGGGGCTGGGGGAAGCTGCGGCACGCACGAGAACCCCCAGCCGTCTGCATCCGGCTGCCAGCCACCAGGGACGGCCGCCGCTCGCGCTCTGCCCAATTCGTGGATGGGCTCCGGCTTAAGGCCAGACAAAACGCGACGAGGTGCCGCCACCTCTAACCCGGTACAACGCCGCAGACCTTTCCCACCGACACCTCCTGCAACCAGGCAAGCCGGGGCCGGCCGGACACCACAGGCCGCCCACACATGGCTCATGCCGGCAAACGGGACGAGGCACTGCGGCCTCTCGCCTGTGCCATCACCGGGCCCTCGGGGGCTGGGGGAAGCTGCGGCACGCACGAGAACCCCCAGCCGTCTGCATCCGGCTGCCAGCCACCAGGGCCGGCCGCCGCTCGCGCTCTGCCCAATTCGTGGATGGGCTCCGGCTTAAGGCCAGACAAAACGCGACGAGGTGCCGCCACCTCTAACCCGGTACAACGCCGCAGACCTTTCCCACCGACACCTCCTGCAACCAGGCAAGCCGGGGCCGGCCGGACACCACAGGCCGCCCACACATGGCTCATGCCGGCAAAAAACGGGACGAGGCACTGCGGCCTCTCGCCTGTGCCATCACCGGGCCCTCGGGGGCTGGGGGAAGCTGCGGCACGCACGAGAACCCCCAGCCGTCTGCATCCGGCTGCCAGCCACCAGGGCCGGCCGCCGCTCGCGCTCTGCCCAATTCGTGGATGGGCTCCGGCTTAAGGCCAGACAAAACGCGACGAGGTGCCGCCACCTCTAACCCGGTACAACGCCGCAGACCTTTCCCACCGACACCTCCTGCAACCAGGCAAGCCGGGGCCGGCCGGACACCACAGGCCGCCCACACATGGCTCATGCCGGCAAAAAACGGGACGAGGCACTGCGGCCTCTCGCCTGTGCCATCACCGGGCCCTCGGGGGCTGGGGGAAGCTGCGGCACGCACGAGAACCCCCAGCCGTCTGCATCCGGCTGCCAGCCACCAGGGCCGGCCGCCGCTCGCGCTCTGCCCAATTCGTGGATGGGCTCCGGCTTAAGGCCAGACAAAACGCGACGAGGTGCCGCCACCTCTAACCCGGTACAACGCCGCAGACCTTTCCCACCGACACCTCCTGCAACCAGGCAAGCCGGGGCCGGCCGGACACCACAGGCCGCCCACACATGGCTCATGCCGGCAAAAAACGGGACGAGGCACTGCGGCCTCTCGCCTGTGCCATCACCGGGGGCTGGGGGAAGCTGCGGCACGCACGAGAACCCCCAGCCGTCTGCATCCGGCTGCCAGCCACCAGGGCCGGCCACCGCTCGCGCTCTGCCCAATTCGTGGATGGGCTCCGGCTTAAGGCCAGACAAAACGCGACGAGGTGCCGCCACCTCTAACCCGGTACAACGCCGCAGACCTTTCCCACCGACACCTCCTGCAACCAGGCAAGCCGGGGCCGTCCGGACACCACAGGCCGCCCACACATGGCTCATGCCGGCAAACGGGACGAGGCACTGCGGCCTCTCGCCTGTGCCATCACCGGGCCCTCGGGGGCTGGGGGAAGCTGCGGCACGCACGAGAACCCCCAGCCGTCTGCATCCGGCTGCCAGCCACCAGGGCCGGCCGCCGCTCGCGCTCTGCCCAATTCGTGGATGGGCTCCGGCTTAAGGCCAGACAAAACGCGACGAGGTGCCGCCACCTCTAACCCGGAAAAACGCCGCAGACCTTTCCCACCGACACCTCCTGCAACCAGGCAAGCCGGGGCCGGCCGGACACCACAGGCCGCCCACACATGGCTCATGCCGGCAAACGGGACGAGGCACTGCGGCCTCTCGCCTGTGCCATCACCGGGCCCTCGGGGGCTGGGGGAAGCTGCGGCACGCACGAGAACCCCCAGCCGTCTGCATCCGGCTGCCAGCCACCAGGGCCGGCCGCCGCTCGCGCTCTGCCCAATTTGTGGATGGGCTCCGGCTTAAGGCCAGACAAAACGCGACGAGGTGCCGCCACCTCTAACCCGGTACAACGCCGCAGACCTTTCCCACCGACACCTCCTGCAACCAGGCAAGCCGGGGCCGGCCGGACACCACAGGCCGCCCACACATGGCTCATGCCGGCAAACGGGACGAGGCACTGCGGCCTCTCGCCTGTGCCATCACCGGGCCCTCGGGGGCTGGGGGAAGCTGCGGCACGCACGAGAACCCCCAGCCGTCTGCATCCGGCTGCCAGCCACCAGGGCCGGCCGCCGCTCGCGCTCTGCCCAATTCGTGGATGGGCTCCGGCTTAAGGCCAGACAAAACGCGACGAGGTGCCGCCACCTCTAACCCGGTACAACGCCGCAGACCTTTCCCACTGACACCTCCTGCAACCAGGCAAGCTGGGGCCGGCCGGACACCACAGGCCGCCCACACATGGCTCATGCCGGCAAAAAACGGGACGAGGCACTGCGGCCTCTCGCCTGTGCCATCACCGGGGGCTGGGGGAAGCTGCGGCACGCACGAGAACCCCCAGCCATCTGCATCCGGCTGCCAGCCACCAGGGCCGGCCACCGCTCGCGCTCTGCCCAATTCGTGGATGGGCTCCGGCTTAAGGCCAGACAAAACGCGATGAGGTGCCGCCACCTCTAACCCGGTACAACGCCGCAGACCTTTCCCACCGACACCTCCTGCAACCAGGCAAGCCGGGGCCGGCCGGACACCACAGGCCGCCCACACATGGCTCATGCCGGCAAAAAACGGGACGAGGCACTGCGGCCTCTCGCCTGTGCCATCACCGGGCCCTCGGGGGCTGGGGGAAGCTGCGGCACGCACGAGAACCCCCAGCCGTCTGCATCCGGCTGCCAGCCACCAGGGCCGGCCGCCGCTCGCGCTCTGCCCAATTCGTGGATGGGCTCCGGCTTAAGGCCAGACAAAACGCGACGAGGTGCCGCCACCTCTAACCCGGAAAAACGCCGCAGACCTTTCCCACCGACACCTCCTGCAACCAGGCAAGCCGGGGCCGGCCGGACACCACAGGCCGCCCACACATGGCTCATGCCGGCAAAAAACGGGACGAGGCACTGCGGCCTCTCGCCTGTGCCATCACCGGGCCCTCGGGGGCTGGGGGAAGCTGCGGCACGCACGAGAACGCCCAGCCGTCTGCATCCGGCTGCCAGCCACCAGGGCCGGCCGCCGCTCGCGCTCTGCCCAATTCGTGGATGGGCTCCGGCTTAAGGCCAGACAAAACGCGACGAGGTGCCGCCACCTCTAACCCGGTACAACGCCGCAGACCTTTCCCACCGACACCTCCTGCAACCAGGCAAGCCGGGGCCGGCCGGACACCACAGGCCGCCCACACATGGCTCATGCCGGCAAACGGGACGAGGCACTGCGGCCTCTCGCCTGTGCCATCACCGGGCCCTCGGGGGCTGGGGGAAGCTGCGGCACGCACGAGAACCCCCAGCCGTCTGCATCCGGCTGCCAGCCACCAGGGCCGGCCGCCGCTCGCGCTCTGCCCAATTCGTGGATGGGCTCCGGCTTAAGGCCAGACAAAACGCGACGAGGTGCCGCCACCTCTAACCCGGTACAACGCCGCAGACCTTTCCCACCGACACCTCCTGCAACCAGGCAAGCCGGGGCCGGCCGGACACCACAGGCCGCCCACACATGGCTCATGCCGGCAAACGGGACGAGGCACTGCGGCCTCTCGCCTGTGCCATCACCGGGCCCTCGGGGGCTGGGGGAAGCTGCGGCACGCACGAGAACCCCCAGCCGTCTGCATCCGGCTGCCAGCCACCAGGGCCGGCCGCCGCTCGCGCTCTGCCCAATTCGTGGATGGGCTCCGGCTTAAGGCCAGACAAAACGCGACGAGGTGCCGCCACCTCTAACCCGGTACAACGCCGCAGACCTTTCCCACCGACACCTCCTGCAACCAGGCAAGCCGGGGCCGGCCGGACACCACAGGCCGCCCACACATGGCTCATGCCGGCAAAAAACGGGACGAGGCACGGCGGCTTCTCGCCTGTGCCATCACCGGGCCCTCGGGGGCTGGGGGAAGCTGCGGCACGCACGAGAACGCCCAGCCGTCTGCATCCGGCTGCCAGCCACCAGGGCCGGCCGCCGCTCGCGCTCTGCCCAATTCGTGGATGGGCTCCGGCTTAAGGCCAGACAAAACGCGACGAGGTGCCGCCACCTCTAACCCGGTACAACGCCGCAGACCTGTCCCACCGACACCTCCTGCAACCAGGCAAGCCGGGGCCGGCCGGACACCACAGGCCGCCCACACATGGCTCATGCCGGCAAAAAACGGGACGAGGCACTGCGGCCTCTCGCCTGTGCCATCACCGGGCCCTCGGGGGCTGGGGGAAGCTGCGGCACGCACGAGAACCCCCAGCCGTCTGCATCCGGCTGCCAGCCACCAGGGCCGGCCGCCGCTCGCGCTCTGCCCAATTTGTGGATGGGCTCCGGCTTAAGGCCAGACAAAACGCGACGAGGTGCCGCCACCTCTAACCCGGTACAACGCCGCAGACCTTTCCCACCGACACCTCCTGCAACCAGGCAAGCCGGGGCCGGCCGGACACCACAGGCCGCCCACACATGGCTCATGCCGGCAAAAAACGGGACGAGGCACTGCGGCCTCTCGCCTGTGCCATCACCGGGCCCTCGGGGGCTGGGGGAAGCTGCGGCACGCACGAGAACCCCCAGCCGTCTGCATCCGGCTGCCAGCCACCAGGGCCGGCCGCCGCTCGCGCTCTGCCCAATTCGTGGATGGGCTCCGGCTTAAGGCCAGACAAAACGCGACGAGGTGCCGCCACCTCTAACCCGGTACAACGCCGCAGACATTTCCCACCGACACCTCCTGCAACCAGGCAAGCCGGGGCCGGCCGGACACCACAGGCCGCCCACACATGGCTCATGCCGGCAAAAAACGGGACGAGGCACTGCGGCCTCTCGCCTGTGCCATCACCGGGCCCTCGGGGGCTGGGGGAAGCTGCGGCACGCACGAGAACCCCCAGCCGTCTGCATCTGGCTGCCAGCCACCAGGGCCGGCCGCCGCTCGCGCTCTGCCCAATTCGTGGATGGGCTCCGGCTTAAGGTCAGACAAAACGCGACGAGGTGCCGCCACCTCTAACCCGGAAAAACGCCGCAGACCTTTCCCACCGACACCTCCTGCAACCAGGCAAGCCGGGGCCGGCCGGACACCACAGGCCGCCCACACATGGCTCATGCCGGCAAAAAACGGGACGAGGCACTGCGGCCTCTCGCCTGTGCCATCACCGGGCCCTCGGGGGCTGGGGGAAGCTGCGGCACGCACGAGAACCCCCAGCCGTCTGCATCCGGCTGCCAGCCACCAGGGCCGGCTGCCGCTCGCGCTCTGCCCAATTCGTGGATGGTCTCCGGCTTAAGGCCAGACAAAACGCGATGAGGTGCCGCCACCTCTAACCCGGTACAACGCCGCAGACCTTTCCCACCGACACCTCCTGCAACCAGGCAAGCCGGGGCCGGCCGGACACCACAGGCCGCCCACACATGGCTCATGCCGGCAAAAAACGGGACGAGGCACTGCGGCCTCTCGCCTGTGCCATCACCGGGCCCTCGGGGGCTGGGGGAAGCTGCGGCACGCACGAGAACCCCCAGCCGTCTGCATCCGGCTGCCAGCCACCAGGGCCGGCCGCCGCTCGCGCTCTGCCCAATTCGTGGATGGGCTCCGGCTTAAGGCCAGACAAAACGCGACGAGGTGCCGCCACCTCTAACCCGGTACAACGCCGCAGACCTTTCCCACCGACACCTCCTGCAACCAGGCAAGCCAGGGCCGGCCGGACACCACAGGCCGCCCACACATGGCTCATGCCGGCAAAAAACGGGACGAGGCACTGCGGCCTCTCGCCTGTGCCATCACCGGGCCCTCGGGGAAGCTGCGGCACGCACGAGAACCCCCAGCCGTCTGCATCCGGCTGCCAGCCACCAGGGCCGGCCGCCGCTCGCGCTCTGCCCAATTCGTGGATGGGCTCCGGCTTAAGGCCAGACAAAACGCGACGAGGTGCCGCCACCTCTAACCCGGAAAAACGCCGCAGACCTTTCCCACCGACACCTCCTGCAACCAGGCAAGCCGGGGCCGGCCGGACACCACAGGCCGTCCACACATGGCTCATGCCGGCAAAAAACGGGACGAGGCACTGCGGCCTCTCGCCTGTGCCATCACCGGGCCCTCGGGGGCTGGGGGAAGCTGCGGCACGCACGAGAACCCCCAGCCGTCTGCATCCGGCTGCCAGCCACCAGGGCCGGCCGCCGCTCGCGCTCTGCCCAATTCGTGGATGGGCTCCGGCTTAAGGCCAGACAAAACGCGACGAGGTGCCGCCACCTCTAACCCGGTACAACGCCGCAGACCTTTCCCACCGACACCTCCTGCAACCAGGCAAGCCGGGGCCGGCCGGACACCACAGGCCGCCCACACATGGCTCATGCCGGCAAAAAACGGGACGAGGCACTGCGGCCTCTCGCCTGTGCCATCACCGGGCCCTCGGGGGCTGGGGGAAGCTGCGGCACGCACGAGAACCCCCAGCCGTCTGCATCCGGCTGCCAGCCACCAGGGCCGGCCGCCGCTCGCGCTCTGCCCAATTCGTGGATGGGCTCCGGCTTAAGGCCAGACAAAACGCGACGAGGTGCCGCCACCTCTTACCCGGAAAAATGCCGCAGACCTTTCCCACCGACACCTCCTGCAACCAGGCAAGCCGGGGCCGGCCGGACACCACAGGCCGCCCACACATGGCTCATGCCGGCAAAAAACGGGACGAGGCACTGCGGCCTCTCGCCTGTGCCATCACTGGGGGCTGGGGGAAGCTGCGGCACGCACGAGAACCCCCAGCCGTCTGCATCCGGCTGCCAGCCACCAGGGCCGGCCGCCGCTCGCGCTCTGCCCAATTCGTGGATGGGCTCCGGCTTAAGGCCAGACAAAACGCGATGAGGTGCCGCCACCTCTAACCCGGTACAACGCCGCAGACCTTTCCCACCGACACCTCCTGCAACCAGGCAAGCCGGGGCCGGCCGGACACCACAGGCCGCCCACACATGGCTCATGCCGGCAAAAAACGGGACGAGGCACTGCGGCCTCTCGCCTGTGCCATCACCGGGCCCTCGGGGGCTGGGGGAAGCTGCGGCACGCACGAGAACGCCCAGCCGTCTGCATCCGGCTGCCAGCCACCAGGGCCGGCCGCCGCTCGCGCTCTGCCCAATTCGTGGATGGGCTCCGGCTTAAGGCCAGACAAAACGCGACGAGGTGCCGCCACCTCTAACCCGGAAAAACGCCGCAGACCTTTCCCACCGACACCTCCTGCAACCAGGCAAGCCGGGGCCGGCCGGACACCACAGGCCGCCCACACATGGCTCATGCCGGCAAAAAACGGGACGAGGCACGGCGACCTCTCGCCTGTGCCATCACCGGGGGCTGGGGGAAGCTGCGGCACGCACGAGAACCCCCAGCCGTCTGCATCCGGCTGCCAGCCACCAGGGACGGCCGCCGCTCGCGCTCTGCCCAATTCGTGGATGGGCTCCGGCTTAAGGCCAGACAAAACGCGACGAGGTGCCGCCACCTCTAACCCGGTACAACGCCGCAGACCTTTCCCACCGACACCTCCTGCAACCAGGCAAGCCGGGGCCGGCCGGACACCACAGGACGCCCACACATGGCTCATGCCGGCAAACGGGACGAGGCACTGCGGCCTCTCGCCTGTGCCATCACCGGGCCCTCGGGGGCTGGGGGAAGCTGCGGCACGCACGAGAACCCCCAGCCGTCTGCATCCGGCTGCCAGCCACCAGGGCCGGCCGCCGCTCGCGCTCTGCCCAATTCGTGGATGGGCTCCGGCTTAAGGCCAGACAAAACGCGACGAGGTGCCGCCACCTCTAACCCGGAAAAACGCCGCAGACCTTTCCCACCGACACCTCCTGCAACCAGGCAAGCCGGGGCCGGCCGGACACCACAGGCCGCCCACACATGGCTCATGCCGGCAAACGGGACGAGGCACTGCGGCCTCTCGCCTGTGCCATCACCGGGCCCTCGGGGGCTGGGGGAAGCTGCGGCACGCACGAGAACCCCCAGCCGTCTGCATCCGGCTGCCAGCCACCAGGGCCGGCCGCCGCTCGCGCTCTGCCCAATTCGTGGATGGGCTCCGGCTTAAGGCCAGACAAAACGCGACGAGGTGCCGCCACCTCTAACCCGGAAAAACGCCGCAGACCTTTCCCACCGACACCTCCTGCAACCAGGCAAGCCGGGGCCGGCCGGACACCACAGGCCGCCCACACATGGCTCATGCCGGCAAACGGGACGAGGCACTGCGGCCTCTCGCCTGTGCCATCACCGGGCCCTCGGGGGCTGGGGGAAGCTGCGGCACGCACGAGAACCCCCAGCCGTCTGCATCCGGCTGCCAGCCACCAGGGCCGGCCGCCGCTCGCGCTCTGCCCAATTCGTGGATGGGCTCCGGCTTAAGGCCAGACAAAACGCGACGAGGTGCCGCCACCTCTAACCCGGTACAACGCCGCAGACCTTTCCCACTGACACCTCCTGCAACCAGGCAAGCCGGGGCCGGCCGGACACCACAGGCCGCCCACACATGGCTCATGCCGGCAAAAAACGGGACGAGGCACTGCGGCCTCTCGCCTGTGCCATCACCGGGGGCTGGGGGAAGCTGCGGCACGCACGAGAACCCCCAGCCGTCTGCATCCGGCTGCCAGCCACCAGGGCCGGCCACCGCTCGCGCTCTGCCCAATTCGTGGATGGGCTCCGGCTTAAGGCCAGACAAAACGCGATGAGGTGCCGCCACCTCTAACCCGGTACAACACCGCAGACCTTTCCCACCGACACCTCCTGCAACCAGGCAAGCCGGGGCCGGCCGGACACCACAGGCCGCCCACACATGGCTCATGCCGGCAAAAAACGGGACGAGGCACTGCGGCCTCTCGCCTGTGCCATCACCGGGCCCTCGGGGGCTGGGGGAAGCTGCGGCACGCACGAGAACCCCCAGCCGTCTGCATCCGGCTGCCAGCCACCAGGGCCGGCCGCCGCTCGCGCTCTGCCCAATTCGTGGATGGGCTCCGGCTTAAGGCCAGACAAAACGCGACGAGGTGCCGCCACCTCTAACCCGGTACAACGCCGCAGACCTTTCCCACCGACACCTCCTGCAACCAGGCAAGCCGGGGCCGGCCGGACACCACAGGCCGCCCACACATGGCTCATGCCGGCAAAAAACGGGACGAGGCACTGCGGCCTCTCGCCTGTGCCATCACCGGGCCCTCGGGGGCTGGGGGAAGCTGCGGCACGCACGAGAACGCCCAGCCGTCTGCATCCGGCTGCCAGCCACCAGGGCCGGCCGCCGCTCGCGCTCTGCCCAATCCGTGGATGGGCTCCGGCTTAAGGCCAGACAAAACGCGACGAGGTGCCGCCACCTCTAACCCGGAAAAACGCCGCAGACCTTTCCCACCGACACCTCCTGCAACCAGGCAAGCCGGGGCCGGCCGGACACCACAGGCCGCCCACACATGGCTCATGCCGGCAAAAAACGGGACGAGGCACGGCGACCTCTCGCCTGTGCCATCACCGGGGGCTGGGGGAAGCTGCGGCACGCACGAGAACCCCCAGCCGTCTGCATCCGGCTGCCAGCCACCAGGGCCGGCCGCCGCTCGCGCTCTGCCCAATTCGTGGATGGGCTCCGGCTTAAGGCCAGACAAAACGCGACGAGGTGCCGCCACCTCTAACCCGGTACAACGCCGCAGACCTTTCCCACCGACACCTCCTGCAACCAGGCAAGCCGGGGCCGGCCGGACACCACAGGCCGCCCACACATGGCTCATGCCGGCAAACGGGACGAGGCACTGCGGCCTCTCGCCTGTGCCATCACCGGGCCCTCGGGGGCTGGGGGAAGCTGCGGCACGCACGAGAACCCCCAGCCGTCTGCATCCGGCTGCCAGCCACCAGGGCCGGCCGCCGCTCGCGCTCTGCCCAATTCGTGGATGGGCTCCGGCTTAAGGCCAGACAAAACGCGACGAGGTGCCGCCACCTCTAACCCGGTACAACGCCGCAGACCTTTCCCACCGACACCTCCTGCAACCAGGCAAGCCGGGGCCGGCCGGACACCACAGGCCGCCCACACATGGCTCATGCCGGCAAACGGGACGAGGCACTGCGGCCTCTCGCCTGTGCCATCACCGGGCCCTCGGGGGCTGGGGGAAGCTGCGGCACGCACGAGAACCCCCAGCCGTCTGCATCCGGCTGCCAGCCACCAGGGCCGGCCGCCGCTCGCGCTCTGCCCAATTCGTGGTTGGGCTCCGGCTTAAGGCCAGACAAAACGCGACGAGGTGCCGCCACCTCTAACCCGGTACAACGCCGCAGACCTTTCCCACCGACACCTCCTGCAACCAGGCAAGCCGGGGCCGGCCGGACACCACAGGCCGCCCACACATGGCTCATGCCGGCAAAAAACGGGACGAGGCACTGCGGCCTCTCGCCTGTGCCATCACCGGGCCCTCGGGGGCTGGGGGAAGCTGCGGCACGCACGAGAACCCCCAGCCGTCTGCATCTGGCTGCCAGCCACCAGGGCCGGCCGCCGCTCGCGCTCTGCCCAATTCGTGGATGGGCTCCGGCTTAAGGTCAGACAAAACGCGACGAGGTGCCGCCACCTCTAACCCGGAAAAACGCCGCAGACCTTTCCCACCGACACCTCCTGCAACCAGGCAAGCCGGGGCCGGCCGGACACCACAGGCCGCCCACACATGGCTCATGCCGGCAAAAAACGGGACGAGGCACTGCGGCCTCTCGCCTGTGCCATCACCGGGCCCTCGGGGGCTGGGGGAAGCTGCGGCACGCACGAGAACCCCCAGCCGTCTGCATCCGGCTGCCAGCCACCAGGGCCGGCCGCCGCTCGCGCTCTGCCCAATTCGTGGATGGGCTCCGGCTTAAGGCCAGACAAAACGCGACGAGGTGCCGCCACCTCTAACCCGGTACAACGCCGCAGACCTTTCCCACCGACACCTCCTGCAACCAGGCAAGCCAGGGCCGGCCGGACACCACAGGCTGCCCACACATGGCTCATGCCGGCAAAAAACGGGACGAGGCACTGCGGCCTCTCGCCTGTGCCATCACCGGGCCCTCGGGGAAGCTGCGGCACGCACGAGAACCCCCAGCCGTCTGCATCCGGCTGCCAGCCACCAGGGCCGGCCGCCGCTCGCGCTCTGCCCAATTCGTGGATGGGCTCCGGCTTAAGGCCAGACAAAACGCGACGAGGTGCCGCCACCTCTAACCCGGAAAAACGCCGCAGACCTTTCCCACCGACACCTCCTGCAACCAGGCAAGCTGGGGCCGGCCGGACACCACAGGCCGCCCACACATGGCTCATGCCGGCAAAAAACGGGACGAGGCACTGCGGCCTCTCGCCTGTGCCATCACCGGGCCCTCGGGGGCTGGGGGAAGCTGCGGCACGCACGAGAACCCCCAGCCGTCTGCATCCGGCTGCCAGCCACCAGGGCCGGCCGCCGCTCGCGCTCTGCCCAATTCGTGGATGGGCTCCGGCTTAAGGCCAGACAAAACGCGACGAGGTGCCGCCACCTCTAACCCGGTACAACGCCGCAGACCTTTCCCACCGACACCTCCTGCAACCAGGCAAGCCGGGGCCGGCCGGACACCACAGGCCGCCCACACATGGCTCATGCCGGCAAAAAACGGGACGAGGCACGGCGGCCTCTCGCCTGTGCCATCACCGGGCCCTCGGGGGCTGGGGGAAGCTGCGGCACGCACGAGAACCCCCAGCCGTCTGCATCCGGCTGCCAGCCACCAGGGCCGGCCGCCGCTCGCGCTCTGCCCAATTCGTGGATGGGCTCCGGCTTAAGGCCAGACAAAACGCGACGAGGTGCCGCCACCTCTTACCCGGAAAAATGCCGCAGACCTTTCCCACCGACACCTCCTGCAACCAGGCAAGCCGGGGCCGGCCGGACACCACAGGCCGCCCACACATGGCTCATGCCGGCAAAAAACGGGACGAGGCACTGCGGCCTCTCGCCTGTGCCATCACTGGGGGCTGGGGGAAGCTGCGGCACGCACGAGAACCCCCAGCCGTCTGCATCCGGCTGCCAGCCACCAGGGCCGGCCGCCGCTCGCGCTCTGCCCAATTCGTGGATGGGCTCCGGCTTAAGGCCAGACAAAACGCGACGAGGTGCCGCCACCTCTAACCCGGAAAAACGCCGCAGACCTTTCCCACCGACACCTCCTGCAACCAGGCAAGCCGGGGCCGGCCGGACACCACAGGCCGCCCACACATGGCTCATGCCGGCAAAAAACGGGACGAGGCACTGCGGCCTCTCGCCTGTGCCATCACCGGGCCCTCGGGGGCTGGGGGAAGCTGCGGCACGCACGAGAACCCCCGGCCGTCTGCATCCGGCTGCCAGCCACCAGGGCCGGCCGCCGCTCGCGCTCTGCCCAATTCGTGGATGGGCTCCGGCTTAAGGCCAGACAAAACGCGACGAGGTGCCGCCACCTCTTACCCGGAAAAACGCCGCAGACTTTCCCACCGACACCTCCTGCAACCAGGCAAGCCGGGGCCAGCCGGACACCACAGGCCGCCCACACATGGCTCATGCCGGCAAAAAACGGGACGAGGCACGGCGGCCTCTCGCCTGTGCCATCACCGGGGGCTGGGGGAAGCTGCGGCACGCACGAGAACCCCCAGCCGTCTGCATCCGGCTGCCAGCCACCAGGGCCGGCCGCCGCTCGCGCTCTGCCCAATTCGTGGATGGGCTCCGGCTTAAGGCCAGACAAAACGCGACGAGGTGCCGCCACCTCTAACCCGGTACAACGCCGCAGACCTTTCCCACCGACACCTCCTGCAACCAGGCAAGCCGGGGCCGGCCGGACACCACAGGCCGCCCACACATGGCTCATGCCGGCAAAAAACGGGACGAGGCACTGCGGCCTCTCGCCTGTGCCATCACCGGGCCCTCGGGGGCTGGGGGAAGCTGCGGCACGCACGAGAACCCCCAGCCGTCTGCATCCGGCTGCCAGCCACCAGGGCCGGCCGCCGCTCGCGCTCTGCCCAATTCGTGGATGGGCTCCGGCTTAAGGCCAGACAAAACGCGACGAGGTGCCGCCACCTCTTACCCGGAAAAACGCCGCAGACCTTTCCCACCGACACCTCCTGCAACCAGGCAAGCCGGGGCCGGCCGGACACCACAGGCCGCCCACACATGGCTCATGCCGGCAAAAAACGGGACGAGGCACGGCGGCCTCTCGCCTGTGCCATCACCGGGGGCTGGGGGAAGCTGCGGCACGCACGAGAACCCCCAGCCGTCTGCATCCGGCTGCCAGCCACCAGGGCCGGCCGCCGCTCGCGCTCTGCCCAATTCGTGGATGGGCTCCGGCTTAAGGCCAGACAAAACGCGACGAGGTGCCGCCACCTCTTACCCGGAAAAACGCCGCAGACCTTTCCCACCGACACCTCCTGCAACCAGGCAAGCCGGGGCCGGCCGGACACCACAGGCCGCCCACACATGGCTCATGCCGGCAAAAAACGGGACGAGGCACGGCGGCCTCTCGCCTGTGCCATCACCGGGGGCTGGGGGAAGCTGCGGCACGCACGAGAACCCCCAGCCGTCTGCATCCGGCTGCCAGCCACCAGGGCCGGCCGCCGCTCGCGCTCTGCCCAATTCGTGGATGGGCTCCGGCTTAAGGCCAGACAAAACGCGACGAGGTGCCGCCACCTCTTACCCGGAAAAACGCCGCAGACCTTTCCCACCGACACCTCCTGCAACCAGGCAAGCCGGGGCCGGCCGGACACCACAGGCCGCCCACACATGGCTCATGCCGGCAAAAAACGGGACGAGGCACGGCGGCCTCTCGCCTGTGCCATCACCGGGGGCTGGGGGAAGCTGCGGCACGCACGAGAACCCCCAGCCGTCTGCATCCGGCTGCCAGCCACCAGGGCCGGCCGCCGCTCGCGCTCTGCCCAATTCGTGGATGGGCTCCGGCTTAAGGCCAGACAAAACGCGACGAGGTGCCGCCACCTCTAACCCGGAAAAACGCCGCAGACCTTTCCCACCGACACCTCCTGCAACCAGGCAAGCCGGGGCCGGCCGGACACCACAGGCCGCCCACACATGGCTCATGCCGGCAAAAAACGGGACGAGGCACTGCGGCCTCTCGCCTGTGCCATCACCGGGCCCTCGGGGGCTGGGGGAAGCTGCGGCACGCACGAGAACCCCCAGCCGTCTGCATCCGGCTGCCAGCCACCAGGGCCGGCCGCCGCTCGCGCTCTGCCCAATTCGTGGATGGGCTCCGGCTTAAGGCCAGACAAAACGCGACGAGGTGCCGCCACCTCTTACCCGGAAAAACGCCGCAGACCTTTCCCACCGACACCTCCTGCAACCAGGCAAGCCGGGGCCGGCCGGACACCACAGGCCGCCCACACATGGCTCATGCCGGCAAAAAACGGGACGAGGCACGGCGGCCTCTCGCCTGTGCCATCACCGGGGGCTGGGGGAATCTGCGGCACGCACGAGAACCCCCAGCCGTCTGCATCCGGCTGCCAGCCACCAGGGCCGGCCGCCGCTCGCGCTCTGCCCAATTCGTGGATGGGCTCCGGCTTAAGGCCAGACAAAACGCGACGAGGTGCCGCCACCTCTAACCCGGAAAAACGCCGCAGACCTTTCCCACCGACACCTCCTGCAACCAGGCAAGCCGGGGCCGGCCGGACACCACAGGCCGCCCACACATGGCTCATGCCGGCAAAAAACGGGACGAGGCACGGCGGCCTCTCGCCTGTGCCATCACCGGGGGCTGGGGGAAGCTGCGGCACGCACGAGAACCCCCAGCCGTCTGCATCCGGCTGCCAGCCACCAGGGCCGGCCGCCGCTCGCGCTCTGCCCAATTCGTGGATGGGCTCCGGCTTAAGGCCAGACAAAACGCGACGAGGTGCCGCCACCTCTTACCCGGAAAAACGCCGCAGACCTTTCCCACCGACACCTCCTGCAACCAGGCAAGCCGGGGCCGGCCGGACACCACAGGCCGCCCACACATGGCTCATGCCGGCAAAAAACGGGACGAGGCACGGCGGCCTCTCGCCTGTGCCATCACCGGGGGCTGGGGGAAGCTGCGGCACGCACGAGAACCCCCAGCCGTCTGCATCCGGCTGCCAGCCACCAGGGCCGGCCGCCGCTCGCGCTCTGCCCAATTCGTGGATGGGCTCCGGCTTAAGGCCAGACAAAACGCGACGAGGTGCCGCCACCTCTAACCCGGAAAAACGCCGCAGACCTTTCCCACCGACACCTCCTGCAACCAGGCAAGCCGGGGCCGGCCGGACACCACAGGCCGCCCACACATGGCTCATGCCGGCAAAAAACGGGACGAGGCACTGCGGCCTCTCGCCTGTGCCATCACCGGGCCCTCGGGGGCTGGGGGAAGCTGCGGCACGCACGAGAACCCCCAGCCGTCTGCATCCGGCTGCCAGCCACCAGGGCCGGCCGCCGCTCGCGCTCTGCCCAATTCGTGGATGGGCTCCGGCTTATGGCCAGACAAAACGCGACGAGGTGCCGCCACCTCTTACCCGGAAAAACGCCGCAGACCTTTCCCACCGACACCTCCTGCAACCAGGCAAGCCGGGGCCGGCCGGACACCACAGGCCGCCCACACATGGCTCATGCCGGCAAAAAACGGGACGAGGCACGGCGGCCTCTCGCCTGTGCCATCACCGGGGGCTGGGGGAAGCTGCGGCACGCACGAGAACCCCCAGCCGTCTGCATCCGGCTGCCAGCCACCAGGGCCGGCCGCCGCTCGCGCTCTGCCCAATTCGTGGATGGGCTCCGGCTTAAGGCCAGACAAAACGCGACGAGGTGCCGCCACCTCTTACCCGGAAAAACGCCGCAGACCTTTCCCACCGACACCTCCTGCAACCAGGCAAGCCGGGGCCGGCCGGACACCACAGGCCGCCCACACATGGCTCATGCCGGCAAAAAACGGGACGAGGCACTGCGGCCTCTCGCCTGTGCCATCACCGGGCCCTCGGGGGCTGGGGGAAGCTGCGGCACGCACGAGAACCCCCAGCCGTCTGCATCCGGCTGCCAGCCACCAGGGCCGGCCGCCGCTCGCGCTCTGCCCAATTCGTGGATGGGCTCCGGCTTAAGGCCAGACAAAACGCGACGAGGTGCCGCCACCTCTAACCCGGAAAAACGCCGCAGACCTTTCCCACCGACACCTCCTGCAACCAGGCAAGCCAGGGCCGGCCGGACACCACAGGCCGCCCACACATGGCTCATGCCGGCAAAAAACGGGACGAGGCACTGCGGCCTCTCGCCTGTGCCATCACCGGGCCCTCGGGGAAGCTGCGGCACGCACGAGAACCCCCAGCCGTCTGCATCCGGCTGCCAGCCACCAGGGCCGGCCGCCGCTCGCGCTCTGCCCAATTCGTGGATGGGCTCCGGCTTAAGGCCAGACAAAACGCGACGAGGTGCCGCCACCTCTAACCCGGAAAAACGCCGCAGACCTTTCCCACCGACACCTCCTGCAACCAGGCAAGCCGGGGCCGGCCGGACACCACAGGCCGCCCACACATGGCTCATGCCGGCAAAAAACGGGACGAGGCACTGCGGCCTCTCGCCTGTGCCATCACCGGGCCCTCAGGGAAGCTGCGGCACGCACGAGAACCCCCAGCCGTCTGCATCCGGCTGCCAGCCACCAGGGCCGGCCGCCGCTCGCGCTCTGCCCAATTCGTGGATGGGCTCCGGCTTAAGGCCAGACAAAACGCGACGAGGTGCCGCCACCTCTAACCCGGTACAACGCCGCAGACCTTTCCCACCGACACCTCCTGCAACCAGGCAAGCCGGGGCCGGCCGGACACCACAGGCCGCCCACACATGGCTCATGCCGGCAAAAAACGGGACGAGGCACTGCGGCCTCTCGCCTGTGCCATCACCGGGCCCTCGGGGGCTGGGGGAAGCTGCGGCACGCACGAGAACCCCCAGCCGTCTGCATCCGGCTGCCAGCCACCAGGGCCGGCTGCCGCTCGCGCTCTGCCCAATTTGTGGATGGGCTCCGGCTTAAGGCCAGACAAAACGCGACGAGGTGCCGCCACCTCTAACCCGGTACAACGCCGCAGACCTTTCCCACCGACACCTCCTGCAACCAGGCAAGCCGGGGCCGGCCGGACACCACAGGCCGCCCACACATGGCTCATGCCGGCAAACGGGACGAGGCACTGCGGCCTCTCGCCTGTGCCATCACCGGGCCCTCGGGGGCTGGGGGAAGCTGCGGCACGCACGAGAACCCCCAGCCGTCTGCATCCGGCTGCCAGCCACCAGGGACGGCCGCCGCTCGCGCTCTGCCCAATTCGTGGATGGGCTCCGGCTTAAGGCCAGACAAAACGCGATGAGGTGCCGCCACCTCTAACCCGGTACAACGCCGCAGACCTTTCCCACCGACACCTCCTGCAACCAGGCAAGCCGGGGCCGGCCGGACACCACAGGCCGCCCACACACGGCTCATGCCGGCAAAAAACGGGACGAGGCACTGCGGCCTCTCGCCTGTGCCATCACCGGGCCCTCGGGGGCTGGAGGAAGCTGCGGCACGCACGAGAACGCCCAGCCGTCTGCATCCGGCTGCCAGCCACCAGGGCCGGCCGCCGCTCGCGCTCTGCCGAATTCGTGGATGGGCTCCGGCTTAAGGCCAGACAAAACGCGACGAGGTGCCGCCACCTCTAACCCGGTACAACGCCGCAGACCTTTCCCACCGACACCTCCTGCAACCAGGCAAGCCGGGGCCGGCCGGACACCACAGGCCGCCCACACATGGCTCATGCCGGCAAACGGGACGAGGCACTGCGGCCTCTCGCCTGTGCCATCACCGGGCCCTCGGGGGCTGGGGGAAGCTGCGGCACGCACGAGAACCCCCAGCCATCTGCATCCGGCTGCCAGCCACCAGGGCCGGCCGCCGCTCGCGCTCTGCCCAATTCGTGGATGGGCTCCGGCTTAAGGCCAGACAAAACGCGACGAGGTGCCGCCACCTCTAACCCGGTACAACGCCGCAGACCTTTCCCACCGACACCTCCTGCAACCAGGCAAGCCGGGGCCGGCCGGACACCACAGGCCGCCCACACATGGCTCATGCCGGCAAAAAACGGGACGAGGCACTGCGGCCTCTCGCCTGTGCCATCACCGGGCCCTCGGGGGCTGGGGGAAGCTGCGGCACGCACGAGAACCCCCAGCCGTCTGCATCCGGCTGCCAGCCACCAGGGACGGCCGCCGCTCGCGCTCTGCCCAATTCGTGGATGGGCTCCGGCTTAAGGCCAGACAAAACGCGATGAGGTGCCGCCACCTCTAACCCGGTACAACGCCGCAGACCTTTCCCACCGACACCTCCTGCAACCAGGCAAGCCGGGGCCGGCCGGACACCACAGGCCGCCCACACACGGCTCATGCCGGCAAAAAACGGGACGAGACACTGCGGCCTCTCGCCTGTGCCATCACCGGGCCCTCGGGGGCTGGGGGAAGCTGCGGCACGCACGAGAACGCCCAGCCGTCTGCATCCGGCTGCCAGCCACCAGGGCCGTCCGCCGCTCGCGCTCTGCCCAATTCGTGGATGGGCTCCGGCTTAAGGCCAGACAAAACGCGACGAGGTGCCGCCACCTCTAACCCGGTACAACGCCGCAGACCTTTCCCACCGACACCTCCTGCAACCAGGCAAGCCGGGGCCGGCCGGACACCACAGGCCGCCCACACATGGCTCATGCCGGCAAACGGGACGAGGCACTGCGGCCTCTCGCCTGTGCCATCACCGGGCCCTCGGGGGCTGGGGGAAGCTGCGGCACGCACGAGAACCCCCAGCCATCTGCATCCGGCTGCCAGCCACCAGGGCCGGCCGCCGCTCGCGCTCTGCCCAATTCGTGGATGGGCTCCGGCTTAAGGCCAGACAAAACGCGACGAGGTGCCGCCACCTCTAACCCGGTACAACGCCGCAGACCTTTCCCACCGACACCTCCTGCAACCAGGCAAGCCGGGGCCGGCCGGACACCACAGGCCGCCCACACATGGCTCATGCCGGCAAAAAACGGGACGAGGCACTGCGGCCTCTCGCCTGTGCCATCACCGGGCCCTCGGGGGCTGGGGGAAGCTGCGGCACGCACGAGAACCCCCAGCCGTCTGCATCCGGCTGCCAGCCACCAGGGCCGGCTGCCGCTCGCGCTCTGCCCAATTCGTGGATGGTCTCCGGCTTAAGGCCAGACAAAACGCGACGAGGTGCCGCCACCTCTAACCCGGTACAACGCCGCAGACCTTTCCCACCGACACCTCCTGCAACCAGGCAAGCCGGGGCCGGCCGGACACCACAGGCCGCCCACACATGGCTCATGCCGGCAAAAAACGGGACGAGGCACTGCGGCCTCTCGCCTGTGCCATCACCGGGCCCTCGGGGGCTGGGGGAAGCTGCGGCACGCACGAGAACCCCCAGCCGTCTGCATCCGGCTGCCAGCCACCAGGGCCGGCCGCCGCTCGCGCTCTGCCCAATTCGTGGATGGGCTCCGGCTTAAGGCCAGACAAAACGCGACGAGGTGCCGCCACCTCTAACCCGGTACAACGCCGCAGACCTTTCCCACCGACACCTCCTGCAACCAGGCAAGCCAGGGCCGGCCGGACACCACAGGCCGCCCACACATGGCTCATGCCGGCAAAAAACGGGACGAGGCACTGCGGCCTCTCGCCTGTGCCATCACCGGGCCCTCGGGGAAGCTGCGGCACGCACGAGAACCCCCAGCCGTCTGCATCCGGCTGCCAGCCACCAGGGCCGGCCGCCGCTCGCGCTCTGCCCAATTCGTGGTTGGGCTCCGGCTTAAGGCCAGACAAAACGCGACGAGGTGCCGCCACCTCTAACCCGGAAAAACGCCGCAGACCTTTCCCACCGACACCTCCTGCAACCAGGCAAGCCGGGGCCGGCCGGACACCACAGGCCGCCCACACATGGCTCATGCCGGCAAAAAACGGGACGAGGCACTGCGGCCTCTCGCCTGTGCCATCACCGGGCCCTCGGGGGCTGGGGGAAGCTGCGGCACGCACGAGAACCCCCAGCCGTCTGCATCCGGCTGCCAGCCACCAGGGCCGGCTGCCGCTCGCGCTCTGCCCAATTCGTGGATGGTCTCCGGCTTAAGGCCAGACAAAACGCGACGAGGTGCCGCCACCTCTAACCCGATACAACGCCGCAGACCTTTCCCACCGACACCTCCTGCAACCAGGCAAGCCGGGGCCGGCCGGACACCACAGGCCGCCCACACATGGCTCATGCCGGCAAAAAACGGGACGAGGCACTGCGGCCTCTCGCCTGTGCCATCACCGGGCCCTCGGGGGCTGGGGGAAGCTGCGGCACGCACGAGAACCCCCAGCCGTCTGCATCCGGCTGCCAGCCACCAGGGCCGGCCGCCGCTCGCGCTCTGCCCAATTCGTGGATGGGCTCCGGCTTAAGGCCAGACAAAACGCGACGAGGTGCCGCCACCTCTAACCCGGTACAACGCCGCAGACCTTTCCCACCGACACCTCCTGCAACCAGGCAAGCCAGGGCCGGCCGGACACCACAGGCCGCCCACACATGGCTCATGCCGGCAAAAAACGGGACGAGGCACTGCGGCCTCTCGCCTGTGCCATCACCGGGCCCTCGGGGAAGCTGCGGCACGCACGAGAACCCCCAGCCGTCTGCATCCGGCTGCCAGCCAGCAGGGCCGGCCGCCGCTCGCGCTCTGCCCAATTCGTGGATGGGCTCCGGCTTAAGGCCAGACAAAACGCGACGAGGTGCCGCCACCTCTAACCCGGTACAACGCCGCAGACCTTTCCCACCGACACCTCCTGCAACCAGGCAAGCCGGGGCCGGCCGGACACCACAGGCCGCCCACACATGGCTCATGCCGGCAAAAAACGGGACGAGGCACTGCGGCCTCTCGCCTGTGCCATCACCGGGCCCTCGGGGGCTGCGGGAAGCTGCGGCACGCACGAGAACCCCCAGCCGTCTGCATCCGGCTGCCAGCCACCAGGGACGGCCGCCGCTCGCGCTCTGCCCAATTCGTGGATGGGCTCCGGCTTAAGGCCAGACAAAACGCGATGAGGTGCCGCCACCTCTAACCCGGTACAACGCCGCAGACCTTTCCCACCGACACCTCCTGCAACCAGGCAAGCCGGGGCCGGCCGGACACCACAGGCCGCCCACACACGGCTCATGCCGGCAAAAAACGGGACGAGGCACTGCGGCCTCTCGCCTGTGCCATCACCGGGCCCTCGGGGGCTGGAGGAAGCTGCGGCACGCATGAGAACGCCCAGCCGTCTGCATCCGGCTGCCAGCCACCAGGGCCGGCCGCCGCTCGCGCTCTGCCCAATTCGTGGATGGGCTCCGGCTTAAGGCCAGACAAAACGCGACGAGGTGCCGCCACCTCTAACCCGGTACAACGCCGCAGACCTTTCCCACCGACACCTCCTGCAACCAGGCAAGCCGGGGCCGGCCGGACACCACAGGCCGCCCACACATGGCTCATGCCGGCAAACGGGACGAGGCACTGCGGCCTCTCGCCTGTGCCATCACCGGGCCCTCGGGGGCTGGGGGAAGCTGCGGCACGCACGAGAACCCCCAGCCATCTGCATCCGGCTGCCAGCCACCAGGGCCGGCCGCCGCTCGCGCTCTGCCCAATTCGTGGATGGGCTCCGGCTTAAGGCCAGACAAAACGCGACGAGGTGCCGCCACCTCTAACCCGGTACAACGCCGCAGACCTTTCCCACCGACACCTCCTGCAACCAGGCAAGCCGGGGCCGGCCGGACACCACAGGCCGCCCACACATGGCTCATGCCGGCAAAAAACGGGACGAGGCACTGCGGCCTCTCGCCTGTGCCATCACCGGGCCCTCGGGGGCTGGGGGAAGCTGCGGCACGCACGAGAACCCCCAGCCGTCTGCATCCGGCTGCCAGCCACCAGGGCCGGCTGCCGCTCGCGCTCTGCCCAATTCGTGGATGGTCTCCGGCTTAAGGCCAGACAAAACGCGACGAGGTGCCGCCACCTCTAACCCGGTACAACGCCGCAGACCTTTCCCACCGACACCTCCTGCAACCAGGCAAGCCGGGGCCGGCCGGACACCACAGGCCGCCCACACATGGCTCATGCCGGCAAAAAACAGGACGAGGCACTGCGGCCTCTCGCCTGTGCCATCACCGGGCCCTCGGGGGCTGGGGGAAGCTGCGGCACGCACGAGAACCCCCAGCCGTCTGCATCCGGCTGCCAGCCACCAGGGCCGGCCGCCGCTCGCGCTCTGCCCAATTCGTGGATGGGCTCCGGCTTAAGGCCAGACAAAACGCGACGAGGTGCCGCCACCTCTAACCCGGTACAACGCCGCAGACCTTTCCCACCGACACCTCCTGCAACCAGGCAAGCCAGGGCCGGCCGGACACCACAGGCCGCCCACACATGGCTCATGCCGGCAAAAAACGGGACGAGGCACTGCGGCCTCTCGCCTGTGCCATCACCGGGCCCTCGGGGAAGCTGCGGCACGCACGAGAACCCCCAGCCGTCTGCATCCGGCTGCCAGCCACCAGGGCCGGCCGCCGCTCGCGCTCTGCCCAATTCGTGGATGGGCTCCGGCTTAAGGCCAGACAAAACGCGACGAGGTGCCGCCACCTCTAACCCGGAAAAACGCCGCAGACCTTTCCCACCGACACCTCCTGCAACCAGGCAAGCCGGGGCCGGCCGGACACCACAGGCCGCCCACACATGGCTCATGCCGGCAAAAAACGGGACGAGGCACTGCGGCCTCTCGCCTGTGCCATCACCGGGCCCTCGGGGGCTGGGGGAAGCTGCGGCACGCACGAGAACCCCCAGCCGTCTGCATCCGGCTGCCAGCCACCAGGGCCGGCTGCCGCTCGCGCTCTGCCCAATTCGTGGATGGGCTCCGGCTTAAGGCCAGACAAAACGCGACGAGGTGCCGCAACCTCTAACCCGATACAACGCCGCAGACCTTTCCCACCGACACCTCCTGCAACCAGGCAAGCCGGGGCCGGCCGGACACCACAGGCCGCCCACACATGGCTCATGCCGGCAAAAAACGGGACGAGGCACTGCGGCCTCTCGCCTGTGCCATCACCGGGCCCTCGGGGGCTGGGGGAAGCTGCGGCACGCACGAGAACCCCCAGCCGTCTGCATCCGGCTGCCAGCCACCAGGGCCGGCCGCCGCTCGCGCTCTGCCCAATTCGTGGATGGGCTCCGGCTTAAGGCCAGACAAAACGCGACGAGGTGCCGCCACCTCTAACCCGGTACAACGCCACAGACCTTTCCCACCGACACCTCCTGCAACCAGGCAAGCCAGGGCCGGCCGGACACCACAGGCCGCCCACACATGGCTCATGCCGGCAAAAAACGGGACGAGGCACTGCGGCCTCTCGCCTGTGCCATCACCGGGCCCTCGGGGAAGCTGCGGCACGCACGAGAACCCCCAGCCGTCTGCATCCGGCTGCCAGCCACCAGGGCCGGCCGCCGCTCGCGCTCTGCCCAATTCGTGGATGGGCTCCGGCTTAAGGCCAGACAAAACGCGACGAGGTGCCGCCACCTCTAACCCGGTACAACGCCGCAGACCTTTCCCACCGACACCTCCTGCAACCAGGCAAGCCGGGGCCGGCCGGACACCACAGGCCGCCCACACATGGCTCATGCCGGCAAAAAACGGGACGAGGCACTGCGGCCTCTCGCCTGTGCCATCACCGGGCCCTCGGGGGCTGGGGGAAGCTGCGGCACGCACGAGAACCCCCAGCCGTCTGCATCCGGCTGCCAGCCACCAGGGCCGGCTGCCGCTCGCGCACTGCCCAATTTGTGGATGGGCTCCGGCTTAAGGCCAGACAAAACGCGACGAGGTGCCGCCACCTCTAACCCGGTACAACGCCGCAGACCTTTCCCACCGACACCTCCTGCAACCAGGCAAGCCGGGGCCGGCCGGACACCACAGGCCGCCCACACATGGCTCATGCCGGCAAAAAACGGGACGAGGCACTGCGGCCTCTCGCCTGTGCCATCACCGGGCCCTCGGGGGCTGCGGGAAGCTGCGGCACGCACGAGAACCCCCAGCCGTCTGCATCCGGCTGCCAGCCACCAGGGACGGCCGCCGCTCGCCCTCTGCCCAATTCGTGGATGGGCTCCGGCTTAAGGCCAGACAAAACGCGATGAGGTGCCGCCACCTCTAACCCGGTACAACGCCGCAGACCTTTCCCACCGACACCTCCTGCAACCAGGCAAGCCGGGGCCGGCCGGACACCACAGGCCGCCCACACACGGCTCATGCCGGCAAAAAACGGGACGAGGCACTGCGGCCTCTCGCCTGTGCCATCACCGGGCCCTCGGGGGCTGGAGGAAGCTGCGGCACGCACGAGAACGCCCAGCCGTCTGCATCCGGCTGCCAGCCACCAGGGCCGGCCGCCGCTCGCGCTCTGCCCAATTCGTGGATGGGCTCCGGCTTAAGGCCAGACAAAACGCGACGAGGTGCCGCCACCTCTAACCCGGTACAACGCCGCAGACCTTTCCCACCGACACCTCCTGCAACCAGGCAAGCCGGGGCCGGCCGGACACCACAGGCCGCCCACACATGGCTCATGCCGGCAAACGGGACGAGGCACTGCGGCCTCTCGCCTGTGCCATCACCGGGCCCTCGGGGGCTGGGGGAAGCTGCGGCACGCACGAGAACCCCCAGCCATCTGCATCCGGCTGCCAGCCACCAGGGCCGGCCGCCGCTCGCGCTCTGCCCAATTCGTGGATGGGCTCCGGCTTAAGGCCAGACAAAACGCGACGAGGTGCCGCCACCTCTAACCCGGTACAACACCGCAGACCTTTCCCACCGACACCTCCTGCAACCAGGCAAGCCGGGGCCGGCCGGACACCACAGGCCGCCCACACATGGCTCATGCCGGCAAAAAACGGGACGAGGCACTGCGGCCTCTCGCCTGTGCCATCACCGGGCCCTCGGGGGCTGGGGGAAGCTGCGGCACGCACGAGAACCCCCAGCCATCTGCATCCGGCTGCCAGCCACCAGGGCCGGCTGCCGCTCGCGCTCTGCCCAATTCGTGGATGGTCTCCGGCTTAAGGGCAGACAAAACGCGACGAGGTGCCGCCACCTCTAACCCGATACAACGCCGCAGACCTTTCCCACCGACACCTCCTGCAACCAGGCAAGCCGGGGCCGGCCGGACACCACAGGCCGCCCACACATGGCTCATGCCGGCAAAAAACGGGACGAGGCACTGCGGCCTCTCGCCTGTGCCATCACCGGGCCCTCGGGGGCTGGGGGAAGCTGCGGCACGCACGAGAACCCCCAGCCGTCTGCATCCGGCTGCCAGCCACCAGGGCCGGCCGCCGCTCGCGCTCTGCCCAATTCGTGGATGGGCTCCGGCTTAAGGGCAGACAAAACGCGACGAGGTGCCGCCACCTCTAACCCGGTACAACGCCGCAGACCTTTCCCACCGACACCTCCTGCAACCAGGCAAGCCAGGGCCGGCCGGACACCACAGGCCGCCCACACATGGCTCATGCCGGCAAAAAACGGGACGAGGCACTGCGGCCTCTCGCCTGTGCCATCACCGGGCCCTCGGGGAAGCTGCGGCACGCACGAGAACCCCCAGCCGTCTGCATCCGGCTGCCAGCCACCAGGGCCGGCCGCCGCTCGCGCTCTGCCCAATTCGTGGATGGGCTCCGGCTTAAGGCCAGACAAAACGCGACGAGGTGCCGCCACCTCTAACCCGGAAAAACGCCGCAGACCTTTCCCACCGACACCTCCTGCAACCAGGCAAGCCGGGGCCGGCCGGACACCACAGGCCGCCCACACATGGCTCATGCCGGCAAAAAACGGGACGAGGCACTGCGGCCTCTCGCCTGTGCCATCACCGGGCCCTCGGGGGCTGGGGGAAGCTGCGGCACGCACGAGAACCCCCAGCCGTCTGCATCCGGCTGCCAGCCACCAGGGCCGGCTGCCGCTCGCGCTCTGCCCAATTCGTGGATGGTCTCCGGCTTAAGGCCAGACAAAACGCGACGAGGTGCCGCCACCTCTAACCCGGTACAACGCCGCAGACCTTTCCCACCGACACCTCCTGCAACCAGGCAAGCCGGGGCCGGCCGGACACCACAGGCCGCCCACACATGGCTCATGCCGGCAAAAAACGGGACGAGGCACTGCGGCCTCTCGCCTGTGCCATCACCGGGCCCTCGGGGGCTGGGGGAAGCTGCGGCACGCACGAGAACCCCCAGCCGTCTGCATCCGGCTGCCAGCCACCAGGGCCGGCCGCCGCTCGCGCTCTGCCCAATTCGTGGATGGGCTCCGGCTTAAGGCCAGACAAAACGCGACGAGGTGCCGCCACCTCTAACCCGGTACAACGCCGCAGACCTTTCCCACCGACACCTCCTGCAACCAGGCAAGCCAGGGCCGGCCGGACACCACAGGCCGCCCACACATGGCTCATGCCGGCAAAAAACGGGACGAGGCACTGCGGCCTCTCGCCTGTGCCATCACCGGGCCCTCGGGGAAGCTGCGGCACGCACGAGAACCCCCAGCCGTCTGCATCCGGCTGCCAGCCACCAGGGCCGGCCGCCGCTCGCGCTCTGCCCAATTCGTGGATGGGCTCCGGCTTAAGGCCAGACAAAACGCGACGAGGTGCCGCCACCTCTAACCCGGTACAACGCCGCAGACCTTTCCCACCGACACCTCCTGCAACCAGGCAAGCCGGGGCCGGCCGGACACCACAGGCCGCCCACACATGGCTCATGCCGGCAAAAAACGGGACGAGGCACTGCGGCCTCTCGCCTGTGCCATCACCGGGCCCTCGGGGGCTGGGGGAAGCTGCGGCACGCACGAGAACCCCCAGCCGTCTGCATCCGGCTGCCAGCCACCAGGGCCGGCCGCCGCTCGCGCTCTGCCCAATTCGTGGATGGGCTCCGGCTTAAGGCCAGACAAAACGCGACGAGGTGCCGCCACCTCTAACCCGGTACAACGCCGCAGACCTTTCCCACCGACACCTCCTGCAACCAGGCAAGCCGGGGCCGGCCGGACACCACAGGCCGCCCACACATGGCTCATGCCGGCAAAAAACGGGACGAGGCACTGCGGCCTCTCGCCTGTGCCATCACCGGGCCCTCGGGGGCTGGGGGAAGCTGCGGCACGCACGAGAACCCCCAGCCGTCTGCATCCGGCTGCCAGCCACCAGGGCCGGCCGCCGCTCGCGCTCTGCCCAATTCGTGGATGGGCTCCGGCTTAAGGCCAGACAAAACGCGACGAGGTGCCGCCACCTCTTACCCGGAAAAACGCCGCAGACCTTTCCCACCGACACCTCCTGCAACCAGGCAAGCCGGGGCCGGCCGGACACCACAGGCCGCCCACACATGGCTCATGCCGGCAAAAAACGGGACGAGGCACGGCGGCCTCTCGCCTGTGCCATCACCGGGGGCTGGGGGAAGCTGCGGCACGCACGAGAACCCCCAGCCGTCTGCATCCGGCTGCCAGCCACCAGGGCCGGCCGCCGCTCGCGCTCTGCCCAATTCGTGGATGGGCTCCGGCTTAAGGCCAGACAAAACGCGACGAGGTGCCGCCACCTCTAACCCGGTACAACGCCGCAGACCTTTCCCACCGACACCTCCTGCAACCAGGCAAGCCGGGGGGCCGGCCGGACACCACAGGCCGCCCACACATGGCTCATGCCGGCAAAAAACGGGACGAGGCACTGCGGCCTCTCGCCTGTGCCATCACCGGGCCCTCGGGGGCTGGGGGAAGCTGCGGCACGCACGAGAACCCCCAGCCGTCTGCATCCGGCTGCCAGCCACCAGGGACGGCCGCCGCTCGCGCTCTGCCCAATTTGTGGATGGGCTCCGGCTTAAGGCCAGACAAAACGCGACGAGGTGCCGCCACCTCTAACCCGGTACAACGCCGCAGACCTTTCCCACCGACACCTCCTGCAACCAGGCAAGCCGGGGCCGGCCGGACACCACAGGCCGCCCACACATGGCTCATGCCGGCAAACGGGACGAGGCACTGCGGCCTCTCGCCTGTGCCATCACCGGGCCCTCGGGGGCTGGGGGAAGCTGCGGCACGCACGAGAACCCCCAGCCGTCTGCATCCGGCTGCCAGCCACCAGGGCCGGCCGCCGCTCGCGCTCTGCCCAATTCGTGGATGGGCTCCGGCTTAAGGCCAGACAAAACGCGATGAGGTGCCGCCACCTCTAACCCGGTACAACGCCGCAGACCTTTCCCACCGACACCTCCTGCAACCAGGCAAGCCGGGGCCGGCCGGACACCACAGGCCGCCCACACATGGCTCATGCCGGCAAAAAACGGGACGAGGCACTGCGGCCTCTCGCCTGTGCCATCACCGGGCCCTCGGGGGCTGGGGGAAGCTGCGGCACGCACGAGAACCCCCAGCCGTCTGCATCCGGCTGCCAGCCACCAGGGCCGGCCGCCGCTCGCGCTCTGCCCAATTCGTGGATGGGCTCCGGCTTAAGGCCAGACAAAACGCAACGAGGTGCCGCCACCTCTAACCCGGTACAACGCCGCAGACCTTTCCCACCGACACCTCCTGCAACCAGGCAAGCCGGGGCCGGCCGGACACCACAGGCCGCCCACACATGGCTCATGCCGGCAAAAAACGGGACGAGGCACTGCGGCCTCTCGCCTGTGCCATCACCGGGCCCTCGGGGGCTGGGGGAAGCTGCGGCACGCACGAGAACCCCCAGCCGTCTGCATCCGGCTGCCAGCCACCAGGGCCGGCCGCCGCTCGCGCTCTGCCCAATTCGTGGATGGGCTCCGGCTTAAGGCCAGACAAAACGCGACGAGGTGCCGCCACCTCTAACCCGGTACAACGCCGCAGACCTTTCCCACCGACACCTCCTGCAACCAGGCAAGCCGGGGCCGGCCGGACACCACAGGCCGCCCACACATGGCTCATGCCGGCAAAAAACGGGACGAGGCACTGCGGCCTCTCGCCTGTGCCATCACCGGGCCCTCGGGGGCTGGGGGAAGCTGCGGCACGCACGAGAACCCCCAGCCATCTGCATCCGGCTGCCAGCCACCAGGGCCGGCCGCCGCTCGCGCTCTGCCCAATTCGTGGATGGGCTCCGGCTTAAGGCCAGACAAAACGCGACGAGGTGCCGCCACCTCTTACCCGGAAAAACGCCGCAGACCTTTCCCACCGACACCTCCTGCAACCAGGCAAGCCGGGGCCGGCCGGACACCACAGGCCGCCCACACATGGCTCATGCCAGCAAAAAACGGGACTAGGCACTGCGGCCTCTCGCCTGTGCCATCACCGGGCCCTCGGGGGCTGGGGGAAGCTGCGGCACGCACGAGAACCCCCAGCCGTCTGCATCCGGCTGCCAGCCACCAGGGCCGGCCGCCGCTCGCGCTCTGCCCAATTTGTGGATGGGCTCCGGCTTAAGGCCAGACAAAACGCGACGAGGTGCCGCCACCTCTAACCCGGTACAGCGCCGCAGACCTTTCCCACCGACACCTCCTGCAACCAGGCAAGCCGGGGCCGGCCGGACACCACAGGCCGCCCACACATGGCTCATGCCGGCAAACGGGACGAGGCACTGCGGCCTCTCGCCTGTGCCATCACCGGGCCCTCGGGGGCTGGGGGAAGATGCGGCACGCACGAGAACCCCCAGCCGTCTGCATCCGGCTGCCAGCCACCAGGGCCGGCCGCCGCTCGCGCTCTGCCCAATTCGTGGATGGGCTCCGGCTTAAGGCCAGACAAAACGCGACGAGGTGCCGCCACCTCTTACCCGGAAAAACGCCGCAGACCTTTCCCACCGACACCTCCTGCAACCAGGCAAGCCGGGGCCGGCCGGACACCACAGGCCGCCCACACATGGCTCATGCCGGCAAAAAACGGGACGAGGCACTGCGGCCTCTCGCCTGTGCCATCACCGGGCCCTCGGGGGCTGGGGGAAGCTGCGGCACGCACGAGAACCCCCAGCCGTCTGCATCCGGCTGCCAGCCACCAGGGCCGGCCGCCGCTCGCGCTCTGCCCAATTCGTGGATGGGCTCCGGCTTAAGGCCAGACAAAACGCAACGAGGTGCCGCCACCTCTAACCCGGTACAACGCCGCAGACCTTTCCCACCGACACCTCCTGCAACCAGGCAAGCCGGGGCCGGCCGGACACCACAGGCCGCCCACACATGGCTCATGGCGGCAAAAAACGGGACGAGGCACTGCGGCCTCTCGCCTGTGCCATCACCGGGCCCTCGGGGGCTGGGGGAAGCTGCGGCACGCACGAGAACCCCCAGCCGTCTGCATCCGGCTGCCAGCCACCAGGGCCGGCCGCCGCTCGCGCTCTGCCCAATTCGTGGATGGGCTCCGGCTTAAGGCCAGACAAAACGCGACGAGGTGCCGCCACCTCTAACCCGGTACAACGCCGCAGACCTTTCCCACCGACACCTCCTGCAACCAGGCAAGCCGGGGCCGGCCGGACACCACAGGCCGCCCACACATGGCTCATGCCGGCAAAAAACGGGACGAGGCACTGCGGCCTCTCGCCTGTGCCATCACCGGGCCCTCGGGGGCTGGGGGAAGCTGCGGCACGCACGAGAACCCCCAGCCATCTGCATCCGGCTGCCAGCCACCAGGGCCGGCCGCCGCTCGCGCTCTGCCCAATTCGTGGATGGGCTCCGGCTTAAGGCCAGACAAAACGCGACGAGGTGCCGCCACCTCTTACCCGGAAAAACGCCGCAGACCTTTCCCACCGACACCTCCTGCAACCAGGCAAGCCGGGGCCGGCCGGACACCACAGGCCGCCCACACATGGCTCATGCCGGCAAAAAACGGGACTAGGCACTGCGGCCTCTCGCCTGTGCCATCACCGGGCCCTCGGGGGCTGGGGGAAGCTGCGGCACGCACGAGAACCCCCAGCCGTCTGCATCCGGCTGCCAGCCACCAGGGCCGGCCGCCGCTCGCGCTCTGCCCAATTTGTGGATGGGCTCCGGCTTAAGGCCAGACAAAACGCGACGAGGTGCCGCCACCTCTAACCCGGTACAGCGCCGCAGACCTTTCCCACCGACACCTCCTGCAACCAGGCAAGCCGGGGCCGGCCGGACACCACAGGCCGCCCACACATGGCTCATGCCGGCAAACGGGACGAGGCACTGCGGCCTCTCGCCTGTGCCATCACCGGGCCCTCGGGGGCTGGGGGAAGCTGCGGCACGCACGAGAACCCCCAGCCGTCTGCATCCGGCTGCCAGCCACCAGGGCCGGCCGCCGCTCGCGCTCTGCCCAATTCGTGGATGGGCTCCGGCTTAAGGCCAGACAAAACGCGATGAGGTGCCGCCACCTCTAACCCGGTACAACGCCGCAGACCTTTCCCACCGACACCTCCTGCAACCAGGCAAGCCGGGGCCGGCCGGACACCACAGGCCGCCCACACATGGCTCATGCCGGCAAAAAACGGGACGAGGCACTGCGGCCTCTCGCCTGTGCCATCACCGGGCCCTCGGGGGCTGGGGGAAGCTGCGGCACGCACGAGAACCCCCAGCCGTCTGCATCCGGCTGCCAGCCACCAGGGCCGGCCGCCGCTCGCGCTCTGCCCAATTCGTGGATGGGCTCCGGCTTAAGGCCAGACAAAACGCGACGAGGTGCCGCCACCTCTAACCCGGTACAACGCCGCAGACCTTTCCCACCGACACCTCCTGCAACCAGGCAAGCCGGGGCCGGCCGGACACCACAGGCCGCCCACACATGGCTCATGCCGGCAAAAAACGGGACGAGGCACTGCGGCCTCTCGCCTGTGCCATCACCGGGCCCTCGGGGGCTGGGGGAAGCTGCGGCACGCACGAGAACCCCCAGCCGTCTGCATCCGGCTGCCAGCCACCAGGGCCGGCCGCCGCTCGCGCTCTGCCCAATTCGTGGATGGGCTCCGGCTTAAGGCCAGACAAAACGCGACGAGGTGCCGCCACCTCTAACCCGGTACAACGCCGCAGACCTTTCCCACCGACACCTCCTGCAACCAGGCAAGCCGGGGCCGGCCGGACACCACAGGCCGCCCACACATGGCTCATGCCGGCAAAAAACGGGACGAGGCACTGCGGCCTCTCGCCTGTGCCATCACCGGGCCCTCGGGGGCTGGGGGAAGCTGCGGCACGCACGAGAACCCCCAGCCGTCTGCATCCGGCTGCCAGCCACCAGGGCCGGCCGCCGCTCGCGCTCTGCCCAATTCGTGGATGGGCTCCGGCTTAAGGCCAGACAAAACGCGACGAGGTGCCGCCACCTCTAACCCGGTACAACGCCGCAGACCTTTCCCACCGACACCTCCTGCAACCAGGCAAGCCGGGGCCGGCCGGACACCACAGGCCGCCCACACATGGCTCATGCCGGCAAACGGGACGAGGCACTGCGGCCTCTCGCCTGTGCCATCACCGGGCCCTCGGGGGCTGGGGGAAGCTGCGGCACGCACGAGAACCCCCAGCCATCTGCATCCGGCTGCCAGCCACCAGGGCCGGCCGCCGCTCGCGCTCTGCCCAATTCGTGGATGGGCTCCGGCTTAAGGCCAGACAAAACGCGACGAGGTGCCGCCACCTCTAACCCGGTACAACGCCGCAGACCTTTCCCACCGACACCTCCTGCAACCAGGCAAGCCAGGGCCGGCCGGACACCACAGGCCGCCCACACATGGCTCATGCCGGCAAACGGGACGAGGCACTGCGGCCTCTCGCCTGTGCCATCACCGGGCCCTCGGGGGCTGGGGGAAGCTGCGGCACGCACGAGAACCCCCAGCCGTCTGCATCCGGCTGCCAGCCACCAGGGCCGGCCGCCGCTCGCGCTCTGCCCAATTCGTGGATGGGCTCCGGCTTAAGGCCAGACAAAACGCGACGAGGTGCCGCCACCTCTAACCCGGTACAACGCCGCAGACCTTTCCCACCGACACCTCCTGCAACCAGGCAAGCCGGGGCCGGCCGGACACCACAGGCCGCCCACACATGGCTCATGCCGGCAAAAAACGGGACGAGGCACTGCGGCCTCTCGCCTGTGCCATCAGCGGGCCCTCGGGGGCTGGGGGAAGCTGCGGCACGCACGAGAACCCCCAGCCGTCTGCATCCGGCTGCCAGCCACCAGGGCCGGCCGCCGCTCGCGCTCTGCCCAATTCGTGGATGGGCTCCGGCTTAAGGCCAGACAAAACGCGACGAGGTGCCGCCACCTCTTACCCGGAAAAACGCCGCAGACCTTTCCCACCGACACCTCCTGCAACCAGGCAAGCCGGGGCCGGCCGGACACCACAGGCCGCCCACACATGGCTCATGCCGGCAAAAAACGGGACGAGGCACGGCGGCCTCTCGCCTGTGCCATCACCGGGGGCTGGGGGAAGCTGCGGCACGCACGAGAACCCCCAGCCGTCTGCATCCGGCTGCCAGCCACCAGGGCCGGCCGCCGCTCGCGCTCTGCCCAATTCGTGGATGGGCTCCGGCTTAAGGCCAGACAAAACGCGACGAGGTGCCGCCACCTCTAACCCGGTACAACGCCGCAGACCTTTCCCACCGACACCTCCTGCAACCAGGCAAGCCGGGGGGCCGGCCGGACACCACAGGCCGCCCACACATGGCTCATGCCGGCAAAAAACGGGACGAGGCACTGCGGCCTCTCGCCTGTGCCATCACCGGGCCCTCGGGGGCTGGGGGAAGCTGCGGCACGCACGAGAACCCCCAGCCGTCTGCATCCGGCTGCCAGCCACCAGGGACGGCCGCCGCTCGCGCTCTGCCCAATTTGTGGATGGGCTCCGGCTTAAGGCCAGACAAAACGCGACGAGGTGCCGCCACCTCTAACCCGGTACAACGCCGCAGACCTTTCCCACCGACACCTCCTGCAACCAGGCAAGCCGGGGCCGGCCGGACACCACAGGCCGCCCACACATGGCTCATGCCGGCAAAAAACGGGACGAGGCACTGCGGCCTCTCGCCTGTGCCATCACCGGGCCCTCGGGGGCTGGGGGAAGCTGCGGCACGCACGAGAACCCCCAGCCGTCTGCATCCGGCTGCCAGCCACCAGGGCCGGCCGCCGCTCGCGCTCTGCCCAATTCGTGGATGGGCTCCGGCTTAAGGCCAGACAAAACGCGACGAGGTGCCGCCACCTCTAACCCGGTACAACGCCGCAGACCTTTCCCACCGACACCTCCTGCAACCAGGCAAGCCGGGGCCGGCCGGACACCACAGGCCGCCCACACATGGCTCATGCCGGCAAAAAACGGGACGAGGCACTGCGGCCTCTCGCCTGTGCCATCACCGGGCCCTCGGGGGCTGGGGGAAGCTGCGGCACGCACGAGAACCCCCAGCCGTCTGCATCCGGCTGCCAGCCACCAGGGCCGGCCGCCGCTCGCGCTCTGCCCAATTCGTGGATGGGCTCCGGCTTAAGGCCAGACAAAACGCGACGAGGTGCCGCCACCTCTAACCCGGTACAACGCCGCAGACCTTTCCCACCGACACCTCCTGCAACCAGGCAAGCCGGGGCCGGCCGGACACCACAGGCCGCCCACACATGGCTCATGCCGGCAAAAAACGGGACGAGGCACTGCGGCCTCTCGCCTGTGCCATCACCGGGCCCTCGGGGGCTGGGGGAAGCTGCGGCACGCACGAGAACCCCCAGCCATCTGCATCCGGCTGCCAGCCACCAGGGCCGGCCGCCGCTCGCGCTCTGCCCAATTCGTGGATGGGCTCCGGCTTAAGGCCAGACAAAACGCGACGAGGTGCCGCCACCTCTTACCCGGAAAAACGCCGCAGACCTTTCCCACCGACACCTCCTGCAACCAGGCAAGCCGGGGCCGGCCGGACACCACAGGCCGCCCACACATGGCTCATGCCGGCAAAAAACGGGACTAGGCACTGCGGCCTCTCGCCTGTGCCATCACCGGGCCCTCGGGGGCTGGGGGAAGCTGCGGCACGCACGAGAACCCCCAGCCGTCTGCATCCGGCTGCCAGCCACCAGGGCCGGCCGCCGCTCGCGCTCTGCCCAATTTGTGGATGGGCTCCGGCTTAAGGCCAGACAAAACGCGACGAGGTGCCGCCACCTCTAACCCGGTACAGCGCCGCAGACCTTTCCCACCGACACCTCCTGCAACCAGGCAAGCCGGGGCCGGCCGGACACCACAGGCCGCCCACACATGGCTCATGCCGGCAAACGGGACGAGGCACTGCGGCCTCTCGCCTGTGCCATCACCGGGCCCTCGGGGGCTGGGGGAAGCTGCGGCACGCACGAGAACCCCCAGCCGTCTGCATCCGGCTGCCAGCCACCAGGGCCGGCCGCCGCTCGCGCTCTGCCCAATTCGTGGATGGGCTCCGGCTTAAGGCCAGACAAAACGCGATGAGGTGCCGCCACCTCTAACCCGGTACAACGCCGCAGACCTTTCCCACCGACACCTCCTGCAACCAGGCAAGCCGGGGCCGGCCGGACACCACAGGCCGCCCACACATGGCTCATGCCGGCAAAAAACGGGACGAGGCACTGCGGCCTCTCGCCTGTGCCATCACCGGGCCCTCGGGGGCTGGGGGAAGCTGCGGCACGCACGAGAACCCCCAGCCGTCTGCATCCGGCTGCCAGCCACCAGGGCCGGCCGCCGCTCGCGCTCTGCCCAATTCGTGGATGGGCTCCGGCTTAAGGCCAGACAAAACGCGACGAGGTGCCGCCACCTCTAACCCGGTACAACGCCGCAGACCTTTCCCACCGACACCTCCTGCAACCAGGCAAGCCGGGGCCGGCCGGACACCACAGGCCGCCCACACATGGCTCATGCCGGCAAAAAACGGGACGAGGCACTGCGGCCTCTCGCCTGTGCCATCACCGGGCCCTCGGGGGCTGGGGGAAGCTGCGGCACGCACGAGAACCCCCAGCCGTCTGCATCCGGCTGCCAGCCACCAGGGCCGGCCGCCGCTCGCGCTCTGCCCAATTCGTGGATGGGCTCCGGCTTAAGGCCAGACAAAACGCGACGAGGTGCCGCCACCTCTAACCCGGTACAACGCCGCAGACCTTTCCCACCGACACCTCCTGCAACCAGGCAAGCCGGGGCCGGCCGGACACCACAGGCCGCCCACACATGGCTCATGCCGGCAAAAAACGGGACGAGGCACTGCGGCCTCTCGCCTGTGCCATCACCGGGCCCTCGGGGGCTGGGGGAAGCTGCGGCACGCACGAGAACGCCCAGCCGTCTGCATCCGGCTGCCAGCCACCAGGGCCGGCCGCCGCTCGCGCTCTGCCCAATTCGTGGATGGGCTCCGGCTTAAGGCCAGACAAAACGCGACGAGGTGCCGCCACCTCTAACCCGGTACAACGCCGCAGACCTTTCCCACCGACACCTCCTGCAACCAGGCAAGCCGGGGCCGGCCGGACACCACAGGCCGCCCACACATGGCTCATGCCGGCAAACGGGACGAGGCACTGCGGCCTCTCGCCTGTGCCATCACCGGGCCCTCGGGGGCTGGGGGAAGCTGCGGCACGCACGAGAACCCCCAGCCATCTGCATCCGGCTGCCAGCCACCAGGGCCGGCCGCCGCTCGCGCTCTGCCCAATTCGTGGATGGGCTCCGGCTTAAGGCCAGACAAAACGCGACGAGGTGCCGCCACCTCTAACCCGGTACAACGCCGCAGACCTTTCCCACCGACACCTCCTGCAACCAGGCAAGCCGGGGCCGGCCGGACACCACAGGCCGCCCACACATGGCTCATGCCGGCAAACGGGACGAGGCACTGCGGCCTCTCGCCTGTGCCATCACCGGGCCCTCGGGGGCTGGGGGAAGCTGCGGCACGCACGAGAACCCCCAGCCGTCTGCATCCGGCTGCCAGCCACCAGGGCCGGCCGCCGCTCGCGCTCTGCCCAATTCGTGGATGGGCTCCGGCTTAAGGCCAGACAAAACGCGACGAGGTGCCGCCACCTCTAACCCGGTACAACGCCGCAGACCTTTCCCACTGACACCTCCTGCAACCAGGCAAGCCGGGGCCGGCCGGACACCACAGGCCGCCCACACATGGCTCATGCCGGCAAAAAACGTGACGAGGCACTGCGGCCTCTCACCTGTGCCATCACCGGGGGCTGGGGGAAGCTGCGGCACGCACGAGAACCCCCAGCCGTCTGCATCCGGCTGCCAGCCACCAGGGCCGGCCGCCGCTCGCGCTCTGCCCAATTCGTGGATGGGCTCCGGCTTAAGGCCAGACAAAACGCGACGAGGTGCCGCCACCTCTAACCCGGTACAACGCCGCAGACCTTTCCCACCGACACCTCCTGCAACCAGGCAAGCCGGGGCCGGCCGGACACCACAGGCCGCCCACACATGGCTCATGCCGGCAAAAAACGGGACGAGGCACTGCGGCCTCTCGCCTGTGCCATCACCGGGCCCTCGGGGGCTGGGGGAAGCTGCGGCACGCACGAGAACCCCCAGCCGTCTGCATCCGGCTGCCAGCCACCAGGGCCGGCCGCCGCTCGCGCTCTGCCCAATTCGTGGATGGGCTCCGGCTTAAGGCCAGACAAAACGCGACGAGGTGCCGCCACCTCTAACCCGGTACAACGCCGCAGACCTTTCCCACCGACACCTCCTGCAACCAGGCAAGCCGGGGCCGGCCGGACACCACAGGCCGCCCACACATGGCTCATGCCGGCAAAAAACGGGACGAGGCACTGCGGCCTCTCGCCTGTGCCATCACCGGGCCCTCGGGGGCTGGGGGAAGCTGCGGCACGCACGAGAACCCCCAGCCGTCTGCATCCGGCTGCCAGCCACCAGGGCCGGTCGCCGCTCGCGCTCTGCCCAATTCGTGGATGGGCTCCGGCTTAAGGCCAGACAAAACGCGACGAGGTGCCGCCACCTCTAACCCGGAAAAACGCCGCAGACCTTTCCCACCGACACCTCCTGCAACCAGGCAAGCCGGGGCCGGCCGGACACCACAGGCCGCCCACACATGGCTCATGCCGGCAAAAAACGGGACGAGGCACTGCGGCCTCTCGCCTGTGCCATCACCGGGCCCTCGGGGGCTGGGGGAAGCTGCGGCACGCACGAGAACCCCCAGCCGTCTGCATCCGGCTGCCAGCCACCAGGGCCGGCCGCCGCTCGCGCTCTGCCCAATTCGTGGATGGGCTCCGGCTTAAGGCCAGACAAAACGCGACGAGGTGCCGCCACCTCTAACCCGGAAAAACGCCGCAGACCTTTCCCACCGACACCTCCTGCAACCAGGCAAGCCGGGGCCGGCCGGACACCACAGGCCGCCCACACATGGCTCATGCCGGCAAAAAACGGGACGAGGCACTGCGGCCTCTCGCCTGTGCCATCACCGGGCCCTCGGGGGCTGGGGGAAGCTGCGGCACGCACGAGAACCCCCAGCCGTCTGCATCCGGCTGCCAGCCACCAGGGCCGGCTGCCGCTCGCGCTCTGCCCAATTCGTGGATGGTCTCCGGCTTAAGGCCAGACAAAACGCGACGAGGTGCCGCCACCTCTAACCCGATACAACGCCGCAGAACTTTCCCACCGACACCTCCTGCAACCAGGCAAGCCGGGGCCGGCCGGACACCACAGGCCGCCCACACATGGCTCATGCCGGCAAAAAACGGGACGAGGCACTGCGGCCTCTCGCCTGTGCCATCACCGGGCCCTCGGGGGCTGGGGGAAGCTGCGGCACGCACGAGAACCCCCAGCCGTCTGCATCCGGCTGCCAGCCACCAGGGCCGGCCGCCGCTCGCGCTCTGCCCAATTCGTGGATGGGCTCCGGCTTAAGGCCAGACAAAACGCGACGAGGTGCCGCCACCTCTAACCCGGTACAACGCCGCAGACCTTTCCCACCGACACCTCCTGCAACCAGGCAAGCCGGGGCCGGCCGGACACCACAGGCCGCCCACACATGGCTCATGCCGGCAAAAAACGGGACGAGGCACTGCGGCCTCTCGCCTGTGCCATCACCGGGCCCTCGGGGGCTGGGGGAAGCTGCGGCACGCACGAGAACGCCCAGCCGTCTGCATCCGGCTGCCAGCCACCAGGGCCGGCCGCCGCTCGCGCTCTGCCCAATTCGTGGATGGGCTCCGGCTTAAGGCCAGACAAAACGCGACGAGGTGCCGCCACCTCTAACCCGGTACAACGCCGCAGACCTTTCCTACCGACACCTCCTGCAACCAGGCAAGCCGGGGCCGGCCGGACACCACAGGCCGCCCACACATGGCTCATGCCGGCAAAAAACGGGACGAGGCACGGCGGCCTCTCGCCTGTGCCATCACCGGGCCCTCGGGGGCTGGGGGAAGCTGCGGCACGCACGAGAACCCCCAGCCGTCTGCATCCGGCTGCCAGCCACCAGGGCCGGCCGCCGCTCGCGCTCTGCCCAATTCGTGGATGGGCTCCGGCTTAAGGCCAGACAAAACGCGACGAGGTGCCGCCACCTCTAACCCGGAAAAACGCCGCAGACCTTTGCCACTGACACGTCCTGCAACCAGGCAAGCCGGGGCCGGCCGGACACCACAGGCCGCCCACACATGGCTCATGCCGGCAAAAAACGGGACGAGGCACGGCGGCCTCTCGCCTGTGCCATCACCGGGCCCTCGGGGGCTGGGGGAAGCTGCGGCACGCACGAGAACCCCCAGCCGTCTGCATCCGGCTGCCAGCCACCAGGGCCGGCCGCCGCTCGCGCTCTGCCCAATTCGTGGATGGGCTCCGGCTTAAGGCCAGACAAAACGCGACGAGGTGCCGCCACCTCTAACCCAGAAAAACGCCGCAGACCTTTCCCACCGACACCTCCTGCAACCAGGCAAGCCGGGGCCGGCCGGACACCACAGGCCGCCCACACATGGCTCATGCCGGCAAAAAACGGGACGAGGCACTGCGGCCTCTCGCCTGTGCCATCACCGGGCCCTCGGGGGCTGGGGGAAGCTGCGGCACGCACGAGAACCCCCAGCCGTCTGCATCCGGCTGCCAGCCACCAGGGCCGGCCGCCGCTCGCGCTCTGCCCAATTCGTGGATGGGCTCCGGCTTAAGGCCAGACAAAACGCGACGAGGTGCCGCCACCTCTAACCCGGTACAACGCCGCAGACCTTTCCCACCGACACCTCCTGCAACCAGGCAAGCCGGGGCCGGCCGGACACCACAGGCCGCCCACACATGGCTCATGCCGGCAAAAAACGGGACGAGGCACTGCGGCCTCTCGCCTGTGCCATCACCGGGCCCTCGGGGGCTGGGGGAAGCTGCGGCACGCACGAGAACCCCCAGCCGTCTGCATCCGGCTGCTAGCCACCAGGGCCGGCCGCCGCTCGCGCTCTGCCCAATTCGTGGATGGGCTCCGGCTTAAGGCCAGACAAAACGCGACGAGGTGCCGCCACCTCTAACCCGGAAAAACGCCGCAGACCTTTCCCACCGACACCTCCTGCAACCAGGCAAGCCGGGGCCGGCCGGACACCACAGGCCGCCCACACATGGCTCATGCCGGCAAAAAACGGGACGAGGCACTGCGGCCTCTCGCCTGTGCCATCACCGGGCCCTCGGGGGCTGGGGGAAGCTGCGGCACGCACGAGAACCCCCAGCCGTCTGCATCCGGCTGCCAGCCACCAGGGCCGGCCGCCGCTCGCGCTCTGCCCAATTCGTGGATGGGCTCCGGCTTAAGGCCAGACAAAACGCGACGAGGTGCCGCCACCTCTAACCCGGTACAACGCCGCAGACCTTTCCCACCGACACCTCCTGCAACCAGGCAAGCCGGGGCCGGCCGGACACCACAGGCCGCCCACACATGGCTCATGCCGGCAAAAAACGGGACGAGGCACTGCGGCCTCTCGCCTGTGCCATCACCGGGCCCTCGGGGGCTGGGGGAAGCTGCGGCACGCACGAGAACCCCCAGCCGTCTGCATCCGGCTGCCAGCCACCAGGGCCGGCCGCCGCTCGCGCTCTGCCCAATTCGTGGATGGGCTCCGGCTTAAGGCCAGACAAAACGCGACGAGGTGCCGCCACCTCTAACCCGGTACAACGCCGCAGACCTTTCCCACCGACACCTCCTGCAACCAGGCAAGCCGGGGCCGGCCGGACACCACAGGCCGCCCACACATGGCTCATGCCGGCAAAAAACGGGACGAGGCACGGCGGCCTCTCGCCTGTGCCATCACCGGGCCCTCGGGGGCTGGGGGAAGCTGTGGCACGCACGAGAACCCCCAGCCGTCTGCATCCGGCTGCCAGCCACCAGGGCCGGCCGCCGCTCGCGCTCTGCCCAATTCGTGGATGGGCTCCGGCTTAAGGCCAGACAAAACGCGACGAGGTGCCGCCACCTCTAACCCGGTACAACGCCGCAGACCTTTCCCACCGACACCTCCTGCAACCAGGCAAGCCGGGGCCGGCCGGACACCACAGGCCGCCCACACATGGCTCATGCCGGCAAAAAACGGGACGAGGCACGGCGGCCTCTCGCCTGTGCCATCACCGGGCCCTCGGGGGCTGGGGGAAGCTGCGGCACGCACGAGAACCCCCAGCCGTCTGCATCCGGCTGCCAGCCACCAGGGCCGGCGGCCGCTCGCGCTCTGCCCAATTCGTGGATTGGCTCCAGCTTAAGGCCAGACAAAACGCGACGAGGTGCCGCCACCTCTAACCCGGTACAACGCCGCAGACCTTTCCCACCGACACCTCCTGCAACCAGGCAAGCCGGGGCCGGCCGGACACCACAGGCCGCCCACACATGGCTCATGCCGGCAAAAAACGGGACGAGGCACTGCGGCCTCTCGCCTGTGCCATCACCGGGCCCTCGGGGGCTGGGGGAAGCTGCGGCACGCACGAGAACCCCCAGCCGTCTGCATCCGGCTGCCAGCCACCAGGGCCGGCCGCCGCTCGCGCTCTGCCCAATTCGTGGATGGGCTCCGGCTTAAGGCCAGACAAAACGCGACGAGGTGCCGCCACCTCTAACCCGGTACAACGCCGCAGACCTTTCCCACCGACACCTCCTGCAACCAGGCAAGCCGGGGCCGGCCGGACACCACAGGCCGCCCACACATGGCTCATGCCGGCAAAAAACGGGACGAGGCACGGCGGCCTCTCGCCTGTGCCATCACCGGGCCCTCGGGGGCTGGGGGAAGCTGTGGCACGCACGAGAACCCCCAGCCGTCTGCATCCGGCTGCCAGCCACCAGGGCCGGCCGCCGCTCGCGCTCTGCCCAATTCGTGGATGGGCTCCGGCTTAAGGCCAGACAAAACGCGACGAGGTGCCGCCACCTCTAACCCGGTACAACGCCGCAGACCTTTCCCACCGACACCTCCTGCAACCAGGCAAGCCGGGGCCGGCCGGACACCACAGGCCGCCCACACATGGCTCATGCCGGCAAAAAACGGGACGAGGCACGGCGGCCTCTCGCCTGTGCCATCACCGGGCCCTCGGGGGCTGGGGGAAGCTGCGGCACGCACGAGAACCCCCAGCCGTCTGCATCCGGCTGCCAGCCACCAGGGCCGGCCGCCGCTCGCGCTCTGCCCAATTCGTGGATTGGCTCCAGCTTAAGGCCAGACAAAACGCGACGAGGTGCCGCCACCTCTAACCCGGTACAACGCCGCAGACCTTTCCCACCGACACCTCCTGCAACCAGGCAAGCCGGGGCCGGCCGGACACCACAGGCCGCCCACACATGGCTCATGCCGGCAAAAAACGGGACGAGGCACTGCGGCCTCTCGCCTGTGCCATCACCGGGCCCTCGGGGGCTGGGGGAAGCTGCGGCACGCACGAGAACCCCCAGCCGTCTGCATCCGGCTGCCAGCCACCAGGGCCGGCCGCCGCTCGCGCTCTGCCCAATTCGTGGATGGGCTCCGGCTTAAGGCCAGACAAAACGCGACGAGGTGCCGCCACCTCTAACCCGGTACAACGCCGCAGACCTTTCCCACCGACACCTCCTGCAACCAGGCAAGCCGGGGCCGGCCGGACACCACAGGCCGCCCACACATGGCTCATGCCGGCAAAAAACGGGACGAGGCACGGCGGCCTCTCGCCTGTGCCATCACCGGGCCCTCGGGGGCTGGGGGAAGCTGTGGCACGCACGAGAACCCCCAGCCGTCTGCATCCGGCTGCCAGCCACCAGGGCCGGCCGCCGCTCGCGCTCTGCCCAATTCGTGGATGGGCTCCGGCTTAAGGCCAGACAAAACGCGACGAGGTGCCGCCACCTCTAACCCGGTACAACGCCGCAGACCTTTCCCACCGACACCTCCTGCAACCAGGCAAGCCGGGGCCGGCCGGACACCACAGGCCGCCCACACATGGCTCATGCCGGCAAAAAACGGGACGAGGCACGGCGGCCTCTCGCCTGTGCCATCACCGGGCCCTCGGGGGCTGGGGGAAGCTGCGGCACGCACGAGAACCCCCAGCCGTCTGCATCCGGCTGCCAGCCACCAGGGCCGGCCGCCGCTCGCGCTCTGCCCAATTCGTGGATTGGCTCCAGCTTAAGGCCAGACAAAACGCGACGAGGTGCCGCCACCTCTAACCCGGTACAACGCCGCAGACCTTTCCCACCGACACCTCCTGCAACCAGGCAAGCCGGGGCCGGCCGGACACCACAGGCCGCCCACACATGGCTCATGCCGGCAAAAAACGGGACGAGGCACTGCGGCCTCTCGCCTGTGCCATCACCGGGCCCTCGGGGGCTGGGGGAAGCTGCGGCACGCACGAGAACCCCCAGCCGTCTGCATCCGGCTGCCAGCCACCAGGGCCGGCCGCCGCTCGCGCTCTGCCCAATTCGTGGATGGGCTCCGGCTTAAGGCCAGACAAAACGCGACGAGGTGCCGCCACCTCTAACCCGGTACAACGCCGCAGACCTTTCCCACCGACACCTCCTGCAACCAGGCAAGCCGGGGCCGGCCGGACACCACAGGCCGCCCACACATGGCTCATGCCGGCAAAAAACGGGACGAGGCACGGCGGCCTCTCGCCTGTGCCATCACCGGGCCCTCGGGGGCTGGGGGAAGCTGTGGCACGCACGAGAACCCCCAGCCGTCTGCATCCGGCTGCCAGCCACCAGGGCCGGCCGCCGCTCGCGCTCTGCCCAATTCGTGGATGGGCTCCGGCTTAAGGCCAGACAAAACGCGACGAGGTGCCGCCACCTCTAACCCGGTACAACGCCGCAGACCTTTCCCACCGACACCTCCTGCAACCAGGCAAGCCGGGGCCGGCCGGACACCACAGGCCGCCCACACATGGCTCATGCCGGCAAAAAACGGGACGAGGCACGGCGGCCTCTCGCCTGTGCCATCACCGGGCCCTCGGGGGCTGGGGGAAGCTGCGGCACGCACGAGAACCCCCAGCCGTCTGCATCCGGCTGCCAGCCACCAGGGCCGGCCGCCGCTCGCGCTCTGCCCAATTCGTGGATTGGCTCCAGCTTAAGGCCAGACAAAACGCGACGAGGTGCCGCCACCTCTAACCCGGTACAACGCCGCAGACCTTTCCCACCGACACCTCCTGCAACCAGGCAAGCCGGGGCCGGCCGGACACCACAGGCCGCCCACACATGGCTCATGCCGGCAAAAAACGGGACGAGGCACTGCGGCCTCTTGCCTGTGCCATCACCGGGCCCTCGGGGGCTGGGGGAAGCTGCGGCACGCACGAGAACCCCCAGCCGTCTGCATCCGGCTGCCAGCCACCAGGGCCGGCCGCCGCTCGCGCTCTGCCCAATTCGTGGATGGGCTCCGGCTTAAGGCCAGACAAAACGCGACGAGGTGCCACCACCTCTAACCCAGAAAAACGCCGCAGACCTTTCCCACCGACACGTCCTGCAACCAGGCAAGCCGGGGCCGGCCGGACACCACAGGCCGCCCACACATGGCTCATGCCGGCAAAAAACGGGACGAGGCACGGCGGCCTCTCGCCTGTGCCATCACCGGGCCCTCGGGGGCTGGGGGAAGCTGCGGCACGCACGAGAACCCCCAGCCGTCTGCATCCGGCTGCTAGCCACCAGGGCCGGCCGCCGCTCGCGCTCTGCCCAATTCGTGGATGGGCTCCGGCTTAAGGCCAGACAAAACGCGACGAGGTGCCGCCACCTCTAACCCGGTACAACGCCGCAGACCTTTCCCACCGACACCTCCTGCAACCAGGCAAGCCGGGGCCGGCCGGACACCACAGGCCGCCCACACATGGCTCATGCCGGCAAAAAACGGGACGAGGCACGGCGGCCTCTCGCCTGTGCCATCACCGGGCCCTCGGGGGCTGGGGGAAGCTGCGGCACGCACGAGAACCCCCAGCCGTCTGCATCCGGCTGCCAGCCACCAGGGCCGGCCGCCGCTCGCGCTCTGCCCAATTCGTGGATGGGCTCCGGCTTAAGGCCAGACAAAACGCGACGAGGTGCCGCCACCTCTTACCCGGAAAAACGCCGCAGACCTTTCCCACCGACACCTCCTGCAACCAGGCAAGCCGGGGCCGGCCGGACACCACAGGCCGCCCACACATGGCTCATGCCGGCAAAAAACGGGACGAGGCACGGCGGCCTCTCGCCTGTGCCATCACCGGGCCCTCGGGGGCTGGGGGAAGCTGCGGCACGCACGAGAACCCCCAGCCGTCTGCATCCGGCTGCCAGCCACCAGGGCCGGCCGCCGCTCGCGCTCTGCCCAATTCGTGGATGGGCTCCGGCTTAAGGCCAGACAAAACGCGACGAGGTGCCGCCACCTCTAACCCGGTACAACGCCGCAGACCTTTCCCACCGACACCTCCTGCAACCAGGCAAGCCGGGGCCGGCCGGACACCACAGGCCGCCCACACATGGCTCATGCCGGCAAAAAACGGGACGAGGCACGGCGGCCTCTCGCCTGTGCCATCACCGGGCCCTCGGGGGCTGGGGGAAGCTGCGGCACGCACGAGAACCCCCAGCCGTCTGCATCCGGCTGCCAGCCACCAGGGCCGGCCGCCGCTCGCGCTCTGCCCAATTCGTGGATGGGCTCCGGCTTAAGGCCAGACAAAACGCGACGAGGTGCCGCCACCTCTAACCCGGAAAAACGCCGCAGACCTTTGCCATCGACACGTCCTGCAACCAGGCAAGCCGGGGCCGGCCGGACACCACAGGCCGCCCACACATGGCTCATGCCGGCAAAAAACGGGACGAGGCACTGCGGCCTCTCGCCTGTGCCATCACCGGGCCCTCGGGGGCTGGGGGAAGCTGCGGCACGCACGAGAACCCCAGCCATCTGCATCCGGCTGCCAGCCACCAGGGCCGGCCGCCGCTCGCGCTCTGCCCAATTCGTGGATGGGCTCCGGCTTAAGGCCAGACAAAACGCGACGAGGTGCCGCCACCTCTAACCCGGAAAAACGCCGCAGACCTTTCCCACCGACACCTCCTGCAACCAGGCAAGCTGGGGCCGGCCGGACACCACAGGCCGCCCACACATGGCTCATGCCGGCAAAAAACGGGACGAGGCACTGCGGCCTCTCGCCTGTGCCATCACCGGGCCCTCGGGGGCTGGGGGAAGCTGCGGCACGCACGAGAACCCCCAGCCATCTGCATCCGGCTGCCAGCCACCAGGGCCGGCCGCCGCTCGCGCTCTGCCCAATTCGTGGATGGGCTCCGGCTTAAGGCCAGACAAAACGCGACGAGGTGCCGCCACCTCTAACCCGGTACAACGCCGCAGACCTTTCCCACCGACACCTCCTGCAACCAGGCAAGCCGGGGCCGGCCGGACACCACAGGCCGCCCACACATGGCTCATGCCGGCAAAAAACGGGACGAGGCACTGCGGCCTCTCGCCTGTGCCATCACCGGGCCCTCGGGGAAGCTGCGGCACGCACGAGAACCCCCAGCCGTCTGCATCCGGCTGCCAGCCACCAGGGCCGGCCGCCGCTCGCGCTCTGCCCAATTCGTGGATGGGCTCCGGCTTAAGGCCAGACAAAACGCGACGAGGTGCCGCCACCTCTAACCCGGAAAAACGCCGCAGACCTTTCCCACCGACACCTCCTGCAACCAGGCAAGCCGGGGCCGGCCGGACACCACAGGCCGCCCACACATGGCTCATGCCGGCAAAAAACGGGACGAGGCACTGCGGCCTCTCGCCTGTGCCATCACCGGGCCCTCGGGGGCTGGGGGAAGCTGCGGCACGCACGAGAACCCCCAGCCGTCTGCATCCGGCTGCCAGCCACCAGGGCCGGCTGCCGCTCGCGCTCTGCCCAATTCGTGGATGGTCTCCGGCTTAAGGCCAGACAAAACGCGACGAGGTGCCGCCACCTCTAACCCGATACAACGCCGCAGACCTTTCCCACCGACACCTCCTGCAACCAGGCAAGCCGGGGCCGGCCGGACACCACAGGCCGCCCACACATGGCTCATGCCGGCAAAAAACGGGACGAGGCACTGCGGCCTCTCGCCTGTGCCATCACCGGGCCCTCGGGGGCTGGGGGAAGCTGCGGCACGCACGAGAACCCCCAGCCGTCTGCATCCGGCTGCCAGCCACCAGGGCCGGCCGCCGCTCGCGCTCTGCCCAATTCGTGGATGGGCTCCGGCTTAAGGCCAGACAAAACGCGACGAGGTGCCGCCACCTCTAACCCGGTACAACGCCGCAGACCTTTCCCACCGACACCTCCTGCAACCAGGCAAGCCAGGGCCGGCCGGACACCACAGGCCGCCCACACATGGCTCATGCCGGCAAAAAACGGGACGAGGCACTGCGGCCTCTCGCCTGTGCCATCACCGGGCCCTCGGGGAAGCTGCGGCACGCACGAGAACCCCCAGCCGTCTGCATCCGGCTGCCAGCCACCAGGGCCGGCCGCCGCTCGCGCTCTGCCCAATTCGTGGATGGGCTCCGGCTTAAGGCCAGACAAAACGCGACGAGGTGCCGCCACCTCTAACCCGGTACAACGCCGCAGACCTTTCCCACCGACACCTCCTGCAACCAGGCAAGCCGGGGCCGGCCGGACACCACAGGCCGCCCACACATGGCTCATGCCGGCAAAAAACGGGACGAGGCACTGCGGCCTCTCGCCTGTGCCATCACCGGGCCCTCGGGGGCTGGGGGAAGCTGCGGCACGCACGAGAACCCCCAGCCGTCTGCATCCGGCTGCCAGCCACCAGGGCCGGCTGCCGCTCGCGCTCTGCCCAATTTGTGGATGGGCTCCGGCTTAAGGCCAGACAAAACGCGACGAGGTGCCGCCACCTCTAACCCGGTACAACGCCGCAGACCTTTCCCACCGACACCTCCTGCAACCAGGCAAGCCGGGGCCGGCCGGACACCACAGGCCGCCCACACATGGCTCATGCCGGCAAAAAACGGGACGAGGCACTGCGGCCTCTCGCCTGTGCCATCACCGGGCCCTCGGGGGCTGGGGGAAGCTGCGGCACGCACGAGAACCCCCAGCCGTCTGCATCCGGCTGCCAGCCACCAGGGCCGGCCGCCGCTCGCGCTCTGCCCAATTCGTGGATGGGCTCCGGCTTAAGGCCAGACAAAACGCGATGAGGTGCCGCCACCTCTAACCCGGTACAACGCCGCAGACCTTTCCCACCGACACCTCCTGCAACCAGGCAAGCCGGGGCCGGCCGGACACCACAGGCCGCCCACACACGGCTCATGCCGGCAAAAAACGGGACGAGGCACTGCGGCCTCTCGCCTGTGCCATCACCGGGCCCTCGGGGGCTGGAGGAAGCTGCGGCACGCACGAGAACGCCCAGCCGTCTGCATCCGGCTGCCAGCCACCAGGGCCGGCCGCCGCTCGCGCTCTGCCCAATTCGTGGATGGGCTCCGGCTTAAGGCCAGACAAAACGCGACGAGGTGCCGCCACCTCTAACCCGGTACAACGCCGCAGACCTTTCCCACCGACACCTCCTGCAACCAGGCAAGCCGGGGCCGGCCGGACACCACAGGCCGCCCACACATGGCTCATGCCGGCAAACGGGACGAGGCACAGCGGCCTCTCGCCTGTGCCATCACCGGGCCCTCGGGGGCTGGGGGAAGCTGCGGCACGCACGAGAACCCCCAGCCGTCTGCATCCGGCTGCCAGCCACCAGGGCCGGCCGCCGCTCGCGCTCTGCCCAATTCGTGGATGGGCTCCGGCTTAAGGCCAGACAAAACGCGACGAGGTGCCGCCACCTCTAACCCGGTACAACGCCGCAGACCTTTCCCACCGACACCTCCTGCAACCAGGCAAGCCGGGGCCGGCCGGACACCACAGGCCGCCCACACATGGCTCATGCCGGCAAAAAACGGGACGAGGCACTGCGGCCTCTCGCCTGTGCCATCACCGGGCCCTCGGGGGCTGGGGGAAGCTGCGGCACGCACGAGAACCCCCAGCCGTCTGCATCCGGCTGCCAGCCACCAGGGCCGGCTGCCGCTCGCGCTCTGCCCAATTCGTGGATGGTCTCCGGCTTAAGGCCAGACAAAACGCGACGAGGTGCCGCCACCTCTAACCCGATACAACGCCGCAGACCTTTCCCACCGACACCTCCTGCAACCAGGCAAGCCGGGGCCGGCCGGACACCACAGGCCGCCCACACATGGCTCATGCCGGCAAAAAACGGGACGAGGCACTGCGGCCTCTCGCCTGTGCCATCACCGGGCCCTCGGGGGCTGGGGGAAGCTGCGGCACGCACGAGAACCCCCAGCCGTCTGCATCCGGCTGCCAGCCACCAGGGCCGGCCGCCGCTCGCGCTCTGCCCAATTCGTGGATGGGCTCCGGCTTAAGGCCAGACAAAACGCGACGAGGTGCCGCCACCTCTAACCCGGTACAACGCCGCAGACCTTTCCCACCGACACCTCCTGCAACCAGGCAAGCCAGGGCCGGCCGGACACCACAGGCCGCCCACACATGGCTCATGCCGGCAAAAAACGGGACGAGGCACGGCGGCCTCTCGCCTGTGCCATCACCGGGCCCTCGGGGGCTGGGGGAAGCTGCGGCACGCACGAGAACCCCCAGCCGTCTGCATCCGGCTGCCAGCCACCAGGGCCGGCCGCCGCTCGCGCTCTGCCCAATTCGTGGATGGGCTCCGGCTTAAGGCCAGACAAAACGCGACGAGGTGCCGCCACCTCTAACCCAGAAAAACGCCGCAGACCTTTCCCACCGACACCTCCTGCAACCAGGCAAGCCGGGGCCGGCCGGACACCACAGGCCGCCCACACATGGCTCATGCCGGCAAAAAACGGGACGAGGCACTGCGGCCTCTTGCCTGTGCCATCACCGGGCCCTCGGGGGCTGGGGGAAGCTGCGGCACGCACGAGAACCCCCAGCCGTCTGCATCCGGCTGCCAGCCACCAGGGCCGGCCGCCGCTCGCGCTCTGCCCAATTCGTGGATGGGCTCCGGCTTAAGGCCAGACAAAACGCGACGAGGTGCCGCCACCTCTAACCCGGTACAACGCCGCAGACCTTTCCCACCGACACCTCCTGCAACCAGGCAAGCCGGGGCCGGCCGGACACCACAGGCCGCCCACACATGGCTCATGCCGGCAAAAAACGGGACGAGGCACTGCGGCCTCTCGCCTGTGCCATCACCGGGCCCTCGGGGGCTGGGGGAAGCTGCGGCACGCACGAGAACCCCCAGCCGTCTGCATCCGGCTGCTAGCCACCAGGGCCGGCCGCCGCTCGCGCTCTGCCCAATTCGTGGATGGGCTCCGGCTTAAGGCCAGACAAAACGCGACGAGGTGCCGCCACCTCTAACCCGGAAAAACGCCGCAGACCTTTCCCACCGACACCTCCTGCAACCAGGCAAGCCGGGGCCGGCCGGACACCACAGGCCGCCCACACATGGCTCATGCCGGCAAAAAACGGGACGAGGCACTGCGGCCTCTCGCCTGTGCCATCACCGGGCCCTCGGGGGCTGGGGGAAGCTGCGGCACGCACGAGAACCCCCAGCCGTCTGCATCCGGCTGCCAGCCACCAGGGCCGGCCGCCGCTCGCGCTCTGCCCAATTCGTGGATGGGCTCCGGCTTAAGGCCAGACAAAACGCGACGAGGTGCCGCCACCTCTAACCCGGTACAACGCCGCAGACCTTTCCCACCGACACCTCCTGCAACCAGGCAAGCCGGGGCCGGCCGGACACCACAGGCCGCCCACACATGGCTCATGCCGGCAAAAAACGGGACGAGGCACGGCGGCCTCTCGCCTGTGCCATCACCGGGCCCTCGGGGGCTGGGGGAAGCTGCGGCACGCACGAGAACCCCCAGCCGTCTGCATCCGGCTGCCAGCCACCAGGGCCAGCCGCCGCTCGCGCTCTGCCCAATTCGTGGATGGGCTCCGGCTTAAGGCCAGACAAAACGCGACGAGGTGCCGCCACCTCTAACCCGGTACAACGCCGCAGACCTTTCCCACCGACACCTCCTGCAACCAGGCAAGCCGGGGCCGGCCGGACACCACAGGCCGCCCACACATGGCTCATGCCGGCAAAAAACGGGACGAGGCACGGCGGCCTCTCGCCTGTGCCATCACCGGGCCCTCGGGGGCTGGGGGAAGCTGCGGCACGCACGAGAACCCCCAGCCGTCTGCATCCGGCTGCCAGCCACCAGGGCCGGCCGCCGCTCGCGCTCTGCCCAATTCGTGGATTGGCTCCAGCTTAAGGCCAGACAAAACGCGACGAGGTGCCGCCACCTCTAACCCGGTACAACGCCGCAGACCTTTCCCACCGACACCTCCTGCAACCAGGCAAGCCGGGGCCGGCCGGACACCACAGGCCGCCCACACATGGCTCATGCCGGCAAAAAACGGGACGAGGCACTGCGGCCTCTTGCCTGTGCCATCACCGGGCCCTCGGGGGCTGGGGGAAGCTGCGGCACGCACGAGAACCCCCAGCCGTCTGCATCCGGCTGCCAGCCACCAGGGCCGGCCGCCGCTCGCGCTCTGCCCAATTCGTGGATGGGCTCCGGCTTAAGGCCAGACAAAACGCGACGAGGTGCCGCCACCTCTAACCCGGTACAACGCCGCAGACCTTTCCCACCGACACCTCCTGCAACCAGGCAAGCCGGGGCCGGCCGGACACCACAGGCCGCCCACACATGGCTCATGCCGGCAAAAAACGGGACGAGGCACGGCGGCCTCTTGCCTGTGCCATCACCGGGCCCTCGGGGGCTGGGGGAAGCTGCGGCACGCACGAGAACCCCCAGCCGTCTGCATCCGGCTGCCAGCCACCAGGGCCGGCCGCCGCTCGCGCTCTGCCCAATTCGTGGATGGGCTCCGGCTTAAGGCCAGACAAAACGCGACGAGGTGCCACCACCTCTAACCCAGAAAAACGCCGCAGACCTTTCCCACCGACACGTCCTGCAACCAGGCAAGCCGGGGCCGGCCGGACACCACAGGCCGCCCACACATGGCTCATGCCGGCAAAAAACGGGACGAGGCACGGCGGCCTCTCGCCTGTGCCATCACCGGGCCCTCGGGGGCTGGGGGAAGCTGCGGCACGCACGAGAACCCCCAGCCGTCTGCATCCGGCTGCTAGCCACCAGGGCCGGCCGCCGCTCGCGCTCTGCCCAATTCGTGGATGGGCTCCGGCTTAAGGCCAGACAAAACGCGACGAGGTGCCGCCACCTCTAACCCGGTACAACGCCGCAGACCTTTCCCACCGACACCTCCTGCAACCAGGCAAGCCGGGGCCGGCCGGACACCACAGGCCGCCCACACATGGCTCATGCCGGCAAAAAACGGGACGAGGCACGGCGGCCTCTCGCCTGTGCCATCACCGGGCCCTCGGGGGCTGGGGGAAGCTGCGGCACGCACGAGAACCCCCAGCCGTCTGCATCCGGCTGCCAGCCACCAGGGCCGGCCGCCGCTCGCGCTCTGCCCAATTCGTGGATGGGCTCCGGCTTAAGGCCAGACAAAACGCGACGAGGTGCCGCCACCTCTTACCCGGAAAAACGCCGCAGACCTTTCCCACCGACACCTCCTGCAACCAGGCAAGCCGGGGCCGGCCGGACACCACAGGCCGCCCACACATGGCTCATGCCGGCAAAAAACGGGACGAGGCACGGCGGCCTCTCGCCTGTGCCATCACCGGGCCCTCGGGGGCTGGGGGAAGCTGCGGCACGCACGAGAACCCCCAGCCGTCTGCATCCGGCTGCCAGCCACCAGGGCCGGCCGCCGCTCGCGCTCTGCCCAATTCGTGGATGGGCTCCGGCTTAAGGCCAGACAAAACGCGACGAGGTGCCGCCACCTCTAACCCGGTACAACGCCGCAGACCTTTCCCACCGACACGTCCTGCAACCAGGCAAGCCGGGGCCGGCCGGACACCACAGGCCGCCCACACATGGCTCATGCCGGCAAAAAACGGGACGAGGCACGGCGGCCTCTCGCCTGTGCCATCACCGGGCCCTCGGGGGCTGGGGGAAGCTGCGGCACGCACGAGAACCCCCAGCCGTCTGCATCCGGCTGCCAGCCACCAGGGCCGGCCGCCGCTCGCGCTCTGCCCAATTCGTGGATGGGCTCCGGCTTAAGGCCAGACAAAACGCGACGAGGTGCCGCCACCTCTAACCCGGAAAAACGCCGCAGACCTTTGCCATCGACACGTCCTGCAACCAGGCAAGCCGGGGCCGGCCGGACACCACAGGCCGCCCACACATGGCTCATGCCGGCAAAAAACGGGACGAGGCACTGCGGCCTCTCGCCTGTGCCATCACCGGGCCCTCGGGGGCTGGGGGAAGCTGCGGCACGCACGAGAACCCCAGCCATCTGCATCCGGCTGCCAGCCACCAGGGCCGGCCGCCGCTCGCGCTCTGCCCAATTCGTGGATGGGCTCCGGCTTAAGGCCAGACAAAACGCGACGAGGTGCCGCCACCTCTAACCCGGAAAAACGCCGCAGACCTTTCCCACCGACACCTCCTGCAACCAGGCAAGCTGGGGCCGGCCGGACACCACAGGCCGCCCACACATGGCTCATGCCGGCAAAAAACGGGACGAGGCACTGCGGCCTCTCGCCTGTGCCATCACCGGGCCCTCGGGGGCTGGGGGAAGCTGCGGCACGCACGAGAACCCCCAGCCGTCTGCATCCGGCTGCCAGCCACCAGGGCCGGCCGCCGCTCGCGCTCTGCCCAATTCGTGGATGGGCTCCGGCTTAAGGCCAGACAAAACGCGACGAGGTGCCGCCACCTCTAACCCGGTACAACGCCGCAGACCTTTCCCACCGACACCTCCTGCAACCAGGCAAGCCGGGGCCGGCCGGACACCACAGGCCGCCCACACATGGCTCATGCCGGCAAAAAACGGGACGAGGCACGGCGGCCTCTCGCCTGTGCCATCACCGGGGGCTGGGGGAAGCTGCGGCACGCACGAGAACCCCCAGCCGTCTGCATCCGGCTGCCAGCCACCAGGGCCGGCCGCCGCTCGCGCTCTGCCCAATTCGTGGATGGGCTCCGGCTTAAGGCCAGACAAAACGCGACGAGGTGCCGCCACCTCTAACCCGGTACAACGCCGCAGACCTTTCCCACCGACACCTCCTGCAACCAGGCAAGCCAGGGCCGGCCGGACACCACAGGCCGCCCACACATGGCTCATGCCGGCAAAAAACGGGACGAGGCACTGCGGCCTCTCGCCTGTGCCATCACCGGGCCCTCGGGGAAGCTGCGGCACGCACGAGAACCCCCATCCGTCTGCATCCGGCTGCCAGCCACCAGGGCCGGCCGCCGCTCGCGCTCTGCCCAATTCGTGGATGGGCTCCGGCTTAAGGCCAGACAAAACGCGACGAGGTGCCGCCACCTCTAACCCGGTACAACGCCGCAGACCTTTCCCACCGACACCTCCTGCAACCAGGCAAGCCGGGGCCGGCCGGACACCACAGGCCGCCCACACATGGCTCATGCCGGCAAAAAACGGGACGAGGCACTGCGGCCTCTCGCCTGTGCCATCACCGGGCCCTCGGGGGCTGGGGGAAGCTGCGGCACGCACGAGAACCCCCAGCCGTCTGCATCCGGCTGCCAGCCACCAGGGCCGGCTGCCGCTCGCGCTCTGCCCAATTCGTGGATGGTCTCCGGCTTAAGGCCAGACAAAACGCGACGAGGTGCCGCCACCTCTAACCCGATACAACGCCGCAGACCTTTCCCACCGACACCTCCTGCAACCAGGCAAGCCGGGGCCGGCCGGACACCACAGGCCGCCCACACATGGCTCATGCCGGCAAAAAACGGGACGAGGCACTGCGGCCTCTCGCCTGTGCCATCACCGGGCCCTCGGGGGCTGGGGGAAGCTGCGGCACGCACGAGAACCCCCAGCCGTCTGCATCCGGCTGCCAGCCACCAGGGCCGGCCGCCGCTCGCGCTCTGCCCAATTCGTGGATGGGCTCCGGCTTAAGGCCAGACAAAACGCGACGAGGTGCCGCCACCTCTAACCCGGTACAACGCCGCAGACCTTTCCCACCGACACCTCCTGCAACCAGGCAAGCCAGGGCCGGCCGGACACCACAGGCCGCCCACACATGGCTCATGCCGGCAAAAAACGGGACGAGGCACTGCGGCCTCTCGCCTGTGCCATCACCGGGCCCTCGGGGAAGCTGCGGCACGCACGAGAACCCCCAGCCGTCTGCATCCGGCTGCCAGCCACCAGGGCCGGCCGCCGCTCGCGCTCTGCCCAATTCGTGGATGGGCTCCGGCTTAAGGCCAGACAAAACGCGACGAGGTGCCGCCACCTCTAACCCGGTACAACGCCGCAGACCTTTCCCACCGACACCTCCTGCAACCAGGCAAGCCGGGGCCGGCCGGACACCACAGGCCGCCCACACATGGCTCATGCCGGCAAAAAACGGGACGAGGCACTGCGGCCTCTCGCCTGTGCCATCACCGGGCCCTCGGGGGCTGGGGGAAGCTGCGGCACGCACGAGAACCCCCAGCCGTCTGCATCCGGCTGCCAGCCACCAGGGCCGGCTGCCGCTCGCGCTCTGCCCAATTTGTGGATGGGCTCCGGCTTAAGGCCAGACAAAACGCGACGAGGTGCCGCCACCTCTAACCCGGTACAACGCCGCAGACCTTTCCCACCGACACCTCCTGCAACCAGGCAAGCCGGGGCCGGCCGGACACCACAGGCCGCCCACACATGGCTCATGCCGGCAAAAAACGGGACGAGGCACTGCGGCCTCTCGCCTGTGCCATCACCGGGCCCTCGGGGGCTGCGGGAAGCTGCGGCACGCACGAGAACCCCCAGCCGTCTGCATCCGGCTGCCAGCCACCAGGGACGGCCGCCGCTCGCGCTCTGCCCAATTCGTGGATGGGCTCCGGCTTAAGGCCAGACAAAACGCGACGAGGTGCCGCCACCTCTAACCCGGTACAACGCCGCAGACCTTTCCCACCGACACCTCCTGCAACCAGGCAAGCCGGGGCCGGCCGGACACCACAGGCCGCCCACACACGGCTCATGCCGGCAAAAAACGGGACGAGGCACTGCGGCCTCTCGCCTGTGCCATCACCGGGCCCTCGGGGGCTGGAGGAAGCTGCGGCACGCACGAGAACGCCCAGCCGTCTGCATCCGGCTGCCAGCCACCAGGGACGGCCGCCGCTCGCGCTCTGCCCAATTCGTGGATGGGCTCCGGCTTAAGGCCAGACAAAACGCGATGAGGTGCCGCCACCTCTAACCCGGTACAACGCCGCAGACCTTTCCCACCGACACCTCCTGCAACCAGGCAAGCCGGGGCCGGCCGGACACCACAGGCCGCCCACACACGGCTCATGCCGGCAAAAAACGGGACGAGGCACTGCGGCCTCTCGCCTGTGCCATCACCGGGCCCTCGGGGGCTGGAGGAAGCTGCGGCACGCACGAGAACGCCCAGCCGTCTGCATCCGGCTGCCAGCCACCAGGGCCGGCCGCCGCTCGCGCTCTGCCCAATTCGTGGATGGGCTCCGGCTTAAGGCCAGACAAAACGCGACGAGGTGCCGCCACCTCTAACCCGGTACAACGCCGCAGACCTTTCCCACCGAAACCTCCTGCAACCAGGCAAGCCGGGGCCGGCCGGACACCACAGGCCGCCCACACATGGCTCATGCCGGCAAACGGGACGAGGCACTGCGGCCTCTCGCCTGTGCCATCACCGGGCCCTCGGGGGCTGGGGGAAGCTGCGGCACGCACGAGAACCCCCAGCCATCTGCATCCGGCTGCCAGCCACCAGGGCCGGCCGCCGCTCGCGCTCTGCCCAATTCGTGGATGGGCTCCGGCTTAAGGCCAGACAAAACGCGACGAGGTGCCGCCACCTCTAACCCGGTACAACGCCGCAGACCTTTCCCACCGACACCTCCTGCAACCAGGCAAGCCGGGGCCGGCCGGACACCACAGGCCGCCCACACATGGCTCATGCCGGCAAAAAACGGGACGAGGCACTGCGGCCTCTCGCCTGTGCCATCACCGGGCCCTCGGGGGCTGGGGGAAGCTGCGGCACGCACGAGAACCCCCAGCCGTCTGCATCCGGCTGCCAGCCACCAGGGCCGGCTGCCGCTCGCGCTCTGCCCAAGTCGTGGATGGTCTCCGGCTTAAGGCCAGACAAAACGCGACGAGGTGCCGCCACCTCTAACCCGATACAACGCCGCAGACCTTTCCCACCGACACCTCCTGCAACCAGGCAAGCCGGGGCCGGCCGGACACCACAGGCCGCCCACACATGGCTCATGCCGGCAAAAAACGGGACGAGGCACTGCGGCCTCTCGCCTGTGCCATCACCGGGCCCTCGGGGGCTGGGGGAAGCTGCGGCACGCACGAGAACCCCCAGCCGTCTGCATCCGGCTGCCAGCCACCAGGGCCGGCCGCCGCTCGCGCTCTGCCCAATTCGTGGATGGGCTCCGGCTTAAGGCCAGACAAAACGCGACGAGGTGCCGCCACCTCTAACCCGGTACAACGCCGCAGACCTTTCCCACCGACACCTCCTGCAACCAGGCAAGCCAGGGCCGGCCGGACACCACAGGCCGCCCACACATGGCTCATGCCGGCAAAAAACGGGACGAGGCACTGCGGCCTCTCGCCTGTGCCATCACCGGGCACTCGGGGAAGCTGCGGCACGCACGAGAACCCCCAGCCGTCTGCATCCGGCTGCCAGCCACCAGGGCCGGCCGCCGCTCGCGCTCTGCCCAATTCGTGGATGGGCTCCGGCTTAAGGCCAGACAAAACGCGACGAGGTGCCGCCACCTCTAACCCGGAAAAACGCCGCAGACCTTTCCCACCGACACCTCCTGCAACCAGGCAAGCCGGGGCCGGCCGGACACCACAGGCCGCCCACACATGGCTCATGCCGGCAAAAAACGGGACGAGGCACTGCGGCCTCTCGCCTGTGCCATCACCGGGCCCTCGGGGGCTGGGGGAAGCTGCGGCACGCACGAGAACCCCCAGCCGTCTGCATCCGGCTGCCAGCCACCAGGGCCGGCTGCCGCTCGCGCTCTGCCCAATTCGTGGATGGTCTCCGGCTTAAGGCCAGACAAAACGCGACGAGGTGCCGCCACCTCTAACCCGATACAACGCCGCAGACCTTTCCCACCGACACCTCCTGCAACCAGGCAAGCCGGGGCCGGCCGGACACCACAGGCCGCCCACACATGGCTCATGCCGGCAAAAAACGGGACGAGGCACTGCGGCCTCTCGCCTGTGCCATCACCGGGCCCTCGGGGGCTGGGGGAAGCTGCGGCACGCACGAGAACCCCCAGCCGTCTGCATCCGGCTGCCAGCCACCAGGGCCGGCCGCCGCTCGCGCTCTGCCCAATTCGTGGATGGGCTCCGGCTTAAGGCCAGACAAAACGCGACGAGGTGCCGCCACCTCTAACCCGGTACAACGCCGCAGACCTTTCCCACCGACACCTCCTGCAACCAGGCAAGCCAGGGCCGGCCGGACACCACAGGCCGCCCACACATGGCTCATGCCGGCAAAAAACGGGACGAGGCACTGCGGCCTCTCGCCTGTGCCATCACCGGGCCCTCGGGGAAGCTGCGGCACGCACGAGAACCCCCAGCCGTCTGCATCCGGCTGCCAGCCACCAGGGCCGGCCGCCGCTCGCGCTCTGCCCAATTCGTGGATGGGCTCCGGCTTAAGGCCAGACAAAACGCGACGAGGTGCCGCCACCTCTAACCCGGTACAACGCCGCAGACCTTTCCCACCGACACCTCCTGCAACCAGGCAAGCCGGGGCCGGCCGGACACCACAGGCCGCCCACACATGGCTCATGCCGGCAAAAAACGGGACGAGGCACTGCGGCCTCTCGCCTGTGCCATCACCGGGCCCTCGGGGGCTGGGGGAAGCTGCGGCACGCACGAGAACCCCCAGCCGTCTGCATCCGGCTGCCAGCCACCAGGGCCGGCCGCCGCTCGCGCTCTGCCCAATTCGTGGATGGGCTCCGGCTTAAGGCCAGACAAAACGCGACGAGGTGCCGCCACCTCTAACCCGGTACAACGCCGCAGACCTTTCCCACCGACACCTCCTGCAACCAGGCAAGCCGGGGCCGGCCGGACACCACAGGCCGCCCACACATGGCTCATGCCGGCAAAAAACGGGACGAGGCACTGCGGCCTCTCGCCTGTGCCATCAGCGGGCCCTCGGGGGCTGGGGGAAGCTGCGGCACGCACGAGAACCCCCAGCCGTCTGCATCCGGCTGCCAGCCACCAGGGCCGGCCGCCGCTCGCGCTCTGCCCAATTCGTGGATGGGCTCCGGCTTAAGGCCAGACAAAACGCGACGAGGTGCCGCCACCTCTTACCCGGAAAAACGCCGCAGACCTTTCCCACCGACACCTCCTGCAACCAGGCAAGCCGGGGCCGGCCGGACACCACAGGCCGCCCACACATGGCTCATGCCGGCAAAAAACGGGACGAGGCACGGCGGCCTCTCGCCTGTGCCATCACCGGGGGCTGGGGGAAGCTGCGGCACGCACGAGAACCCCCAGCCGTCTGCATCCGGCTGCCAGCCACCAGGGCCGGCCGCCGCTCGCGCTCTGCCCAATTCGTGGATGGGCTCCGGCTTAAGGCCAGACAAAACGCGACGAGGTGCCGCCACCTCTAACCCGGTACAACGCCGCAGACCTTTCCCACCGACACCTCCTGCAACCAGGCAAGCCGGGGGGCCGGCCGGACACCACAGGCCGCCCACACATGGCTCATGCCGGCAAAAAACGGGACGAGGCACTGCGGCCTCTCGCCTGTGCCATCACCGGGCCCTCGGGGGCTGGGGGAAGCTGCGGCACGCACGAGAACCCCCAGCCATCTGCATCCGGCTGCCAGCCACCAGGGCCGGCCGCCGCTCGCGCTCTGCCCAATTCGTGGATGGGCTCCGGCTTAAGGCCAGACAAAACGCGACGAGGTGCCGCCACCTCTTACCCGGAAAAACGCCGCAGACCTTTCCCACCGACACCTCCTGCAACCAGGCAAGCCGGGGCCGGCCGGACACCACAGGCCGCCCACACATGGCTCATGCCGGCAAAAAACGGGACGAGGCACTGCGGCCTCTCGCCTGTGCCATCACCGGGCCCTCGGGGGCTGGGGGAAGCTGCGGCACGCACGAGAACCCCCAGCCGTCTGCATCCGGCTGCCAGCCACCAGGGACGGCCGCCGCTCGCGCTCTGCCCAATTCGTGGATGGGCTCCGGCTTAAGGCCAGACAAAACGCGACGAGGTGCCGCCACCTCTAACCCGGTACAACGCCGCAGACCTTTCCCACCGACACCTCCTGCAACCAGGCAAGCCGGGGCCGGCCGGACACCACAGGCCGCCCACACATGGCTCATGCCGGCAAACGGGACGAGGCACTGCGGCCTCTCGCCTGTGCCATCACCGGGCCCTCGGGGGCTGGGGGAAGCTGCGGCACGCACGAGAACCCCCAGCCGTCTGCATCCGGCTGCCAGCCACCAGGGCCGGCCGCCGCTCGCGCTCTGCCCAATTCGTGGATGGGCTCCGGCTTAAGGCCAGACAAAACGCGATGAGGTGCCGCCACCTCTAACCCGGTACAACGCCGCAGACCTTTCCCACCGACACCTCCTGCAACCAGGCAAGCCGGGGCCGGCCGGACACCACAGGCCGCCCACACATGGCTCATGCCGGCAAAAAACGGGACGAGGCACTGCGGCCTCTCGCCTGTGCCATCACCGGGCCCTCGGGGGCTGGGGGAAGCTGCGGCACGCACGAGAACCCCCAGCCGTCTGCATCCGGCTGCCAGCCACCAGGGCCGGCCGCCGCTCGCGCTCTGCCCAATTCGTGGATGGGCTCCGGCTTAAGGCCAGACAAAACGCGACGAGGTGCCGCCACCTCTAACCCGGTACAACGCCGCAGACCTTTCCCACCGACACCTCCTGCAACCAGGCAAGCCGGGGCCGGCCGGACACCACAGGCCGCCCACACATGGCTCATGCCGGCAAAAAACGGGACGAGGCACTGCGGCCTCTCGCCTGTGCCATCACCGGGCCCTCGGGGGCTGGGGGAAGCTGCGGCACGCACGAGAACCCCCAGCCGTCTGCATCCGGCTGCCAGCCACCAGGGCCGGCCGCCGCTCGCGCTCTGCCCAATTCGTGGATGGGCTCCGGCTTAAGGCCAGACAAAACGCGACGAGGTGCCGCCACCTCTAACCCGGTACAACGCCGCAGACCTTTCCCACCGACACCTCCTGCAACCAGGCAAGCCGGGGCCGGCCGGACACCACAGGCCGCCCACACATGGCTCATGCCGGCAAAAAACGGGACGAGGCACTGCGGCCTCTCGCCTGTGCCATCACCGGGCCCTCGGGGGCTGGGGGAAGCTGCGGCACGCACGAGAACCCCCAGCCATCTGCATCCGGCTGCCAGCCACCAGGGCCGGCCGCCGCTCGCGCTCTGCCCAATTCGTGGATGGGCTCCGGCTTAAGGCCAGACAAAACGCGACGAGGTGCCGCCACCTCTAACCCGGAAAAACGCCGCAGACCTTTCCCACCGACACCTCCTGCAACCAGGCAAGCCGGGGCCGGCCGGACACCACAGGCCGCCCACACATGGCTCATGCCGGCAAAAAACGGGACTAGGCACTGCGGCCTCTCGCCTGTGCCATCACCGGGCCCTCGGGGGCTGGGGGAAGCTGCGGCACGCACGAGAACCCCCAGCCGTCTGCATCCGGCTGCCAGCCACCAGGGCCGGCCGCCGCTCGCGCTCTGCCCAATTTGTGGATGGGCTCCGGCTTAAGGCCAGACAAAACGCGACGAGGTGCCGCCACCTCTAACCCGGTACAGCGCCGCAGACCTTTCCCACCGACACCTCCTGCAACCAGGCAAGCCGGGGCCGGCCGGACACCACAGGCCGCCCACACATGGCTCATGCCGGCAAACGGGACGAGGCACTGCGGCCTCTCGCCTGTGCCATCACCGGGCCCTCGGGGGCTGGGGGAAGCTGCGGCACGCACGAGAACCCCCAGCCGTCTGCATCCGGCTGCCAGCCACCAGGGCCGGCCGCCGCTCGCGCTCTGCCCAATTCGTGGATGGGCTCCGGCTTAAGGCCAGACAAAACGCGATGAGGTGCCGCCACCTCTAACCCGGTACAACGCCGCAGACCTTTCCCACCGACACCTCCTGCAACCAGGCAAGCCGGGGCCGGCCGGACACCACAGGCCACCCACACATGGCTCATGCCGGCAAAAAACGGGACGAGGCACTGCGGCCTCTCGCCTGTGCCATCACCGGGCCCTCGGGGGCTGGGGGAAGCTGCGGCACGCACGAGAACCCCCAGCCGTCTGCATCCGGCTGCCAGCCACCAGGGCCGGCCGCCGCTCGCGCTCTGCCCAATTCGTGGATGGGCTCCGGCTTAAGGCCAGACAAAACGCGACGAGGTGCCGCCACCTCTAACCCGGTACAACGCCGCAGACCTTTCCCACCGACACCTCCTGCAACCAGGCAAGCCGGGGCCGGCCGGACACCACAGGCCGCCCACACATGGCTCATGCCGGCAAAAAACGGGACGAGGCACTGCGGCCTCTCGCCTGTGCCATCACCGGGCCCTCGGGGGCTGGGGGAAGCTGCGGCACGCACGAGAACGCCCAGCCGTCTGCATCCGGCTGCCAGCCACCAGGGCCGGCCGCCGCTCGCGCTCTGCCCAATTCGTGGATGGGCTCCGGCTTAAGGCCAGACAAAACGCGACGAGGTGCCGCCACCTCTAACCCGGTACAACGCCGCAGACCTTTCCCACCGACACCTCCTGCAACCAGGCAAGCCGGGGCCGGCCGGACACCACAGGCCGCCCACACATGGCTCATGCCGGCAAAAAACGGGACGAGGCACTGCGGCCTCTCGCCTGTGCCATCACCGGGCCCTCGGGGGCTGGGGGAAGCTGCGGCACGCACGAGAACCCCCAGCCATCTGCATCCGGCTGCCAGCCACCAGGGCCGGCCGCCGCTCGCGCTCTGCCCAATTCGTGGATGGGCTCCGGCTTAAGGCCAGACAAAACGCGACGAGGTGCCGCCACCTCTTACCCGGAAAAACGCCGCAGACCTTTCCCACCGACACCTCCTGCAACCAGGCAAGCCGGGGCCGGCCGGACACCACAGGCCGCCCACACATGGCTCATGCCGGCAAACGGAACGAGGCACTGCGGCCTCTCGCCTGTGCCATCACCGGGCCCTCGGGGGCTGGGGGAAGCTGCGGCACGCACGAGAACCCCCAGCCGTCTGCATCCGGCTGCCAGCCACCAGGGCCGGCCGCCGCTCGCGCTCTGCCCAATTCGTGGATGGGCTCCGGCTTAAGGCCAGACAAAACGCGATGAGGTGCCGCCACCTCTAACCCGGTACAACGCCGCAGACCTTTCCCACCGACACCTCCTGCAACCAGGCAAGCCGGGGCCGGCCGGACACCACAGGCCGCCCACACACGGCTCATGCCGGCAAAAAACGGGACGAGGCACTGCGGCCTCTCGCCTGTGCCATCACCGGGCCCTCGGGGGCTGGGGGAAGCTGCGGCACGCACGAGAACGCCCAGCCGTCTGCATCCGGCTGCCAGCCACCAGGGCCGGCCGCCGCTCGCGCTCTGCCCAATTCGTGGATGGGCTCCGGCTTAAGGCCAGACAAAACGCGACGAGGTGCCGCCACCTCTAACCCGGTACAACGCCGCAGACCTTTCCCACCGACACCTCCTGCAACCAGGCAAGCCGGGGCCGGCCGGACACCACAGGCCGCCCACACATGGCTCATGCCGGCAAACGGGACGAGGCACTGCGGCCTCTCGCCTGTGCCATCACCGGGCCCTCGGGGGCTGGGGGAAGCTGCGGCACGCACGAGAACCCCCAGCCATCTGCATCCGGCTGCCAGCCACCAGGGCCGGCCGCCGCTCGCGCTCTGCCCAATTCGTGGATGGGCTCCGGCTTAAGGCCAGACAAAACGCGACGAGGTGCCGCCACCTCTAACCCGGTACAACGCCGCAGACCTTTCCCACCGACACCTCCTGCAACCAGGCAAGCCGGGGCCGGCCGGACACCACAGGCCGCCCACACATGGCTCATGCCGGCAAAAAACGGGACGAGGCACTGCGGCCTCTCGCCTGTGCCATCACCGGGCCCTCGGGGGCTGGGGGAAGCTGCGGCACGCACGAGAACCCCCAGCCGTCTGCATCCGGCTGCCAGCCACCAGGGCCGGCCGCCGCTCGCGCTCTGCCCAATTCGTGGATGGGCTCCGGCTTAAGGCCAGACAAAACGCGACGAGGTGCCGCCACCTCTAACCCGGTACAACGCCGCAGACCTTTCCCACTGACACCTCCTGCAACCAGGCAAGCCGGGGCCGGCCGGACACCACAGGCCGCCCACACATGGCTCATGCCGGCAAAAAACGGGACGAGGCACTGCGGCCTCTCACCTGTGCCATCACCGGGGGCTGGGGGAAGCTGCGGCACGCACGAGAACCCCCAGCCGTCTGCATCCGGCTGCCAGCCACCAGGGCCGGCCGCCGCTCGCGCTCTGCCCAATTCGTGGATGGGCTCCGGCTTAAGGCCAGACAAAACGCGACGAGGTGCCGCCACCTCTAACCCGGTACAACGCCGCAGACCTTTCCCACCGACACCTCCTGCAACCAGGCAAGCCGGGGCCGGCCGGACACCACAGGCCGCCCACACATGGCTCATGCCGGCAAAAAACGGGACGAGGCACTGCGGCCTCTCGCCTGTGCCATCACCGGGCCCTCGGGGGCTGGGGGAAGCTGCGGCACGCACGAGAACCCCCAGCCGTCTGCATCCGGCTGCCAGCCACCAGGGCCGGCCGCCGCTCGCGCTCTGCCCAATTCGTGGATGGGCTCCGGCTTAAGGCCAGACAAAACGCGACGAGGTGCCGCCACCTCTAACCCGGTACAACGCCGCAGACCTTTCCCACCGACACCTCCTGCAACCAGGCAAGCCGGGGCCGGCCGGACACCACAGGCCGCCCACACATGGCTCATGCCGGCAAAAAACGGGACGAGGCACTGCGGCCTCTCGCCTGTGCCATCACCGGGCCCTCGGGGGCTGGGGGAAGCTGCGGCACGCACGAGAACCCCCAGCCGTCTGCATCCGGCTGCCAGCCACCAGGGCCGGCCGCCGCTCGCGCTCTGCCCAATTTGTGGATGGGCTCCGGCTTAAGGCCAGACAAAACGCGACGAGGTGCCGCCACCTCTAACCCGGTACAGCGCCGCAGACCTTTCCCACCGACACCTCCTGCAACCAGGCAAGCCGGGGCCGGCCGGACACCACAGGCCGCCCACACATGGCTCATGCCGGCAAACGGGACGAGGCACTGCGGCCTCTCGCCTGTGCCATCACCGGGCCCTCGGGGGCTGGGGGAAGCTGCGGCACGCACGAGAACCCCCAGCCGTCTGCATCCGGCTGCCAGCCACCAGGGCCGGCCGCCGCTCGCGCTCTGCCCAATTCGTGGATGGGCTCCGGCTTAAGGCCAGACAAAACGCGATGAGGTGCCGCCACCTCTAACCCGGTACAACGCCGCAGACCTTTCCCACCGACACCTCCTGCAACCAGGCAAGCCGGGGCCGGCCGGACACCACAGGCCACCCACACATGGCTCATGCCGGCAAAAAACGGGACGAGGCACTGCGGCCTCTCGCCTGTGCCATCACCGGGCCCTCGGGGGCTGGGGGAAGCTGCGGCACGCACGAGAACCCCCAGCCGTCTGCATCCGGCTGCCAGCCACCAGGGCCGGCCGCCGCTCGCGCTCTGCCCAATTCGTGGATGGGCTCCGGCTTAAGGCCAGACAAAACGCGACGAGGTGCCGCCACCTCTAACCCGGTACAACGCCGCAGACCTTTCCCACCGACACCTCCTGCAACCAGGCAAGCCGGGGCCGGCCGGACACCACAGGCCGCCCACACATGGCTCATGCCGGCAAAAAACGGGACGAGGCACTGCGGCCTCTCGCCTGTGCCATCACCGGGCCCTCGGGGGCTGGGGGAAGCTGCGGCACGCACGAGAACCCCCAGCCGTCTGCATCCGGCTGCCAGCCACCAGGGCCGGCCGCCGCTCGCGCTCTGCCCAATTCGTGGATGGGCTCCGGCTTAAGGCCAGACAAAACGCGACGAGGTGCCGCCACCTCTAACCCGGTACAACGCTGCAGACCTTTCCCACCGACACCTCCTGCAACCAGGCAAGCCGGGGCCGGCCGGACACCACAGGCCGCCCACACATGGCTCATGCCGGCAAAAAACGGGACGAGGCACTGCGGCCTCTCGCCTGTGCCATCACCGGGCCCTCGGGGGCTGGGGGAAGCTGCGGCACGCACGAGAACCCCCAGCCGTCTGCATCCGGCTGCCAGCCACCAGGGCCGGCCGCCGCTCGCGCTCTGCCCAATTCGTGGATGGGCTCCGGCTTAAGGCCAGACAAAACGCGACGAGGTGCCGCCACCTCTTACCCGGAAAAACGCCGCAGACCTTTCCCACCGACACCTCCTGCAACCAGGCAAGCCGGGGCCGGCCGGACACCACAGGCCGCCCACACATGGCTCATGCCGGCAAACGGAACGAGGCACTGCGGCCTCTCGCCTGTGCCATCACCGGGCCCTCGGGGGCTGGGGGAAGCTGCGGCACGCACGAGAACCCCCAGCCGTCTGCATCCGGCTGCCAGCCACCAGGGCCGGCCGCCGCTCGCGCTCTGCCCAATTCGTGGATGGGCTCCGGCTTAAGGCCAGACAAAACGCGATGAGGTGCCGCCACCTCTAACCCGGTACAACGCCGCAGACCTTTCCCACCGACACCTCCTGCAACCAGGCAAGCCGGGGCCGGCCGGACACCACAGGCCGCCCACACACGGCTCATGCCGGCAAAAAACGGGACGAGGCACTGCGGCCTCTCGCCTGTGCCATCACCGGGCCCTCGGGGGCTGGGGGAAGCTGCGGCACGCACGAGAACGCCCAGCCGTCTGCATCCGGCTGCCAGCCACCAGGGCCGGCCGCCGCTCGCGCTCTGCCCAATTCGTGGATGGGCTCCGGCTTAAGGCCAGACAAAACGCGACGAGGTGCCGCCACCTCTAACCCGGTACAACGCCGCAGACCTTTCCCACCGACACCTCCTGCAACCAGGCAAGCCGGGGCCGGCCGGACACCACAGGCCGCCCACACATGGCTCATGCCGGCAAACGGGACGAGGCACTGCGGCCTCTCGCCTGTGCCATCACCGGGCCCTCGGGGGCTGGGGGAAGCTGCGGCACGCACGAGAACCCCCAGCCATCTGCATCCGGCTGCCAGCCACCAGGGCCGGCCGCCGCTCGCGCTCTGCCCAATTCGTGGATGGGCTCCGGCTTAAGGCCAGACAAAACGCGACGAGGTGCCGCCACCTCTAACCCGGTACAACGCCGCAGACCTTTCCCACCGACACCTCCTGCAACCAGGCAAGCCGGGGCCGGCCGGACACCACAGGCCGCCCACACATGGCTCATGCCGGCAAAAAACGGGACGAGGCACTGCGGCCTCTCGCCTGTGCCATCACCGGGCCCTCGGGGGCTGGGGGAAGCTGCGGCACGCACGAGAACCCCCAGCCGTCTGCATCCGGCTGCCAGCCACCAGGGCCGGCCGCCGCTCGCGCTCTGCCCAATTCGTGGATGGGCTCCGGCTTAAGGCCAGACAAAACGCGACGAGGTGCCGCCACCTCTAACCCGGTACAACGCCGCAGACCTTTCCCACTGACACCTCCTGCAACCAGGCAAGCCGGGGCCGGCCGGACACCACAGGCCGCCCACACATGGCTCATGCCGGCAAAAAACGGGACGAGGCACTGCGGCCTCTCACCTGTGCCATCACCGGGGGCTGGGGGAAGCTGCGGCACGCACGAGAACCCCCAGCCGTCTGCATCCGGCTGCCAGCCACCAGGGCCGGCCGCCGCTCGCGCTCTGCCCAATTCGTGGATGGGCTCCGGCTTAAGGCCAGACAAAACGCGACGAGGTGCCGCCACCTCTAACCCGGTACAACGCCGCAGACCTTTCGCACCGACACCTCCTGCAACCAGGCAAGCCGGGGCCGGCCGGACACCACAGGCCGCCCACACATGGCTCATGCCGGCAAAAAACGGGACGAGGCACTGCGGCCTCTCGCCTGTGCCATCCCCGGGCCCTCGGGGGCTGGGGGAAGCTGCGGCACGCACGAGAACCCCCAGCCGTCTGCATCCGGCTGCCAGCCACCAGGGCCGGCCGCCGCTCGCGCTCTGCCCAATTCGTGGATGGGCTCCGGCTTAAGGCCAGACAAAACGCGACGAGGTGCCGCCACCTCTAACCCGGTACAACGCCGCAGACCTTTCCCACCGACACCTCCTGCAACCAGGCAAGCCGGGGCCGGCCGGACACCACAGGCCGCCCACACATGGCTCATGCCGGCAAAAAACGGGACGAGGCACTGCGGCCTCTCGCCTGTGCCATCACCGGGCCCTCGGGGGCTGGGGGAAGCTGCGGCACGCACGAGAACCCCCAGCCGTCTGCATCCGGCTGCCAGCCACCAGGGCCGGCCGCCGCTCGCGCTCTGCCCAATTCGTGGATGGGCTCCGGCTTAAGGCCAGACAAAACGCGACGAGGTGCCGCCACCTCTAACCCGGAAAAACGCCGCAGACCTTTCCCACCGACACCTCCTGCAACCAGGCAAGCCGGGGCCGGCCGGACACCACAGGCCGCCCACACATGGCTCATGCCGGCAAAAAACGGGACGAGGCACTGCGGCCTCTCGCCTGTGCCATCACCGGGCCCTCGGGGGCTGGGGGAAGCTGCGGCACGCACGAGAACCCCCAGCCGTCTGCATCCGGCTGCCAGCCACCAGGGCCGGCCGCCGCTCGCGCTCTGCCCAATTCGTGGATGGGCTCCGGCTTAAGGCCAGACAAAACGCGACGAGGTGCCGCCACCTCTAACCCGGTACAACGCCGCAGACCTTTCCCACCGACACCTCCTGCAACCAGGCAAGCCGGGGCCGGCCGGACACCACAGGCCGCCCACACATGGCTCATGCCGGCAAAAAACGGGACGAGGCACTGCGGCCTCTCGCCTGTGCCATCACCGGGCCCTCGGGGGCTGGGGGAAGCTGCGGCACGCACGAGAACCCCCAGCCGTCTGCATCCGGCTGCCAGCCACCAGGGCCGGCCGCCGCTCGCGCTCTGCCCAATTCGTGGATGGGCTCCGGCTTAAGGCCAGACAAAACGCGACGAGGTGCCGCCACCTCTAACCCGGTACAACGCCGCAGACCTTTCCCACCGACACCTCCTGCAACCAGGCAAGCCGGGGCCGGCCGGACAACACAGGCCGCCCACACATGGCTCATGCCGGCAAAAAACGGGACGAGGCACTGCGGCCTCTCGCCTGTGCCATCACCGGGCCCTCGGGGGCTGGGGGAAGCTGCGGCACGCACGAGAACCCCCAGCCGTCTGCATCCGGCTGCCAGCCACCAGGGCCGGCCGCCGCTCGCGCTCTGCCCAATTCGTGGATGGGCTCCGGCTTAAGGCCAGACAAAACGCGACGAGGTGCCGCCACCTCTAACCCGGAAAAACGCCGCAGACCTTTCCCACCGACACCTCCTGCAACCAGGCAAGCCGGGGCCGGCCGGACACCACAGGCCGCCCACACATGGCTCATGCCGGCAAAAAACGGGACGAGGCACTGCGGCCTCTCGCCTGTGCCATCACCGGGCCCTCGGGGGCTGGGGGAAGCTGCGGCACGCACGAGAACCCCCAGCCGTCTGCATCCGGCTGCCAGCCACCAGGGCCGGCCGCCGCTCGCGCTCTGCCCAATTCGTGGATGGGCTCCGGCTTAAGGCCAGACAAAACGCGACGAGGTGCCGCCACCTCTAACCCGGAAAAACGCCGCAGACCTTTCCCACCGACACCTCCTGCAACCAGGCAAGCCGGGGCCGGCCGGACACCACAGGCCGCCCACACATGGCTCATGCCGGCAAAAAACGGGACGAGGCACTGCGGCCTCTCGCCTGTGCCATCACCGGGCCCTCGGGGGCTGGGGGAAGCTGCGGCACGCACGAGAACCCCCAGCCGTCTGCATCTGGCTGCCAGCCACCAGGGCCGGCTGCCGCTCGCGCTCTGCCCAATTCGTGGATGGTCTCCGGCTTAAGGCCAGACAAAACGCGACGAGGTGCCGCCACCTCTAACCCGATACAACGCCGCAGACCTTTCCCACCGACACCTCCTGCAACCAGGCAAGCCGGGGCCGGCCGGACACCACAGGCCGCCCACACATGGCTCATGCCGGCAAAAAACGGGACGAGGCACTGCGGCCTCTCGCCTGTGCCATCACCGGGCCCTCGGGGGCTGGGGGAAGCTGCGGCACGCACGAGAACCCCCAGCCGTCTGCATCCGGCTGCCAGCCACCAGGGCCGGCCGCCGCTCGCGCTCTGCCCAATTCGTGGATGGGCTCCGGCTTAAGGCCAGACAAAACGCGACGAGGTGCCGCCACCTCTAACCCGGTACAACGCCGCAGACCTTTCCCACCGACACCTCCTGCAACCAGGCAAGCCGGGGCCGGCCGGACACCACAGGCCGCCCACACATGGCTCATGCCGGCAAAAAACGGGACGAGGCACTGCGGCCTCTCGCCTGTGCCATCACCGGGCCCTCGGGGGCTGGGGGAAGCTGCGGCACGCACGAGAACCCCCAGCCGTCTGCATCCGGCTGCCAGCCACCAGGGCCGGCCGCCGCTCGCGCTCTGCCCAATTCGTGGATGGGCTCCGGCTTAAGGCCAGACAAAACGCGACGAGGTGCCGCCACCTCTAACCCGGTACAACGCCGCAGACCTTTCCCACCGACACCTCCTGCAACCAGGCAAGCCGGGGCCGGCCGGACACCACAGGCCGCCCACACATGGCTCATGCCGGCAAAAAACGGGACGAGGCACTGCGGCCTCTCGCCTGTGCCATCACCGGGCCCTCGGGGGCTGGGGGAAGCTGCGGCACGCACGAGAACCCCCAGCCGTCTGCATCCGGCTGCCAGCCACCAGGGCCGGCCGCCGCTCGCGCTCTGCCCAATTCGTGGATGGGCTCCGGCTTAAGGCCAGACAAAACGCGACGAGGTGCCGCCACCTCTTACCCGGAAAAACGCCGCAGACCTTTCCCACCGACACCTCCTGCAACCAGGCAAGCCGGGGCCGGCCGGACACCACAGGCCGCCCACACATGGCTCATGCCGGCAAAAAACGGGACGAGGCACTGCGGCCTCTCGCCTGTGCCTTCACCGGGGGCTGGGGGAAGCTGCGGCACGCACGAGAACCCCCAGCCGTCTGCATCCGGCTGCCAGCCACCAGGGCCGGCCGCCGCTCGCGCTCTGCCCAATTCGTGGATGGGCTCCGGCTTAAGGCCAGACAAAACGCGACGAGGTGCCGCCACCTCTAACCCGGAAAAACGCCGCAGACCTTTCCCACCGACACCTCCTGCAACCAGGCAAGCCGGGGCCGGCCGGACACCACAGGCCGCCCACACATGGCTCATGCCGGCAAAAAACGGGACGAGGCACGGCGGCCTCTCGCCTGTGCCATCACCGGGCCCTCGGGGGCTGGGGGAAGCTGCGGCACGCACGAGAACCCCCAGCCGTCTGCATCCGGCTGCCAGCCACCAGGGCCGGCCGCCGCTCGCGCTCTGCCCAATTCGTGGATGGGCTCCGGCTTAAGGCCAGACAAAACGCGACGAGGTGCCGCCACCTCTAACCCGGAAAAACGCCGCAGACCTTTGCCACTGACACGTCCTGCAACCAGGCAAGCCGGGGCCGGCCGGACACCACAGGCCGCCCACACATGGCTCATGCCGGCAAAAAACGGGACGAGGCACGGCGGCCTCTCGCCTGTGCCATCACCGGGCCCTCGGGGGCTGGGGGAAGCTGCGGCACGCACGAGAACCCCCAGCCGTCTGCATCCGGCTGCCAGCCACCAGGGCCGGCCGCCGCTCGCGCTCTGCCCAATTCGTGGATGGGCTCCGGCTTAAGGCCAGACAAAACGCGACGAGGTGCCGCCACCTCTAACCCAGAAAAACGCCGCAGACCTTTCCCACCGACACCTCCTGCAACCAGGCAAGCCGGGGCCGGCCGGACACCACAGGCCGCCCACACATGGCTCATGCCGGCAAAAAACGGGACGAGGCACTGCGGCCTCTCGCCTGTGCCATCACCGGGCCCTCGGGGGCTGGGGGAAGCTGCGGCACGCACGAGAACCCCCAGCCGTCTGCATCCGGCTGCCAGCCACCAGGGCCGGCCGCCGCTCGCGCTCTGCCCAATTCGTGGATGGGCTCCGGCTTAAGGCCAGACAAAACGCGACGAGGTGCCGCCACCTCTAACCCGGTACAACGCCGCAGACCTTTCCCACCGACACCTCCTGCAACCAGGCAAGCCGGGGCCGGCCGGACACCACAGGCCGCCCACACATGGCTCATGCCGGCAAAAAACGGGACGAGGCACTGCGGCCTCTCGCCTGTGCCATCACCGGGCCCTCGGGGGCTGGGGGAAGCTGCGGCACGCACGAGAACCCCCAGCCGTCTGCATCCGGCTGCTAGCCACCAGGGCCGGCCGCCGCTCGCGCTCTGCCCAATTCGTGGATGGGCTCCGGCTTAAGGCCAGACAAAACGCGACGAGGTGCCGCCACCTCTAACCCGGAAAAACGCCGCAGACCTTTCCCACCGACACCTCCTGCAACCAGGCAAGCCGGGGCCGGCCGGACACCACAGGCCGCCCACACATGGCTCATGCCGGCAAAAAACGGGACGAGGCACTGCGGCCTCTCGCCTGTGCCATCACCGGGCCCTCGGGGGCTGGGGGAAGCTGCGGCACGCACGAGAACCCCCAGCCGTCTGCATCCGGCTGCCAGCCACCAGGGCCGGCCGCCGCTCGCGCTCTGCCCAATTCGTGGATGGGCTCCGGCTTAAGGCCAGACAAAACGCGACGAGGTGCCGCCACCTCTAACCCGGTACAACGCCGCAGACCTTTCCCACCGACACCTCCTGCAACCAGGCAAGCCGGGGCCGGCCGGACACCACAGGCCGCCCACACATGGCTCATGCCGGCAAAAAACGGGACGAGGCACGGCGGCCTCTCGCCTGTGCCATCACCGGGCCCTCGGGGGCTGGGGGAAGCTGCGGCACGCACGAGAACCCCCAGCCGTCTGCATCCGGCTGCCAGCCACCAGGGCCGGCCGCCGCTCGCGCTCTGCCCAATTCATGGATGGGCTCCGGCTTAAGGCCAGACAAAACGCGACGAGGTGCCGCCACCTCTAACCCGGTACAACGCCGCAGACCTTTCCCACCGACACCTCCTGCAACCAGGCAAGCCGGGGCCGGCCGGACACCACAGGCCGCCCACACATGGCTCATGCCGGCAAAAAACGGGACGAGGCACTGCGGCCTCTCGCCTGTGCCATCACCGGGCCCTCGGGGGCTGGGGGAAGCTGCGGCACGCACGAGAACCCCCAGCCGTCTGCATCCGGCTGCCAGCCACCAGGGCCGGCCGCCGCTCACGCTCTGCCCAATTCGTGGATGGGCTCCGGCTTAAGGCCAGACAAAACGCGACGAGGTGCCGCCACCTCTAACCCGGAAAAACGCCGCAGACCTTTCCCACCGACACCTCCTGCAACCAGGCAAGCCGGGGCCGGCCGGACACCACAGGCCGCCCACACATGGCTCATGCCGGCAAAAAACGGGACGAGGCACTGCGGCCTCTCGCCTGTGCCATCACCGGGCCCTCGGGGGCTGGGGGAAGCTGCGGCACGCACGAGAACCCCCAGCCGTCTGCATCCGGCTGCCAGCCACCAGGGCCGGCCGCCGCTCGCGCTCTGCCCAATTCGTGGATGGGCTCCGGCTTAAGGCCAGACAAAACGCGACGAGGTGCCGCCACCTCTAACCCGGTACAACGCCGCAGACCTTTCCCACCGACACCTCCTGCAACCAGGCAAGCCGGGGCCGGCCGGACACCACAGGCCGCCCACACATGGCTCATGCCGGCAAAAAACGGGACGAGGCACGGCGGCCTCTCGCCTGTGCCATCACCGGGGGCTGGGGGAAGCTGCGGCACGCACGAGAACCCCCAGCCGTCTGCATCCGGCTGCCAGCCACCAGGGCCGGCCGCCGCTCGCGCTCTGCCCAATTCGTGGATGGGCTCCGGCTTAAGGCCAGACAAAACGCGACGAGGTGCCGCCACCTCTAACCCGGTACAACGCCGCAGACCTTTCCCACCGACACCTCCTGCAACCAGGCAAGCCGGGGCCGGCCGGACACCACAGGCCGCCCACACATGGCTCATGCCGGCAAAAAACGGGACGAGGCACTGCGGCCTCTCGCCTGTGCCATCACCGGGCCCTCGGGGGCTGGGGGAAGCTGCGGCACGCACGAGAACCCCCAGCCGTCTGCATCCGGCTGCCAGCCACCAGGGCCGGCCGCCGCTCGCGCTCTGCCCAATTCATGGATGGGCTCCGGCTTAAGGCCAGACAAAACGCGACGAGGTGCCGCCACCTCTAACCCGGAAAAACGCCGCAGACCTTTCCCACCGACACCTCCTGCAACCAGGCAAGCCGGGGCCGGCCGGACACCACAGGCCGCCCACACATGGCTCATGCCGGCAAAAAACGGGACGAGGCACTGCGGCCTCTCGCCTGTGCCATCACCGGGCCCTCGGGGGCTGGGGGAAGCTGCGGCACGCACGAGAACCCCCAGCCGTCTGCATCCGGCTGCCAGCCACCAGGGCCGGCCGCCGCTCGCGCTCTGCCCAATTCGTGGATGGGCTCCGGCTTAAGGCCAGACAAAACGCGACGAGGTGCCGCCACCTCTAACCCGGAAAAACGCCGCAGACCTTTCCCACCGACACCTCCTGCAACCAGGCAAGCCGGGGCCGGCCGGACACCACAGGCCGCCCACACATGGCTCATGCCGGCAAAAAACGGGACGAGGCACTGCGGCCTCTCGCCTGTGCCATCACCGGGCCCTCGGGGGCTGGGGGAAGCTGCGGCACGCACGAGAACCCCCAGCCGTCTGCATCCGGCTGCCAGCCACCAGGGCCGGCCGCCGCTCGCGCTCTGCCCAATTCGTGGATGGGCTCCGGCTTAAGGCCAGACAAAACGCGACGAGGTGCCGCCACCTCTAACCCGGTACAACGCCGCAGACCTTTCCCACCGACACCTCCTGCAACCAGGCAAGCCGGGGCCGGCCGGACACCACAGGCCGCCCACACATGGCTCATGCCGGCAAAAAACGGGACGAGGCACGGCGGCCTCTCGCCTGTGCCATCACCGGGGGCTGGGGGAAGCTGCGGCACGCACGAGAACCCCCAGCCGTCTGCATCCGGCTGCCAGCCACCAGGGCCGGCCGCCGCTCGCGCTCTGCCCAATTCGTGGATGGGCTCCGGCTTAAGGCCAGACAAAACGCGACGAGGTGCCGCCACCTCTAACCCGGTACAACGCCGCAGACCTTTCCCACCGACACCTCCTGCAACCAGGCAAGCCGGGGCCGGCCGGACACCACAGGCCGCCCACACATGGCTCATGCCGGCAAAAAACGGGACGAGGCACTGCGGCCTCTCGCCTGTGCCATCACCGGGCCCTCGGGGGCTGGGGGAAGCTGCGGCACGCACGAGAACCCCCAGCCGTCTGCATCCGGCTGCCAGCCACCAGGGCCGGCCGCCGCTCGCGCTCTGCCCAATTCATGGATGGGCTCCGGCTTAAGGCCAGACAAAACGCGACGAGGTGCCGCCACCTCTAACCCGGTACAACGCCGCAGACCTTTCCCACCGACACCTCCTGCAACCAGGCAAGCCGGGGCCGGCCGGACACCACAGGCCGCCCACACATGGCTCATGCCGGCAAAAAACGGGACGAGGCACTGCGGCCTCTCGCCTGTGCCATCACCGGGCCCTCGGGGGCTGGGGGAAGCTGCGGCACGCACGAGAACCCCCAGCCGTCTGCATCCGGCTGCCAGCCACCAGGGCCGGCCGCCGCTCGCGCTCTGCCCAATTCGTGGATGGGCTCCGGCTTAAGGCCAGACAAAACGCGACGAGGTGCCGCCACCTCTAACCCGGAAAAACGCCGCAGACCTTTCCCACCGACACCTCCTGCAACCAGGCAAGCCGGGGCCGGCCGGACACCACAGGCCGCCCACACATGGCTCATGCCGGCAAAAAACGGGACGAGGCACTGCGGCCTCTCGCCTGTGCCATCACCGGGCCCTCGGGGGCTGGGGGAAGCTGCGGCACGCACGAGAACCCCCAGCCGTCTGCATCCGGCTGCCAGCCACCAGGGCCGGCCGCCGCTCGCGCTCTGCCCAATTCGTGGATGGGCTCCGGCTTAAGGCCAGACAAAACGCGACGAGGTGCCGCCACCTCTAACCCGGTACAACGCCGCAGACCTTTCCCACCGACACCTCCTGCAACCAGGCAAGCCGGGGCCGGCCGGACACCACAGGCCGCCCACACATGGCTCATGCCGGCAAAAAACGGGACGAGGCACGGCGGCCTCTCGCCTGTGCCATCACCGGGCCCTCGGGGGCTGGGGGAAGCTGCGGCACGCACGAGAACCCCCAGCCGTCTGCATCCGGCTGCCAGCCACCAGGGCCGGCCGCCGCTCACGCTCTGCCCAATTCGTGGATGGGCTCCGGCTTAAGGCCAGACAAAACGCGACGAGGTGCCGCCACCTCTTACCCGCAAAAACGCCGCAGACCTTTCCCACCGACACCTCCTGCAACCAGGCAAGCCGGGGCCGGCCGGACACCACAGGCCGCCCACACATGGCTCATGCCGGCAAAAAACGGGACGAGGCACGGCGGCCTCTCGCCTGTGCCATCACCGGGCCCTCGGGGGCTGGGGGAAGCTGCGGCACGCACGAGAACCCCCAGCCGTCTGCATCCGGCTGCCAGCCACCAGGGCCGGCCGCCGCTCGCGCTCTGCCCAATTCGTGGATGGGCTCCGGCTTAAGGCCAGACAAAACGCGACGAGGTGCCGCCACCTCTAACCCGGTACAACGCCGCAGACCTTTCCCACCGACACGTCCTGCAACCAGGCAAGCCGGGGCCGGCCGGACACCACAGGCCGCCCACACATGGCTCATGCCGGCAAAAAACGGGACGAGGCACGGCGGCCTCTCGCCTGTGCCATCACCGGGCCCTCGGGGGCTGGGGGAAGCTGCGGCACGCACGAGAACCCCCAGCCGTCTGCATCCGGCTGCCAGCCACCAGGGCCGGCCGCCGCTCGCGCTCTGCCCAATTCGTGGATGGGCTCCGGCTTAAGGCCAGACAAAACGCGACGAGGTGCCGCCACCTCTAACCCGGAAAAACGCCGCAGACCTTTCCCACCGACACCTCCTGCAACCAGGCAAGCCGGGGCCGGCCGGACACCACAGGCCGCCCACACATGGCTCATGCCGGCAAAAAACGGGACGAGGCACTGCGGCCTCTCGCCTGTGCCATCACCGGGCCCTCGGGGGCTGGGGGAAGCTGCGGCACGCACGAGAACCCCCAGCCGTCTGCATCTGGCTGCCAGCCACCAGGGCCGGCTGCCGCTCGCGCTCTGCCCAATTCGTGGATGGTCTCCGGCTTAAGGCCAGACAAAACGCGACGAGGTGCCGCCACCTCTAACCCGATACAACGCCGCAGACCTTTCCCACCGACACCTCCTGCAACCAGGCAAGCCGGGGCCGGCCGGACACCACAGGCCGCCCACACATGGCTCATGCCGGCAAAAAACGGGACGAGGCACTGCGGCCTCTCGCCTGTGCCATCACCGGGCCCTCGGGGGCTGGGGGAAGCTGCGGCACGCACGAGAACCCCCAGCCGTCTGCATCCGGCTGCCAGCCACCAGGGCCGGCCGCCGCTCGCGCTCTGCCCAATTCGTGGATGGGCTCCGGCTTAAGGCCAGACAAAACGCGACGAGGTGCCGCCACCTCTAACCCGGAAAAACGCCGCAGACCTTTCCCACCGACACCTCCTGCAACCAGGCAAGCCGGGGCCGGCCGGACACCACAGGCCGCCCACACATGGCTCATGCCGGCAAAAAACGGGACGAGGCACTGCGGCCTCTCGCCTGTGCCATCACCGGGCCCTCGGGGGCTGGGGGAAGCTGCGGCACGCACGAGAACCCCCAGCCGTCTGCATCCGGCTGCCAGCCACCAGGGCCGGCCGCCGCTCGCGCTCTGCCCAATTCGTGGATGGGCTCCGGCTTAAGGCCAGACAAAACGCGACGAGGTGCCGCCACCTCTAACCCGGAAAAACGCCGCAGACCTTTCCCACCGACACCTCCTGCAACCAGGCAAGCCGGGGCCGGCCGGACACCACAGGCCGCCCACACATGGCTCATGCCGGCAAAAAACGGGACGAGGCACTGCGGCCTCTCGCCTGTGCCATCACCGGGCCCTCGGGGGCTGGGGGAAGCTGCGGCACGCACGAGAACCCCCAGCCGTCTGCATCTGGCTGCCAGCCACCAGGGCCGGCTGCCGCTCGCGCTCTGCCCAATTCGTGGATGGTCTCCGGCTTAAGGCCAGACAAAACGCGACGAGGTGCCGCCACCTCTAACCCGATACAACGCCGCAGACCTTTCCCACCGACACCTCCTGCAACCAGGCAAGCCGGGGCCGGCCGGACACCACAGGCCGCCCACACATGGCTCATGCCGGCAAAAAACGGGACGAGGCACTGCGGCCTCTCGCCTGTGCCATCACCGGGCCCTCGGGGGCTGGGGGAAGCTGCGGCACGCACGAGAACCCCCAGCCGTCTGCATCCGGCTGCCAGCCACCAGGGCCGGCCGCCGCTCGCGCTCTGCCCAATTCGTGGATGGGCTCCGGCTTAAGGCCAGACAAAACGCGACGAGGTGCCGCCACCTCTAACCCGGTACAACGCCGCAGACCTTTCCCACCGACACCTCCTGCAACCAGGCAAGCCGGGGCCGGCCGGACACCACAGGCCGCCCACACATGGCTCATGCCGGCAAAAAACGGGACGAGGCACTGCGGCCTCTCGCCTGTGCCATCACCGGGCCCTCGGGGGCTGGGGGAAGCTGCGGCACGCACGAGAACCCCCAGCCGTCTGCATCCGGCTGCCAGCCACCAGGGCCGGCCGCCGCTCGCGCTCTGCCCAATTCGTGGATGGGCTCCGGCTTAAGGCCAGACAAAACGCGACGAGGTGCCGCCACCTCTAACCCGGTACAACGCCGCAGACCTTTCCCACCGACACCTCCTGCAACCAGGCAAGCCGGGGCCGGCCGGACACCACAGGCCGCCCACACATGGCTCATGCCGGCAAAAAACGGGACGAGGCACTGCGGCCTCTCGCCTGTGCCATCACCGGGCCCTCGGGGGCTGGGGGAAGCTGCGGCACGCACGAGAACCCCCAGCCGTCTGCATCCGGCTGCCAGCCACCAGGGCCGGCCGCCGCTCGCGCTCTGCCCAATTCGTGGATGGGCTCCGGCTTAAGGCCAGACAAAACGCGACGAGGTGCCGCCACCTCTTACCCGGAAAAACGCCGCAGACCTTTCCCACCGACACCTCCTGCAACCAGGCAAGCCGGGGCCGGCCGGACACCACAGGCCGCCCACACATGGCTCATGCCGGCAAAAAACGGGACGAGGCACTGCGGCCTCTCGCCTGTGCCTTCACCGGGGGCTGGGGGAAGCTGCGGCACGCACGAGAACCCCCAGCCGTCTGCATCCGGCTGCCAGCCACCAGGGCCGGCCGCCGCTCGCGCTCTGCCCAATTCGTGGATGGGCTCCGGCTTAAGGCCAGACAAAACGCGACGAGGTGCCGCCACCTCTAACCCGGAAAAACGCCGCAGACCTTTCCCACCGACACCTCCTGCAACCAGGCAAGCCGGGGCCGGCCGGACACCACAGGCCGCCCACACATGGCTCATGCCGGCAAAAAACGGGACGAGGCACGGCGGCCTCTCGCCTGTGCCATCACCGGGCCCTCGGGGGCTGGGGGAAGCTGCGGCACGCACGAGAACCCCCAGCCGTCTGCATCCGGCTGCCAGCCACCAGGGCCGGCCGCCGCTCGCGCTCTGCCCAATTCGTGGATGGGCTCCGGCTTAAGGCCAGACAAAACGCGACGAGGTGCCGCCACCTCTAACCCGGAAAAACGCCGCAGACCTTTGCCACTGACACGTCCTGCAACCAGGCAAGCCGGGGCCGGCCGGACACCACAGGCCGCCCACACATGGCTCATGCCGGCAAAAAACGGGACGAGGCACGGCGGCCTCTCGCCTGTGCCATCACCGGGCCCTCGGGGGCTGGGGGAAGCTGCGGCACGCACGAGAACCCCCAGCCGTCTGCATCCGGCTGCCAGCCACCAGGGCCGGCCGCCGCTCGCGCTCTGCCCAATTCGTGGATGGGCTCCGGCTTAAGGCCAGACAAAACGCGACGAGGTGCCGCCACCTCTAACCCAGAAAAACGCCGCAGACCTTTCCCACCGACACCTCCTGCAACCAGGCAAGCCGGGGCCGGCCGGACACCACAGGCCGCCCACACATGGCTCATGCCGGCAAAAAACGGGACGAGGCACTGCGGCCTCTCGCCTGTGCCATCACCGGGCCCTCGGGGGCTGGGGGAAGCTGCGGCACGCACGAGAACCCCCAGCCGTCTGCATCCGGCTGCCAGCCACCAGGGCCGGCCGCCGCTCGCGCTCTGCCCAATTCGTGGATGGGCTCCGGCTTAAGGCCAGACAAAACGCGACGAGGTGCCGCCACCTCTAACCCGGTACAACGCCGCAGACCTTTCCCACCGACACCTCCTGCAACCAGGCAAGCCGGGGCCGGCCGGACACCACAGGCCGCCCACACATGGCTCATGCCGGCAAAAAACGGGACGAGGCACTGCGGCCTCTCGCCTGTGCCATCACCGGGCCCTCGGGGGCTGGGGGAAGCTGCGGCACGCACGAGAACCCCCAGCCGTCTGCATCCGGCTGCTAGCCACCAGGGCCGGCCGCCGCTCGCGCTCTGCCCAATTCGTGGATGGGCTCCGGCTTAAGGCCAGACAAAACGCGACGAGGTGCCGCCACCTCTAACCCGGAAAAACGCCGCAGACCTTTCCCACCGACACCTCCTGCAACCAGGCAAGCCGGGGCCGGCCGGACACCACAGGCCGCCCACACATGGCTCATGCCGGCAAAAAACGGGACGAGGCACTGCGGCCTCTCGCCTGTGCCATCACCGGGCCCTCGGGGGCTGGGGGAAGCTGCGGCACGCACGAGAACCCCCAGCCGTCTGCATCCGGCTGCCAGCCACCAGGGCCGGCCGCCGCTCGCGCTCTGCCCAATTCGTGGATGGGCTCCGGCTTAAGGCCAGACAAAACGCGACGAGGTGCCGCCACCTCTAACCCGGTACAACGCCGCAGACCTTTCCCACCGACACCTCCTGCAACCAGGCAAGCCGGGGCCGGCCGGACACCACAGGCCGCCCACACATGGCTCATGCCGGCAAAAAACGGGACGAGGCACGGCGGCCTCTCGCCTGTGCCATCACCGGGCCCTCGGGGGCTGGGGGAAGCTGCGGCACGCACGAGAACCCCCAGCCGTCTGCATCCGGCTGCCAGCCACCAGGGCCGGCCGCCGCTCGCGCTCTGCCCAATTCATGGATGGGCTCCGGCTTAAGGCCAGACAAAACGCGACGAGGTGCCGCCACCTCTAACCCGGTACAACGCCGCAGACCTTTCCCACCGACACCTCCTGCAACCAGGCAAGCCGGGGCCGGCCGGACACCACAGGCCGCCCACACATGGCTCATGCCGGCAAAAAACGGGACGAGGCACTGCGGCCTCTCGCCTGTGCCATCACCGGGCCCTCGGGGGCTGGGGGAAGCTGCGGCACGCACGAGAACCCCCAGCCGTCTGCATCCGGCTGCCAGCCACCAGGGCCGGCCGCCGCTCGCGCTCTGCCCAATTCGTGGATGGGCTCCGGCTTAAGGCCAGACAAAACGCGACGAGGTGCCGCCACCTCTAACCCGGAAAAACGCCGCAGACCTTTCCCACCGACACCTCCTGCAACCAGGCAAGCCGGGGCCGGCCGGACACCACAGGCCGCCCACACATGGCTCATGCCGGCAAAAAACGGGACGAGGCACTGCGGCCTCTCGCCTGTGCCATCACCGGGCCCTCGGGGGCTGGGGGAAGCTGCGGCACGCACGAGAACCCCCAGCCGTCTGCATCCGGCTGCCAGCCACCAGGGCCGGCCGCCGCTCGCGCTCTGCCCAATTCGTGGATGGGCTCCGGCTTAAGGCCAGACAAAACGCGACGAGGTGCCGCCACCTCTAACCCGGTACAACGCCGCAGACCTTTCCCACCGACACCTCCTGCAACCAGGCAAGCCGGGGCCGGCCGGACACCACAGGCCGCCCACACATGGCTCATGCCGGCAAAAAACGGGACGAGGCACGGCGGCCTCTCGCCTGTGCCATCACCGGGGGCTGGGGGAAGCTGCGGCACGCACGAGAACCCCCAGCCGTCTGCATCCGGCTGCCAGCCACCAGGGCCGGCCGCCGCTCGCGCTCTGCCCAATTCGTGGATGGGCTCCGGCTTAAGGCCAGACAAAACGCGACGAGGTGCCGCCACCTCTAACCCGGTACAACGCCGCAGACCTTTCCCACCGACACCTCCTGCAACCAGGCAAGCCGGGGCCGGCCGGACACCACAGGCCGCCCACACATGGCTCATGCCGGCAAAAAACGGGACGAGGCACTGCGGCCTCTCGCCTGTGCCATCACCGGGCCCTCGGGGGCTGGGGGAAGCTGCGGCACGCACGAGAACCCCCAGCCGTCTGCATCCGGCTGCCAGCCACCAGGGCCGGCCGCCGCTCGCGCTCTGCCCAATTCATGGATGGGCTCCGGCTTAAGGCCAGACAAAACGCGACGAGGTGCCGCCACCTCTAACCCGGTACAACGCCGCAGACCTTTCCCACCGACACCTCCTGCAACCAGGCAAGCCGGGGCCGGCCGGACACCACAGGCCGCCCACACATGGCTCATGCCGGCAAAAAACGGGACGAGGCACTGCGGCCTCTCGCCTGTGCCATCACCGGGCCCTCGGGGGCTGGGGGAAGCTGCGGCACGCACGAGAACCCCCAGCCGTCTGCATCCGGCTGCCAGCCACCAGGGCCGGCCGCCGCTCGCGCTCTGCCCAATTCGTGGATGGGCTCCGGCTTAAGGCCAGACAAAACGCGACGAGGTGCCGCCACCTCTAACCCGGAAAAACGCCGCAGACCTTTCCCACCGACACCTCCTGCAACCAGGCAAGCCGGGGCCGGCCGGACACCACAGGCCGCCCACACATGGCTCATGCCGGCAAAAAACGGGACGAGGCACTGCGGCCTCTCGCCTGTGCCATCACCGGGCCCTCGGGGGCTGGGGGAAGCTGCGGCACGCACGAGAACCCCCAGCCGTCTGCATCCGGCTGCCAGCCACCAGGGCCGGCCGCCGCTCGCGCTCTGCCCAATTCGTGGATGGGCTCCGGCTTAAGGCCAGACAAAACGCGACGAGGTGCCGCCACCTCTAACCCGGTACAACGCCGCAGACCTTTCCCACCGACACCTCCTGCAACCAGGCAAGCCGGGGCCGGCCGGACACCACAGGCCGCCCACACATGGCTCATGCCGGCAAAAAACGGGACGAGGCACGGCGGCCTCTCGCCTGTGCCATCACCGGGGGCTGGGGGAAGCTGCGGCACGCACGAGAACCCCCAGCCGTCTGCATCCGGCTGCCAGCCACCAGGGCCGGCCGCCGCTCGCGCTCTGCCCAATTCGTGGATGGGCTCCGGCTTAAGGCCAGACAAAACGCGACGAGGTGCCGCCACCTCTAACCCGGTACAACGCCGCAGACCTTTCCCACCGACACCTCCTGCAACCAGGCAAGCCGGGGCCGGCCGGACACCACAGGCCGCCCACACATGGCTCATGCCGGCAAAAAACGGGACGAGGCACTGCGGCCTCTCGCCTGTGCCATCACCGGGCCCTCGGGGGCTGGGGGAAGCTGCGGCACGCACGAGAACCCCCAGCCGTCTGCATCCGGCTGCCAGCCACCAGGGCCGGCCGCCGCTCGCGCTCTGCCCAATTCATGGATGGGCTCCGGCTTAAGGCCAGACAAAACGCGACGAGGTGCCGCCACCTCTAACCCGGTACAACGCCGCAGACCTTTCCCACCGACACCTCCTGCAACCAGGCAAGCCGGGGCCGGCCGGACACCACAGGCCGCCCACACATGGCTCATGCCGGCAAAAAACGGGACGAGGCACTGCGGCCTCTCGCCTGTGCCATCACCGGGCCCTCGGGGGCTGGGGGAAGCTGCGGCACGCACGAGAACCCCCAGCCGTCTGCATCCGGCTGCCAGCCACCAGGGCCGGCCGCCGCTCGCGCTCTGCCCAATTCGTGGATGGGCTCCGGCTTAAGGCCAGACAAAACGCGACGAGGTGCCGCCACCTCTAACCCGGAAAAACGCCGCAGACCTTTCCCACCGACACCTCCTGCAACCAGGCAAGCCGGGGCCGGCCGGACACCACAGGCCGCCCACACATGGCTCATGCCGGCAAAAAACGGGACGAGGCACTGCGGCCTCTCGCCTGTGCCATCACCGGGCCCTCGGGGGCTGGGGGAAGCTGCGGCACGCACGAGAACCCCCAGCCGTCTGCATCCGGCTGCCAGCCACCAGGGCCGGCCGCCGCTCGCGCTCTGCCCAATTCGTGGATGGGCTCCGGCTTAAGGCCAGACAAAACGCGACGAGGTGCCGCCACCTCTAACCCGGTACAACGCCGCAGACCTTTCCCACCGACACCTCCTGCAACCAGGCAAGCCGGGGCCGGCCGGACACCACAGGCCGCCCACACATGGCTCATGCCGGCAAAAAACGGGACGAGGCACGGCGGCCTCTCGCCTGTGCCATCACCGGGGGCTGGGGGAAGCTGCGGCACGCACGAGAACCCCCAGCCGTCTGCATCCGGCTGCCAGCCACCAGGGCCGGCCGCCGCTCGCGCTCTGCCCAATTCGTGGATGGGCTCCGGCTTAAGGCCAGACAAAACGCGACGAGGTGCCGCCACCTCTAACCCGGTACAACGCCGCAGACCTTTCCCACCGACACCTCCTGCAACCAGGCAAGCCGGGGCCGGCCGGACACCACAGGCCGCCCACACATGGCTCATGCCGGCAAAAAACGGGACGAGGCACTGCGGCCTCTCGCCTGTGCCATCACCGGGCCCTCGGGGGCTGGGGGAAGCTGCGGCACGCACGAGAACCCCCAGCCGTCTGCATCCGGCTGCCAGCCACCAGGGCCGGCCGCCGCTCGCGCTCTGCCCAATTCGTGGATGGGCTCCGGCTTAAGGCCAGACAAAACGCGACGAGGTGCCGCCACCTCTAACCCGGAAAAACGCCGCAGACCTTTCCCACCGACACCTCCTGCAACCAGGCAAGCCGGGGCCGGCCGGACACCACAGGCCGCCCACACATGGCTCATGCCGGCAAAAAACGGGACGAGGCACTGCGGCCTCTCGCCTGTGCCATCACCGGGCCCTCGGGGGCTGGGGGAAGCTGCGGCACGCACGAGAACCCCCAGCCGTCTGCATCCGGCTGCCAGCCACCAGGGCCGGCCGCCGCTCGCGCTCTGCCCAATTCGTGGATGGGCTCCGGCTTAAGGCCAGACAAAACGCGACGAGGTGCCGCCACCTCTAACCCGGTACAACGCCGCAGACCTTTCCCACCGACACCTCCTGCAACCAGGCAAGCCGGGGCCGGCCGGACACCACAGGCCGCCCACACATGGCTCATGCCGGCAAAAAACGGGACGAGGCACGGCGGCCTCTCGCCTGTGCCATCACCGGGCCCTCGGGGGCTGGGGGAAGCTGCGGCACGCACGAGAACCCCCAGCCGTCTGCATCCGGCTGCCAGCCACCAGGGCCGGCCGCCGCTCACGCTCTGCCCAATTCGTGGATGGGCTCCGGCTTAAGGCCAGACAAAACGCGACGAGGTGCCGCCACCTCTTACCCGCAAAAACGCCGCAGACCTTTCCCACCGACACCTCCTGCAACCAGGCAAGCCGGGGCCGGCCGGACACCACAGGCCGCCCACACATGGCTCATGCCGGCAAAAAACGGGACGAGGCACGGCGGCCTCTCGCCTGTGCCATCACCGGGCCCTCGGGGGCTGGGGGAAGCTGCGGCACGCACGAGAACCCCCAGCCGTCTGCATCCGGCTGCCAGCCACCAGGGCCGGCCGCCGCTCGCGCTCTGCCCAATTCGTGGATGGGCTCCGGCTTAAGGCCAGACAAAACGCGACGAGGTGCCGCCACCTCTAACCCGGTACAACGCCGCAGACCTTTCCCACCGACACGTCCTGCAACCAGGCAAGCCGGGGCCGGCCGGACACCACAGGCCGCCCACACATGGCTCATGCCGGCAAAAAACGGGACGAGGCACGGCGGCCTCTCGCCTGTGCCATCACCGGGCCCTCGGGGGCTGGGGGAAGCTGCGGCACGCACGAGAACCCCCAGCCGTCTGCATCCGGCTGCCAGCCACCAGGGCCGGCCGCCGCTCGCGCTCTGCCCAATTCGTGGATGGGCTCCGGCTTAAGGCCAGACAAAACGCGACGAGGTGCCGCCACCTCTAACCCGGAAAAACGCCGCAGACCTTTGCCATCGACACGTCCTGCAACCAGGCAAGCCGGGGCCGGCCGGACACCACAGGCCGCCCACACATGGCTCATGCCGGCAAAAAACGGGACGAGGCACTGCGGCCTCTCGCCTGTGCCATCACCGGGCCCTCGGGGGCTGGGGGAAGCTGCGGCACGCACGAGAACCCCAGCCATCTGCATCCGGCTGCCAGCCACCAGGGCCGGCCGCCGCTCGCGCTCTGCCCAATTCGTGGATGGGCTCCGGCTTAAGGCCAGACAAAACGCGACGAGGTGCCGCCACCTCTAACCCGGAAAAACGCCGCAGACCTTTCCCACCGACACCTCCTGCAACCAGGCAAGCTGGGGCCGGCCGGACACCACAGGCCGCCCACACATGGCTCATGCCGGCAAAAAACGGGACGAGGCACTGCGGCCTCTCGCCTGTGCCATCACCGGGCCCTCGGGGGCTGGGGGAAGCTGCGGCACGCACGAGAACCCCCAGCCGTCTGCATCCGGCTGCCAGCCACCAGGGCCGGCCGCCGCTCGCGCTCTGCCCAATTCGTGGATGGGCTCCGGCTTAAGGCCAGACAAAACGCGACGAGGTGCCGCCACCTCTAACCCGGTACAACGCCGCAGACCTTTCCCACCGACACCTCCTGCAACCAGGCAAGCCGGGGCCGGCCGGACACCACAGGCCGCCCACACATGGCTCATGCCGGCAAAAAACGGGACGAGGCACGGCGGCCTCTCGCCTGTGCCATCACCGGGGGCTGGGGGAAGCTGCGGCACGCACGAGAACCCCCAGCCGTCTGCATCCGGCTGCCAGCCACCAGGGCCGGCCGCCGCTCGCGCTCTGCCCAATTCGTGGATGGGCTCCGGCTTAAGGCCAGACAAAACGCGACGAGGTGCCGCCACCTCTAACCCGGTACAACGCCGCAGACCTTTCCCACCGACACCTCCTGCAACCAGGCAAGCCGGGGCCGGCCGGACACCACAGGCCGCCCACACATGGCTCATGCCGGCAAAAAACGGGACGAGGCACGGCGGCCTCTCGCCTGTGCCATCACCGGGCCCTCGGGGGCTGGGGGAAGCTGCGGCACGCACGAGAACCCCCAGCCGTCTGCATCCGGCTGCCAGCCACCAGGGCCGGCCGCCGCTCACGCTCTGCCCAATTCGTGGATGGGCTCCGGCTTAAGGCCAGACAAAACGCGACGAGGTGCCGCCACCTCTTACCCGCAAAAACGCCGCAGACCTTTCCCACCGACACCTCCTGCAACCAGGCAAGCCGGGGCCGGCCGGACACCACAGGCCGCCCACACATGGCTCATGCCGGCAAAAAACGGGACGAGGCACGGCGGCCTCTCGCCTGTGCCATCACCGGGCCCTCGGGGGCTGGGGGAAGCTGCGGCACGCACGAGAACCCCCAGCCGTCTGCATCCGGCTGCCAGCCACCAGGGCCGGCCGCCGCTCGCGCTCTGCCCAATTCGTGGATGGGCTCCGGCTTAAGGCCAGACAAAACGCGACGAGGTGCCGCCACCTCTAACCCGGTACAACGCCGCAGACCTTTCCCACCGACACGTCCTGCAACCAGGCAAGCCGGGGCCGGCCGGACACCACAGGCCGCCCACACATGGCTCATGCCGGCAAAAAACGGGACGAGGCACGGCGGCCTCTCGCCTGTGCCATCACCGGGCCCTCGGGGGCTGGGGGAAGCTGCGGCACGCACGAGAACCCCCAGCCGTCTGCATCCGGCTGCCAGCCACCAGGGCCGGCCGCCGCTCGCGCTCTGCCCAATTCGTGGATGGGCTCCGGCTTAAGGCCAGACAAAACGCGACGAGGTGCCGCCACCTCTAACCCGGAAAAACGCCGCAGACCTTTGCCATCGACACGTCCTGCAACCAGGCAAGCCGGGGCCGGCCGGACACCACAGGCCGCCCACACATGGCTCATGCCGGCAAAAAACGGGACGAGGCACTGCGGCCTCTCGCCTGTGCCATCACCGGGCCCTCGGGGGCTGGGGGAAGCTGCGGCACGCACGAGAACCCCAGCCATCTGCATCCGGCTGCCAGCCACCAGGGCCGGCCGCCGCTCGCGCTCTGCCCAATTCGTGGATGGGCTCCGGCTTAAGGCCAGACAAAACGCGACGAGGTGCCGCCACCTCTAACCCGGTACAACGCCGCAGACCTTTCCCACCGACACCTCCTGCAACCAGGCAAGCTGGGGCCGGCCGGACACCACAGGCCGCCCACACATGGCTCATGCCGGCAAAAAACGGGACGAGGCACTGCGGCCTCTCGCCTGTGCCATCACCGGGCCCTCGGGGGCTGGGGGAAGCTGCGGCACGCACGAGAACCCCCAGCCGTCTGCATCCGGCTGCCAGCCACCAGGGCCGGCCGCCGCTCGCGCTCTGCCCAATTCGTGGATGGGCTCCGGCTTAAGGCCAGACAAAACGCGACGAGGTGCCGCCACCTCTAACCCGGTACAACGCCGCAGACCTTTCCCACCGACACCTCCTGCAACCAGGCAAGCCGGGGCCGGCCGGACACCACAGGCCGCCCACACATGGCTCATGCCGGCAAAAAACGGGACGAGGCACGGCGGCCTCTCGCCTGTGCCATCACCGGGGGCTGGGGGAAGCTGCGGCACGCACGAGAACCCCCAGCCGTCTGCATCCGGCTGCCAGCCACCAGGGCCGGCCGCCGCTCGCGCTCTGCCCAATTCGTGGATGGGCTCCGGCTTAAGGCCAGACAAAACGCGACGAGGTGCCGCCACCTCTAACCCGGTACAACGCCGCAGACCTTTCCCACCGACACCTCCTGCAACCAGGCAAGCCGGGGCCGGCCGGACACCACAGGCCGCCCACACATGGCTCATGCCGGCAAAAAACGGGACGAGGCACGGCGGCCTCTCGCCTGTGCCATCACCGGGCCCTCGGGGGCTGGGGGAAGCTGCGGCACGCACGAGAACCCCCAGCCGTCTGCATCCGGCTGCCAGCCACCAGGGCCGGCCGCCGCTCGCGCTCTGCCCAATTCATGGATGGGCTCCGGCTTAAGGCCAGACAAAACGCGACGAGGTGCCGCCACCTCTAACCCGGTACAACGCCGCAGACCTTTCCCACCGACACCTCCTGCAACCAGGCAAGCCGGGGCCGGCCGGACACCACAGGCCGCCCACACATGGCTCATGCCGGCAAAAAACGGGACGAGGCACTGCGGCCTCTCGCCTGTGCCATCACCGGGCCCTCAGGGGCTGGGGGAAGCTGCGGCACGCACGAGAACCCCCAGCCGTCTGCATCCGGCTGCCAGCCACCAGGGCCGGCCGCCGCTCGCGCTCTGCCCAATTCGTGGATGGGCTCCGGCTTAAGGCCAGACAAAACGCGACGAGGTGCCGCCACCTCTAACCCGGAAAAACGCCGCAGACCTTTCCCACCGACACCTCCTGCAACCAGGCAAGCCGGGGCCGGCCGGACACCACAGGCCGCCCACACATGGCTCATGCCGGCAAAAAACGGGACGAGGCACGGCGGCCTCTCGCCTGTGCCATCACCGGGCCCTCGGGGGCTGGGGGAAGCTGCGGCACGCACGAGAACCCCCAGCCGTCTGCATCCGGCTGCTAGCCACCAGGGCCGGCCGCCGCTCGCGCTCTGCCCAATTCGTGGATGGGCTCCGGCTTAAGGCCAGACAAAACGCGACGAGGTGCCGCCACCTCTAACCCGGTACAACGCCGCAGACCTTTCCCACCGAAACCTCCTGCAACCAGGCAAGCCGGGGCCGGCCGGACACCACAGGCCGCCCACACATGGCTCATGCCGGCAAAAAACGGGACGAGGCACGGCGGCCTCTCGCCTGTGCCATCACCGGGCCCTCGGGGGCTGGGGGAAGCTGCGGCACGCACGAGAACCCCCAGCCGTCTGCATCCGGCTGCTAGCCACCAGGGCCGGCCGCCGCTCGCGCTCTGCCCAATTCGTGGATGGGCTCCGGCTTAAGGCCAGACAAAACGCGACGAGGTGCCGCCACCTCTAACCCGGAAAAACGCCGCAGACCTTTCCCACCGACACCTCCTGCAACCAGGCAAGCCGGGGCCGGCCGGACACCACAGGCCGCCCACACATGGCTCATGCCGGCAAAAAACGGGACGAGGCACTGCGGCCTCTCGCCTGTGCCATCACCGGGCCCTCGGGGGCTGGGGGAAGCTGCGGCACGCACGAGAACCCCCAGCCGTCTGCATCCGGCTGCCAGCCACCAGGGCCGGCCGCCGCTCGCGCTCTGCCCAATTCGTGGTTGGGCTCCGGCTTAAGGCCAGACAAAACGCGACGAGGTGCCGCCACCTCTAACCCGGTACAACGCCGCAGACCTTTCCCACCGACACCTCCTGCAACCAGGCAAGCCGGGGCCGGCCGGACACCACAGGCCGCCCACACATGGCTCATGCCGGCAAAAAACGGGACGAGGCACGGCGGCCTCTCGCCTGTGCCATCACCGGGCCCTCGGGGGCTGGGGGAAGCTGCGGCACGCACGAGAACCCCCAGCCGTCTGCATCCGGCTGCCAGCCACCAGGGCCGGCCGCCGCTCGCGCTCTGCCCAATTCGTGGATTGGCTCCAGCTTAAGGCCAGACAAAACGCGACGAGGTGCCGCCACCTCTAACCCGGTACAACGCCGCAGACCTTTCCCACCGACACGTCCTGCAACCAGGCAAGCCGGGGCCGGCCGGACACCACAGGCCGCCCACACATGGCTCATGCCGGCAAAAAACGGGACGAGGCACGGCGGCCTCTCGCCTGTGCCATCACCGGGCCCTCGGGGGCTGGGGGAAGCTGCGGCACGCACGAGAACCCCCAGCCGTCTGCATCCGGCTGCCAGCCACCAGGGCCGGCCGCCGCTCGCGCTCTGCCCAATTCGTGGATGGGCTCCGGCTTAAGGCCAGACAAAACGCGACGAGGTGCCGCCACCTCTAACCCGGTACAACGCCGCAGACCTTTCCCACCGACACCTCCTGCAACCAGGCAAGCCGGGGCCGGCCGGACACCACAGGCCGCCCACACATGGCTCATGCTGGCAAAAAACGGGACGAGGCACTGCGGCCTCTCGCCTGTGCCATCACCGGGCCCTCGGGGGCTGGGGGAAGCTGCGGCACGCACGAGAACCCCCAGCCGTCTGCATCCGGCTGCCAGCCACCAGGGCCGGCCGCCGCTCGCGCTCTGCCCAATTCGTGGATGGGCTCCGGCTTAAGGCCAGACAAAACGCGACGAGGTGCCGCCACCTCTAACCCGGTACAACGCCGCAGACCTTTCCCACCGACACCTCCTGCAACCAGGCAAGCCGGGGCCGGCCGGACACCACAGGCCGCCCACACATGGCTCATGCCGGCAAAAAACGGGACGAGGCACGGCGGCCTCTTGCCTGTGCCATCACCGGGCCCTCGGGGGCTGGGGGAAGCTGCGGCACGCACGAGAACCCCCAGCCGTCTGCATCCGGCTGCCAGCCACCAGGGCCGGCCGCCGCTCGCGCTCTGCCCAATTCGTGGATGGGCTCCGGCTTAAGGCCAGACAAAACGCGACGAGGTGCCGCCACCTCTAACCCGGAAAAACGCCGCAGACCTTTCCCACCGACACCTCCTGCAACCAGGCAAGCCGGGGCCGGCCGGACACCACAGGCCGCCCACACATGGCTCATGCCGGCAAAAAACGGGACGAGGCACTGCGGCCTCTCGCCTGTGCCATCACCGGGCCCTCGGGGGCTGGGGGAAGCTGCGGCACGCACGAGAACCCCCAGCCGTCTGCATCCGGCTGCCAGCCACCAGGGCCGGCCGCCGCTCGCGCTCTGCCCAATTCGTGGATGGGCTCCGGCTTAAGGCCAGACAAAACGCGACGAGGTGCCGCCACCTCTAACCCGGTACAACGCCGCAGACCTTTCCCACCGACACCTCCTGCAACCAGGCAAGCCGGGGCCGGCCGGACACCACAGGCCGCCCACACATGGCTCATGCCTGCAAAAAACGGGACGAGGCACGGCGGCCTCTCGCCTGTGCCATCACCGGGCCCTCGGGGGCTGAGGGAAGCTGCGGCACGCACGAGAACCCCCAGCCGTCTGCATCCGGCTGCCAGCCACCAGGGCCGGCCGCCGCTCGCGCTCTGCCCAATTCGTGGATGGGCTCCGGCTTAAGGCCAGACAAAACGCGACGAGGTGCCGCCACCTCTAACCCGGAAAAACGCCGCAGACCTTTCCCACCGACACGTCCTGCAACCAGGCAAGCCGGGGCCGGCCGGATACCACAGGCCGCCCACACATGGCTCATGCCGGCAAAAAACGGGACGAGGCACGGCGGCCTCTCGCCTGTGCCATCACCGGGCCCTCGGGGGCTGAGGGAAGCTGCGGCACGCACGAGAACCCCCAGCCGTCTGCATCCGGCTGCCAGCCACCAGGGCCGGCCGCCGCTCGCGCTCTGCCCAATTCGTGGATGGGCTCCGGCTTAAGGCCAGACAAAACGCGACGAGGTGCCGCCACCTCTAACCCGGAAAAACGCCGCAGACCTTTCCCACCGTACCCTCCTGCAACCAGGCAAGCCGGGGCCGGCCGGACACCACAGGCCGCCCACACATGGCTCATGCCGGCAAAAAACGGGACGAGGCACTGCGGCCTCTCGCCTGTGCCATCACCGGGCCCTCGGGGGCTGGGGGAAGCTGCGGCACGCACGAGAACCCCCAGCCGTCTGCATCCGGCTGCCAGCCACCAGGGCCGGCCGCCGCTCGCGCTCTGCCCAATTCGTGGATGGGCTCCGGCTTAAGGCCAGACAAAACGCGACGAGGTGCCGCCACCTCTAACCCGGTACAACGCCGCAGACCTTTCCCACCGACACCTCCTGCAACCAGGCAAGCCGGGGCCGGCCGGACACCACAGGCCGCCCACACATGGCTCATGCCGGCAAAAAACGGGACGAGGCACGGCGGCCTCTCGCCTGTGCCATCACCGGGCCCTCGGGGGCTGGGGGAAGCTGCGGCACGCACGAGAACCCCCAGCCGTCTGCATCCGGCTGCCAGCCACCAGGGCCGGCCGCCGCTCGCGCTCTGCCCAATTCGTGGATGGGCTCCGGCTTAAGGCCAGACAAAACGCGACGAGGTGCCGCCACCTCTAACCCGGTACAACGCCGCAGACCTTTCCCACCGACACCTCCTGCAACCAGGCAAGCCGGGGCCGGCCGGACACCACAGGCCGCCCACACATGGCTCATGCCGGCAAAAAACGGGACGAGGCACTGCGGCCTCTCGCCTGTGCCATCACCGGGCCCTCGGGGGCTGGGGGAAGCTGCGGCACGCACGAGAACCCCCAGCCGTCTGCATCCGGCTGCCAGCCACCAGGGCCGGCCGCCGCTCGCGCTCTGCCCAATTCGTGGATGGGCTCCGGCTTAAGGCCAGACAAAACGCGACGAGGTGCCGCCACCTCTAACCCGGTACAACGCCGCAGACCTTTCCCACCGACACCTCCTGCAACCAGGCAAGCCGGGGCCGGCCGGACACCACAGGCCGCCCACACATGGCTCATGCCGGCAAAAAACGGGACGAGGCACTGCGGCCTCTCGCCTGTGCCATCACCGGGCCCTCGGGGGCTGGGGGAAGCTGCGGCACGCACGAGAACCCCCAGCCGTCTGCATCCGGCTGCTAGCCACCAGGGCCGGCCGCCGCTCGCGCTCTGCCCAATTCGTGGATGGGCTCCGGCTTAAGGCCAGACAAAACGCGACGAGGTGCCGCCACCTCTAACCCGGAAAAACGCCGCAGACCTTTCCCACCGACACCTCCTGCAACCAGGCAAGCCGGGGCCGGCCGGACACCACAGGCCGCCCACACATGGCTCATGCCGGCAAAAAACGGGACGAGGCACGGCGGCCTCTCGCCTGTGCCATCACCGGGCCCTCGGGGGCTGGGGGAAGCTGCGGCACGCACGAGAACCCCCAGCCGTCTGCATCCGGCTGCCAGCCACCAGGGCCGGCCGCCGCTCGCGCTCTGCCCAATTCGTGGATGGGCTCCGGCTTAAGGCCAGACAAAACGCGACGAGGTGCCGCCACCTCTAACCCGGTACAACGCCGCAGACCTTTCCCACCGACACCTCCTGCAACCAGGCAAGCCGGGGCCGGCCGGACACCACAGGCCGCCCACACATGGCTCATGCCGGCAAAAAACGGGACGAGGCACTGCGGCCTCTCGCCTGTGCCATCACCGGGCCCTCGGGGGCTGGGGGAAGCTGCGGCACGCACGAGAACCCCCAGCCGTCTGCATCCGGCTGCCAGCCACCAGGGCCGGCCGCCGCTCGCGCTCTGCCCAATTCGTGGATGGGCTCCGGCTTAAGGCCAGACAAAACGCGACGAGGTGCCGCCACCTCTAACCCGGTACAACGCCGCAGACCTTTCCCACCGACACCTCCTGCAACCAGGCAAGCCGGGGCCGGCCGGACACCACAGGCCGCCCACACATGGCTCATGCCGGCAAAAAACGGGACGAGGCACTGCGGCCTCTCGCCTGTGCCATCACCGGGCCCTCGGGGGCTGGGGGAAGCTGCGGCACGCACGAGAACCCCCAGCCGTCTGCATCCGGCTGCTAGCCACCAGGGCCGGCCGCCGCTCGCGCTCTGCCCAATTCGTGGATGGGCTCCGGCTTAAGGCCAGACAAAACGCGACGAGGTGCCGCCACCTCTAACCCGGAAAAACGCCGCAGACCTTTCCCACCGACACCTCCTGCAACCAGGCAAGCCGGGGCCGGCCGGACACCACAGGCCGCCCACACATGGCTCATGCCGGCAAAAAACGGGACGAGGCACGGCGGCCTCTCGCCTGTGCCATCACCGGGCCCTCGGGGGCTGGGGGAAGCTGCGGCACGCACGAGAACCCCCAGCCGTCTGCATCCGGCTGCCAGCCACCAGGGCCGGCCGCCGCTCGCGCTCTGCCCAATTCGTGGATGGGCTCCGGCTTAAGGCCAGACAAAACGCGACGAGGTGCCGCCACCTCTAACCCGGTACAACGCCGCAGACCTTTCCCACCGACACCTCCTGCAACCAGCCAAGCCGGGGCCGGCCGGACACCACAGGCCGCCCACACATGGCTCATGCCGGCAAAAAACGGGACGAGGCACTGCGGCCTCTCGCCTGTGCCATCACCGGGCCCTCGGGGAAGCTGCGGCACGCACGAGAACCCCCAGCCGTCTGCATCCGGCTGCCAGCCACCAGGGCCGGCCGCCGCTCGCGCTCTGCCCAATTCGTGGATGGGCTCCGGCTTAAGGCCAGACAAAACGCGACGAGGTGCCGCCACCTCTAACCCGGAAAAACGCCGCAGACCTTTCCCACCGACACCTCCTGCAACCAGGCAAGCCGGGGCCGGCCGGACACCACAGGCCGCCCACACATGGCTCATGCCGGCAAAAAACGGGACGAGGCACTGCGGCCTCTCGCCTGTGCCATCACCGGGCCCTCGGGGGCTGGGGGAAGCTGCGGCACGCACGAGAACCCCCAGCCGTCTGCATCCGGCTGCCAGCCACCAGGGCCGGCCGCCGCTCGCGCTCTGCCCAATTCGTGGATGGGCTCCGGCTTAAGGCCAGACAAAACGCGACGAGGTGCCGCCACCTCTAACCCGGTACAACGCCGCAGACCTTTCCCACCGACACCTCCTGCAACCAGGCAAGCCGGGGCCGGCCGGACACCACAGGCCGCCCACACATGGCTCATGCCGGCAAAAAACGGGACGAGGCACTGCGGCCTCTCGCCTGTGCCATCACCGGGCCCTCGGGGGCTGGGGGAAGCTGCGGCACGCACGAGAACCCCCAGCCGTCTGCATCCGGCTGCCAGCCACCAGGGCCGGCCGCCGCTCGCGCTCTGCCCAATTCGTGGATGGGCTCTGGCTTAAGGCCAGACAAAACGCGACGAGGTGCCGCCACCTCTAACCCGGTACAACGCCGCAGACCTTTCCCACCGACACCTCCTGCAACCAGGCAAGCCGGGGCCGGCCAGACACCACAGGCCGCACACACATGGCTCATGCCCGCAAAAAACGGGACGAGGCACTGCGGCCTCTCGCCTGTGCCATCACCGGGCCCTCGGGGGCTGGGGGAAGCTGCGGCACGCACGAGAACCCCCAGCCGTCTGCATCCGGCTGCCAGCCACCAGGGCCGGCCGCCGCTCGCGCTCTGCCCAATTCGTGGATGGGCTCCGGCTTAAGGCCAGACAAAACGCGACGAGGTGCCGCCACCTCTAACCCGGTACAACGCCGCAGACCTTTCCCACCGACACCTCCTGCAACCAGGCAAGCCGGGGCCGGCCGGACACCACAGGCCGCCCACACATGGCTCATGCCGGCAAAAAACGGGACGAGGCACTGCGGCCTCTCGCCTGTGCCATCACCGGGCCCTCGGGGGCTGGGGGAAGCTGCGGCACGCACGAGAACCCCCAGCCGTCTGCATCCGGCTGCTAGCCACCAGGGCCGGCCGCCGCTCGCGCTCTGCCCAATTCGTGGATGGGCTCCGGCTTAAGGCCAGACAAAACGCGACGAGGTGCCGCCACCTCTAACCCGGAAAAACGCCGCAGACCTTTCCCACCGACACCTCCTGCAACCAGGCAAGCCGGGGCCGGCCGGACACCACAGGCCGCCCACACATGGCTCATGCCGGCAAAAAACGGGACGAGGCACGGCGGCCTCTCGCCTGTGCCATCACCGGGCCCTCGGGGGCTGGGGGAAGCTGCGGCACGCACGAGAACCCCCAGCCGTCTGCATCCGGCTGCCAGCCACCAGGGCCGGCCGCCGCTCGCGCTCTGCCCAATTCGTGGATGGGCTCCGGCTTAAGGCCAGACAAAACGCGACGAGGTGCCGCCACCTCTAACCCGGTACAACGCCGCAGACCTTTCCCACCGACACCTCCTGCAACCAGCCAAGCCGGGGCCGGCCGGACACCACAGGCCGCCCACACATGGCTCATGCCGGCAAAAAACGGGACGAGGCACTGCGGCCTCTCGCCTGTGCCATCACCGGGCCCTCGGGGAAGCTGCGGCACGCACGAGAACCCCCAGCCGTCTGCATCCGGCTGCCAGCCACCAGGGCCGGCCGCCGCTCGCGCTCTGCCCAATTCGTGGATGGGCTCCGGCTTAAGGCCAGACAAAACGCGACGAGGTGCCGCCACCTCTAACCCGGTACAACGCCGCAGACCTTTCCCACCGACACCTCCTGCAACCAGGCAAGCCGGGGCCGGCCGGACACCACAGGCCGCCCACACATGGCTCATGCCGGCAAAAAACGGGACGAGGCACTGCGGCCTCTCGCCTGTGCCATCACCGGGCCCTCGGGGGCTGGGGGAAGCTGCGGCACGCACGAGAACCCCCAGCCGTCTGCATCCGGCTGCCAGCCACCAGGGCCGGCCGCCGCTCGCGCTCTGCCCAATTCGTGGATGGGCTCCGGCTTAAGGCCAGACAAAACGCGACGAGGTGCCGCCACCTCTAACCCGGTACAACGCCGCAGACCTTTCCCACCGACACCTCCTGCAACCAGGCAAGCCGGGGCCGGCCGGACACCACAGGCCGCCCACACATGGCTCATGCCGGCAAAAAACGGGACGAGGCACTGCGGCCTCTCGCCTGTGCCATCACCGGGCCCTCGGGGGCTGGGGGAAGCTGCGGCACGCACGAGAACCCCCAGCCGTCTGCATCCGGCTGCCAGCCACCAGGGCCGGCCGCCGCTCGCGCTCTGCCCAATTCGTGGATGGGCTCCGGCTTAAGGCCAGACAAAACGCGACGAGGTGCCGCCACCTCTAACCCGGTACAACGCCGCAGACCTTTCCCACCGACACCTCCTGCAACCAGGCAAGCCGGGGCCGGCCAGACACCACAGGCCGCCCACACATGGCTCATGCCGGCAAAAAACGGGACGAGGCACTGCGGCCTCTCGCCTGTGCCATCACCGGGCCCTCGGGGGCTGGGGGAAGCTGCGGCACGCACGAGAACCCCCAGCCGTCTGCATCCGGCTGCCAGCCACCAGGGCCGGCCGCCGCTCGCGCTCTGCCCAATTCGTGGATGGGCTCCGGCTTAAGGCCAGACAAAACGCGACGAGGTGCCGCCACCTCTAACCCGGTACAACGCCGCAGACCTTTCCCACCGACACCTCCTGCAACCAGGCAAGCCGGGGCCGGCCGGACACCACAGGCCGCCCACACATGGCTCATGCCGGCAAAAAACGGGACGAGGCACTGCGGCCTCTCGCCTGTGCCATCACCGGGCCCTCGGGGGCTGGGGGAAGCTGCGGCACGCACGAGAACCCCCAGCCGTCTGCATCCGGCTGCTAGCCACCAGGGCCGGCCGCCGCTCGCGCTCTGCCCAATTCGTGGATGGGCTCCGGCTTAAGGCCAGACAAAACGCGACGAGGTGCCGCCACCTCTAACCCGGAAAAACGCCGCAGACCTTTCCCACCGACACCTCCTGCAACCAGGCAAGCCGGGGCCGGCCGGACACCACAGGCCGCCCACACATGGCTCATGCCGGCAAAAAACGGGACGAGGCACGGCGGCCTCTCGCCTGTGCCATCACCGGGCCCTCGGGGGCTGGGGGAAGCTGCGGCACGCACGAGAACCCCCAGCCGTCTGCATCCGGCTGCCAGCCACCAGGGCCGGCCGCCGCTCGCGCTCTGCCCAATTCGTGGATGGGCTCCGGCTTAAGGCCAGACAAAACGCGACGAGGTGCCGCCACCTCTAACCCGGTACAACGCCGCAGACCTTTCCCACCGACACCTCCTGCAACCAGGCAAGCCGGGGCCGGCCGGACACCACAGGCCGCCCACACATGGCTCATGCCGGCAAAAAACGGGACGAGGCACTGCGGCCTCTCGCCTGTGCCATCACCGGGCCCTCGGGGGCTGGGGGAAGCTGCGGCACGCACGAGAACCCCCAGCCGTCTGCATCCGGCTGCTAGCCACCAGGGCCGGCCGCCGCTCGCGCTCTGCCCAATTCGTGGATGGGCTCCGGCTTAAGGCCAGACAAAACGCGACGAGGTGCCGCCACCTCTAACCCGGAAAAAGGCCGCAGACCTTTCCCACCGACATCTCCTGCAACCAGGCAAGCCGGGGCCGGCCGGACACCACAGGCCGCCCACACATGGCTCATGCCGGCAAAAAACGGGACGAGGCACGGCGGCCTCTCGCCTGTGCCATCACCGGGCCCTCGGGGGCTGGGGGAAGCTGCGGCACGCACGAGAACCCCCAGCCGTCTGCATCCGGCTGCTAGCCACCAGGGCCGGCCGCCGCTCGCGCTCTGCCCAATTCGTGGATGGGCTCCGGCTTAAGGCCAGACAAAACGCGACGAGGTGCCGCCACCTCTAACCCGGAAAAACGCCGCAGACCTTTCCCACCGACACCTCCTGCAACCAGGCAAGCCGGGGCCGGCCGGACACCACAGGCCGCCCACACATGGCTCATGCCGGCAAAAAACGGGACGAGGCACGGCGGCCTCTCGCCTGTGCCATCACCGGGCCCTCGGGGGCTGGGGGAAGCTGCGGCACGCACGAGAACCCCCAGCCGTCTGCATCCGGCTGCCAGCCACCAGGGCCGGCCGCCGCTCGCGCTCTGCCCAATTCGTGGATGGGCTCCGGCTTAAGGCCAGACAAAACGCGACGAGGTGCCGCCACCTCTAACCCGGTACAACGCCGCAGACCTTTCCCACCGACACCTCCTGCAACCAGGCAAGCCGGGGCCGGCCGGACACCACAGGCCGCCCACACATGGCTCATGCCGGCAAAAAACGGGACGAGGCACTGCGGCCTCTCGCCTGTGCCATCACCGGGCCCTCGGGGGCTGGGGGAAGCTGCGGCACGCACGAGAACCCCCAGCCGTCTGCATCCGGCTGCTAGCCACCAGGGCCGGCCGCCGCTCGCGCTCTGCCCAATTCGTGGATGGGCTCCGGCTTAAGGCCAGACAAAACGCGACGAGGTGCCGCCACCTCTAACCCGGAAAAAGGCCGCAGACCTTTCCCACCGACATCTCCTGCAACCAGGCAAGCCGGGGCCGGCCGGACACCACAGGCCGCCCACACATGGCTCATGCCGGCAAAAAACGGGACGAGGCACGGCGGCCTCTCGCCTGTGCCATCACCGGGCCCTCGGGGGCTGGGGGAAGCTGCGGCACGCACGAGAACCCCCAGCCGTCTGCATCCGGCTGCCAGCCACCAGGGCCGGCCGCCGCTCGCGCTCTGCCCAATTCGTGGATGGGCTCCGGCTTAAGGCCAGACAAAACGCGACGAGGTGCCGCCACCTCTAACCCGGTACAACGCCGCAGACCTTTCCCACCGACACCTCCTGCAACCAGCCAAGCCGGGGCCGGCCGGACACCACAGGCCGCCCACACATGGCTCATGCCGGCAAAAAACGGGACGAGGCACTGCGGCCTCTCGCCTGTGCCATCACCGGGCCCTCGGGGAAGCTGCGGCACGCACGAGAACCCCCAGCCGTCTGCATCCGGCTGCCAGCCACCAGGGCCGGCCGCCGCTCGCGCTCTGCCCAATTCGTGGATGGGCTCCGGCTTAAGGCCAGACAAAACGCGATGAGGTGCCGCCACCTCTAACCCGGTACAACGCCGCAGACCTTTCCCACCGTACCCTCCTGCAACCAGGCAAGCCGGGGCCGGCCGGACACCACAGGCCGCCCACACATGGCTCATGCCGGCAAAAAACGGGACGAGGCACTGCGGCCTCTCGCCTGTGCCATCACCGGGCCCTCGGGGGCTGGGGGAAGCTGCGGCACGCACGAGAACCCCCAGCCGTCTGCATCCGGCTGCCAGCCACCAGGGCCGGCCGCCGCTCGCGCTCTGCCCAATTCGTGGATGGGCTCCGGCTTAAGGCCAGACAAAACGCGACGAGGTGCCGCCACCTCTAACCCGGTACAACGCCGCAGACCTTTCCCACCGACACCTCCTGCAACCAGGCAAGCCGGGGCCGGCCGGACACCACAGGCCGCCCACACATGGCTCATGCCGGCAAAAAACGGGACGAGGCACTGCGGCCTCTCGCCTGTGCCATCACCGGGCCCTCGGGGCCTGGGGGAAGCTGCGGCACGCACGAGAACCCCCAGCCGTCTGCATCCGGCTGCCAGCCACCAGGGCCGGCCGCCGCTCGCGCTCTGCCCAATTCGTGGATGGGCTCCGGCTTAAGGCCAGACAAAACGCAACGAGGTGCCGCCACCTCTAACCCGGTACAACGCCGCAGACCTTTCCCACCGACACCTCCTGCAACCAGGCAAGCCGGGGCCGGCCAGACACCACAGGCCGCCCACACATGGCTCATGCCGGCAAAAAACGGGACGAGGCACTGCGGCCTCTCGCCTGTGCCATCACCGGGCCCTCGGGGGCTGGGGGAAGCTGCGGCACGCACGAGAACCCCCAGCCGTCTGCATCCGGCTGCCAGCCACCAGGGCCGGCCGCCGCTCGCGCTCTGCCCAATTCGTGGATGGGCTCCGGCTTAAGGCCAGACAAAACGCGACGAGGTGCCGCCACCTCTAACCCGGTACAACGCCGCAGACCTTTCCCACCGACACCTCCTGCAACCAGGCAAGCCGGGGCCGGCCGGACACCACAGGCCGCCCACACATGGCTCATGCCGGCAAAAAACGGGACGAGGCACTGCGGCCTCTCGCCTGTGCCATCACCGGGCCCTCGGGGGCTGGGGGAAGCTGCGGCACGCACGAGAACCCCCAGCCGTCTGCATCCGGCTGCTAGCCACCAGGGCCGGCCGCCGCTCGCGCTCTGCCCAATTCGTGGATGGGCTCCGGCTTAAGGCCAGACAAAACGCGACGAGGTGCCGCCACCTCTAACCCGGTACAACGCCGCAGACCTTTCCCACCGACACCTCCTGCAACCAGGCAAGCCGGGGCCGGCCGGACACCACAGGCCGCCCACACATGGCTCATGCCGGCAAAAAACGGGACGAGGCACGGCGGCCTCTCGCCTGTGCCATCACCGGGCCCTCGGGGGCTGGGGGAAGCTGCGGCACGCACGAGAACCCCCAGCCGTCTGCATCCGGCTGCCAGCCACCAGGGCCGGCCGCCGCTCGCGCTCTGCCCAATTCGTGGATGGGCTCCGGCTTAAGGCCAGACAAAACGCGACGAGGTGCCGCCACCTCTAACCCGGAAAAACGCCGCAGACCTTTCCCACCGACACCTCCTGCAACCAGGCAAGCCGGGGCCGGCCGGACACCACAGGCCGCCCACACATGGCTCATGCCGGCAAAAAACGGGACGAGGCACGGCGGCCTCTCGCCTGTGCCATCACCGGGCCCTCGGGGGCTGGGGGAAGCTGCGGCACGCACGAGAACCCCCAGCCGTCTGCATCCGGCTGCCAGCCACCAGGGCCGGCCGCCGCTCGCGCTCTGCCCAATTCGTGGATTGGCTCCAGCTTAAGGCCAGACAAAACGCGACGAGGTGCCGCCACCTCTAACCCGGTACAACGCCGCAGACCTTTCCCACCGACACCTCCTGCAACCAGGCAAGCCGGGGCCGGCCGGACACCACAGGCCGCCCACACATGGCTCATGCCGGCAAAAAACGGGACGAGGCACTGCGGCCTCTTGCCTGTGCCATCACCGGGCCCTCGGGGGCTGGGGGAAGCTGCGGCACGCACGAGAACCCCCAGCCGTCTGCATCCGGCTGCCAGCCACCAGGGCCGGCCGCCGCTCGCGCTCTGCCCAATTCGTGGATGGGCTCCGGCTTAAGGCCAGACAAAACGCGACGAGGTGCCGCCACCTCTAACCCGGTACAACGCCGCAGACCTTTCCCACCGACACCTCCTGCAACCAGGCAAGCCGGGGCCGGCCGGACACCACAGGCCGCCCACACATGGCTCATGCCGGCAAAAAACGGGACGAGGCACTGCGGCCTCTCGCCTGTGCCATCACCGGGCCCTCGGGGGCTGGGGGAAGCTGCGGCACGCACGAGAACCCCCAGCCGTCTGCATCCGGCTGCTAGCCACCAGGGCCGGCCGCCGCTCGCGCTCTGCCCAATTCGTGGATGGGCTCCGGCTTAAGGCCAGACAAAACGCGACGAGGTGCCGCCACCTCTAACCCGGTACAACGCCGCAGACCTTTCCCACCGACACCTCCTGCAACCAGGCAAGCCGGGGCCGGCCGGACACCACAGGCCGCCCACACATGGCTCATGCCGGCAAAAAACGGGACGAGGCACGGCGGCCTCTCGCCTGTGCCATCACCGGGCCCTCGGGGGCTGGGGGAAGCTGCGGCACGCACGAGAACCCCCCGCCGTCTGCATCCGGCTGCCAGCCACCAGGGCCGGCCGCCGCTCGCGCTCTGCCCAATTCGTGGATGGGCTCCGGCTTAAGGCCAGACAAAACGCGACGAGGTGCCGCCACCTCTAACCCGGAAAAACGCCGCAGACCTTTCCCACCGACACCTCCTGCAACCAGGCAAGCCGGGGCCGGCCGGACACCACAGGCCGCCCACACATGGCTCATGCCGGCAAAAAACGGGACGAGGCACGGCGGCCTCTCGCCTGTGCCATCACCGGGCCCTCGGGGGCTGGGGGAAGCTGCGGCACGCACGAGAACCCCCAGCCGTCTGCATCCGGCTGCCAGCCACCAGGGCCGGCCGCCGCTCGCGCTCTGCCCAATTCGTGGATTGGCTCCAGCTTAAGGCCAGACAAAACGCGACGAGGTGCCGCCACCTCTAACCCGGTACAACGCCGCAGACCTTTCCCACCGACACCTCCTGCAACCAGGCAAGCCGGGGCCGGCCGGACACCACAGGCCGCCCACACATGGCTCATGCCGGCAAAAAACGGGACGAGGCACTGCGGCCTCTTGCCTGTGCCATCACCGGGCCCTCGGGGGCTGGGGGAAGCTGCGGCACGCACGAGAACCCCCAGCCGTCTGCATCCGGCTGCCAGCCACCAGGGCCGGCCGCCGCTCGCGCTCTGCCCAATTCGTGGATGGGCTCCGGCTTAAGGCCAGACAAAACGCGACGAGGTGCCGCCACCTCTAACCCGGTACAACGCCGCAGACCTTTCCCACCGACACCTCCTGCAACCAGGCAAGCCGGGGCCGGCCGGACACCACAGGCCGCCCACACATGGCTCATGCCGGCAAAAAACGGGACGAGGCACGGCGGCCTCTTGCCTGTGCCATCACCGGGCCCTCGGGGGCTGGGGGAAGCTGCGGCACGCACGAGAACCCCCAGCCGTCTGCATCCGGCTGCCAGCCACCAGGGCCGGCCGCCGCTCGCGCTCTGCCCAATTCGTGGATGGGCTCCGGCTTAAGGCCAGACAAAACGCGACGAGGTGCCACCACCTCTAACCCAGAAAAACGCCGCAGACCTTTCCCACCGACACGTCCTGCAACCAGGCAAGCCGGGGCCGGCCGGACACCACAGGCCGCCCACACATGGCTCATGCCGGCAAAAAACGGGACGAGGCACGGCGGCCTCTCGCCTGTGCCATCACCGGGCCCTCGGGGGCTGGGGGAAGCTGCGGCACGCACGAGAACCCCCAGCCGTCTGCATCCGGCTGCCAGCCACCAGGGCCGGCCGCCGCTCGCGCTCTGCCCAATTCGTGGATGGGCTCCGGCTTAAGGCCAGACAAAACGCGACGAGGTGCCGCCACCTCTAACCCGGTACAACGCCGCAGACCTTTCCCACCGACACGTCCTGCAACCAGGCAAGCCGGGGCCGGCCGGACACCACAGGCCGCCCACACATGGCTCATGCCGGCAAAAAACGGGACGAGGCACGGCGGCCTCTCGCCTGTGCCATCACCGGGCCCTCGGGGGCTGGGGGAAGCTGCGGCACGCACGAGAACCCCCAGCCGTCTGCATCCGGCTGCCAGCCACCAGGGCCGGCCGCCGCTCGCGCTCTGCCCAATTCGTGGATGGGCTCCGGCTTAAGGCCAGACAAAACGCGACGAGGTGCCGCCACCTCTAACCCGGAAAAACGCCGCAGACCTTTGCCATCGACACGTCCTGCAACCAGGCAAGCCGGGGCCGGCCGGACACCACAGGCCGCCCACACATGGCTCATGCCGGCAAAAAACGGGACGAGGCACTGCGGCCTCTCGCCTGTGCCATCACCGGGCCCTCGGGGGCTGGGGGAAGCTGCGGCACGCACGAGAACCCCAGCCATCTGCATCCGGCTGCCAGCCACCAGGGCCGGCCGCCGCTCGCGCTCTGCCCAATTCGTGGATGGGCTCCGGCTTAAGGCCAGACAAAACGCGACGAGGTGCCACCACCTCTAACCCGGAAAAACGCCGCAGACCTTTCCCACCGACACGTCCTGCAACCAGGCAAGCCGGGGCCGGCCGGACACCACAGGCCGCCCACACATGGCTCATGCCGGCAAAAAACGGGACGAGGCACGGCGGCCTCTCGCCTGTGCCATCACCGGGCCCTCGGGGGCTGGGGGAAGCTGCGGCACGCACGAGAACCCCCAGCCGTCTGCATCCGGCTGCTAGCCACCAGGGCCGGCCGCCGCTCGCGCTCTGCCCAATTCGTGGATGGGCTCCGGCTTAAGGCCAGACAAAACGCGACGAGGTGCCGCCACCTCTAACCCGGTACAACGCCGCAGACCTTTCCCACCGACACCTCCTGCAACCAGGCAAGCCGGGGCCGGCCGGACACCACAGGCCGCCCACACATGGCTCATGCCGGCAAAAAACGGGACGAGGCACGGCGGCCTCTCGCCTGTGCCATCACCGGGCCCTCGGGGGCTGGGGGAAGCTGCGGCACGCACGAGAACCCCCAGCCGTCTGCATCCGGCTGCCAGCCACCAGGGCCGGCCGCCGCTCGCGCTCTGCCCAATTCGTGGATGGGCTTCGGCTTAAGGCCAGACAAAACGCGACGAGGTGCCGCCACCTCTTACCCGCAAAAACGCCGCAGACCATTCCCACCGACACCTCCTGCAACCAGGCAAGCCGGGGCCGGCCGGACACCACAGGCCGCCCACACATGGCTCATGCCGGCAAAAAACGGGACGAGGCACGGCGGCCTCTCGCCTGTGCCATCACCGGGCCCTCGGGGGCTGGGGGAAGCTGCGGCACGCACGAGAACCCCCAGCCGTCTGCATCCGGCTGCCAGCCACCAGGGCCGGCCGCCGCTCGCGCTCTGCCCAATTCGTGGATGGGCTCCGGCTTAAGGCCAGACAAAACGCGACGAGGTGCCGCCACCTCTAACCCGGTACAACGCCGCAGACCTTTCCCACCGACACGTCCTGCAACCAGGCAAGCCGGGGCCGGCCGGACACCACAGGCCGCCCACACATGGCTCATGCCGGCAAAAAACGGGACGAGGCACGGCGGCCTCTCGCCTGTGCCATCACCGGGCCCTCGGGGGCTGGGGGAAGCTGCGGCACGCACGAGAACCCCCAGCCGTCTGCATCCGGCTGCCAGCCACCAGGGCCGGCCGCCGCTCGCGCTCTGCCCAATTCGTGGATGGGCTCCGGCTTAAGGCCAGACAAAACGCGACGAGGTGCCGCCACCTCTAACCCGGAAAAACGCCGCAGACCTTTGCCATCGACACGTCCTGCAACCAGGCAAGCCGGGGCCGGCCGGACACCACAGGCCGCCCACACATGGCTCATGCCGGCAAAAAACGGGACGAGGCACTGCGGCCTCTCGCCTGTGCCATCACCGGGCCCTCGGGGGCTGGGGGAAGCTGCGGCACGCACGAGAACCCCAGCCATCTGCATCCGGCTGCCAGCCACCAGGGCCGGCCGCCGCTCGCGCTCTGCCCAATTCGTGGATGGGCTCCGGCTTACGGCCAGACAAAACGCGACGAGGTGCCGCCACCTCTAACCCGGAAAAACGCCGCAGACCTTTCCCACCGACACCTCCTGCAACCAGGCAAGCTGGGGCCGGCCGGACACCACAGGCCGCTCACACATGGCTCATGCCGGCAAAAAACGGGACGAGGCACTGCGGCCTCTCGCCTGTGCCATCACCGGGCCCTCGGGGGCTGGGGGAAGCTGCGGCACGCACGAGAACCCCCAGCCGTCTGCATCCGGCTGCCAGCCACCAGGGCCGGCCGCCGCTCGCGCTCTGCCCAATTCGTGGATGGGCTCCGGCTTAAGGCCAGACAAAACGCGACGAGGTGCCGCCACCTCTAACCCGGTACAACGCCGCAGACCTTTCCCACCGACACCTCCTGCAACCAGGCAAGCCGGGGCCGGCCGGACACCACAGGCCGCCCACACATGGCTCATGCCGGCAAAAAACGGGACGAGGCACGGCGGCCTCTCGCCTGTGCCATCACCGGGGGCTGGGGGAAGCTGCGGCACGCACGAGAACCCCCAGCCGTCTGCATCCGGCTGCCAGCCACCAGGGCCGGCCGCCGCTCGCGCTCTGCCCAATTCGTGGATGGGCTCCGGCTTAAGGCCAGACAAAACGCGACAAGGTGCCGCCACCTCTAACCCGGTACAACGCCGCAGACCTTTCCCACCGACACCTCCTGCAACCAGGCAAGCCGGGGCTGGCCGGACACCACAGGCCGCCCACACATGGCTCATGCCGGCAAAAAACGGGACGAGGCACTGCGGCCTCTCGCCTGTGCCATCACCGGGCCCTCGGGGGCTGGGGGAAGCTGCGGCACGCACGAGAACCCCCAGCCGTCTGCATCCGGCTGCCAGCCACCAGGGCCGGCCGCCGCTCGCGCTCTGCCCAATTCATGGATGGGCTCCGGCTTAAGGCCAGACAAAACGCGACGAGGTGCCGCCACCTCTAACCCGGTACAACGCCGCAGACCTTTCCCACCGACACCTCCTGCAACCAGGCAAGCCGGGGCCGGCCGGACACCACAGGCCGCCCACACATGGCTCATGCCGGCAAAAAACGGGACGAGGCACTGCGGCCTCTCGCCTGTGCCATCACCGGGCCCTCGGGGGCTGGGGGAAGCTGCGGCACGCACGAGAACCCCCAGCCGTCTGCATCCGGCTGCCAGCCACCAGGGCCGGCCGCCGCTCGCGCTCTGCCCAATTCGTGGATGGGCTCCGGCTTAAGGCCAGACAAAACGCGACGAGGTGCCGCCACCTCTAACCCGGAAAAACGCCGCAGACCTTTCCCACCGACACCTCCTGCAACCAGGCAAGCCGGGGCCGGCCGGACACCACAGGCCGCCCACACATGGCTCATGCCGGCAAAAAACGGGACGAGGCACGGCGGCCTCTCGCCTGTGCCATCACCGGGCCCTCGGGGGCTGGGGGAAGCTGCGGCACGCACGAGAACCCCCAGCCGTCTGCATCCGGCTGCCAGCCACCAGGGCCGGCCGCCGCTCGCGCTCTGCCCAATTCGTGGATGGGCTCCGGCTTAAGGCCAGACAAAACGCGACGAGGTGCCGCCACCTCTAACCCGGTACAACGCCGCACACCTTTCCCACCGAAACCTCCTGCAACCAGGCAAGCCGGGGCCGGCCGGACACCACAGGCCGCCCACACATGGCTCATGCCGGCAAAAAACGGGACGAGGCACGGCGGCCTCTCGCCTGTGCCATCACCGGGCCCTCGGGGGCTGGGGGAAGCTGCGGCACGCACGAGAACCCCCAGCCGTCTGCATCCGGCTGCTAGCCACCAGGGCCGGCCGCCGCTCGCGCTCTGCCCAATTCGTGGATGGGCTCCGGCTTAAGGCCAGACAAAACGCGACGAGGTGCCGCCACCTCTAACCCGGAAAAACGCCGCAGACCTTTCCCACCGACACCTCCTGCAACCAGACAAGCCGGGGCCGGCCGGACACCACAGGCCGCCCACACATGGCTCATGCCGGCAAAAAACGGGACGAGGCACTGCGGCCTCTCGCCTGTGCCATCACCGGGCCCTCGGGGGCTGGGGGAAGCTGCGGCATGCACGAGAACCCCCAGCCGTCTGCATCCGGCTGCCAGCCACCAGGGCCGGCCGCCGCTCGCGCTCTGCCCAATTCGTGGATGGGCTCCGGCTTAAGGCCAGACAAAACGCGACGAGGTGCCGCCACCTCTAACCCGGAAAAACGCCGCAGACCTTTCCCACCGACACCTCCTGCAACCAGGCAAGCCGGGGCCGGCCGGACACCACAGGCCGCCCACACATGGCTCATGCCGGCAAAAAACAGGACGAGGCACGGCGGCCTCTCGCCTGTGCCATCACCGGGCCCTCGGGGGCTGGGGGAAGCTGCGGCACGCACGAGAACCCCCAGCCGTCTGCATCCGGCTGCCAGCCACCAGGGCCGGCCGCCGCTCGCGCTCTGCCCAATTCGTGGATGGGCTCCGGCTTAAGGCCAGACAAAACGCGACGAGGTGCCGCCACCTCTAACTCGGTACAACGCCGCAGACCTTTCCCACCGACACCTCCTGCAACCAGGCAAGCCGGGGCCGGCCGGACACCACAGGCCGCCCACACATGGCTCATGCCGGCAAAAAACGGGACGAGGCACGGCGGCCTCTCGCCTGTGCCATCACCGGGCCCTCGGGGGCTGGGGGAAGCTGCGGCACGCACGAGAACCCCCAGCCGTCTGCATCCGGCTGCCAGCCACCAGGGCCGGCCGCCGCTCGCGCTCTGCCCAATTCGTGGATTGGCTCCAGCTTAAGGCCAGACAAAACGCGACGAGGTGCCGCCACCTCTAACCCGGTACAACGCCGCAGACCTTTCCCACCGACACGTCCTGCAACCAGGCAAGCCGGGGCCGGCCGGACACCACAGGCCGCCCACACATGGCTCATGCCGGCAAAAAACGGGACGAGGCACTGCGGCCTCTCGCCTGTGCCATCACCGGGCCCTCGGGGGCTGGGGGAAGCTGCGGCACGCACGAGAACCCCCAGCCGTCTGCATCCGGCTGCCAGCCACCAGGGCCGGCCGCCGCTCGCGCTCTGCCCAATTCGTGGATGGGCTCCGGCTTAAGGCCAGACAAAACGCGACGAGGTGCCGCCACCTCTAACCCGGTACAACGCCGCAGACCTTTCCCACCGACACCTCCTGCAACCAGGCAAGCCGGGGCCGGCCGGACACCACAGGCCGCCCACACATGGCTCATGCCGGCAAAAAACGGGACGAGGCACGGCGGCCTCTCGCCTGTGCCATCACCGGGCCCTCGGGGGCTGGGGGAAGCTGCGGCACGCACGAGAAACCCCAGCCGTCTGCATCCGGCTGCCAGCCACCAGGGCCGGCCGCCGCTCGCGCTCTGCCCAATTCGTGGATGGGCTCCGGCTTAAGGCCAGACAAAACGCGACGAGGTGCCGCCACCTCTAACCCGGTACAACGCCGCAGACCTTTCCCACCGACACCTCCTGCAACCAGGCAAGCCGGGGCCGGCCGGACACCACAGGCCGCCCACACATGGCTCATGCCGGCAAAAAACGGGACGAGGCACGGCGGCCTCTCGCCTGTGCCATCACCGGGCCCTCGGGGGCTGGGGGAAGCTGCGGCACGCACGAGAACCCCCAGCCGTCTGCATCCGGCTGCTAGCCACCAGGGCCGGCCGCCGCTCGCGCTCTGCCCAATTCGTGGATGGGCTCCGGCTTAAGGCCAGACAAAACGCGACGAGGTGCCGCCACCTCTAACCCGGTACAACGCCGCAGACCTTTCCCACCGACACCTCCTGCAACCAGGCAAGCCGGGGCCGGCCGGACACCACAGGCCGCCCACACATGGCTCATGCCGGCAAAAAACGGGACGAGGCACGGCGGCCTCTCGCCTGTGCCATCACCGGGCCCTCGGGGGCTGGGGGAAGCTGCGGCACGCACGAGAACCCCCAGCCGTCTGCATCCGGCTGCCAGCCACCAGGGCCGGCCGCCGCTCGCGCTCTGCCCAATTCGTGGATGGGCTCCGGCTTAAGGCCAGACAAAACGCGACGAGGTGCCGCCACCTCTTACCCGCAAAAACGCCGCAGACCTTTCCCACCGACACCTCCTGCAACCAGGCAAGCCGGGGCCGGCCGGACACCACAGGCCGCCCACACATGGCTCATGCCGGCAAAAAACGGGACGAGGCACGGCGGCCTCTCGCCTGTGCCATCACCGGGCCCTCGGGGGCTGGGGGAAGCTGCGGCACGCACGAGAACCCCCAGCCGTCTGCATCCGGCTGCCAGCCACCAGGGCCGGCCGCCGCTCGCGCTCTGCCCAATTCGTGGATGGGCTCCGGCTTAAGGCCAGACAAAACGCGACGAGGTGCCGCCACCTCTAACCCGGTACAACGCCGCAGACCTTTCCCACCGACACGTCCTGCAACCAGGCAAGCCGGGGCCGGCCGGACACCACAGGCCGCCCACACATGGCTCATGCCGGCAAAAAACGGGACGAGGCACGGCGGCCTCTCGCCTGTGCCATCACCGGGCCCTCGGGGGCTGGGGGAAGCTGCGGCACGCACGAGAACCCCCAGCCGTCTGCATCCGGCTGCCAGCCACCAGGGCCGGCCGCCGCTCGCGCTCTGCCCAATTCGTGGATGGGCTCCGGCTTAAGGCCAGACAAAACGCGACGAGGTGCCGCCACCTCTAACCCGGAAAAACGCCGCAGACCTTTGCCATCGACACGTCCTGCAACCAGGCAAGCCGGGGCCGGCCGGACACCACAGGCCGCCCACACATGGCTCATGCCGGCAAAAAACGGGACGAGGCACTGCGGCCTCTCGCCTGTGCCATCACCGGGCCCTCGGGGGCTGGGGGAAGCTGCGGCACGCACGAGAACCCCAGCCATCTGCATCCGGCTGCCAGCCACCAGGGCCGGCCGCCGCTCGCGCTCTGCCCAATTCGTGGATGGGCTCCGGCTTAAGGCCAGACAAAACGCGACGAGGTGCCGCCACCTCTAACCCGGAAAAACGCCGCAGACCTTTCCCACCGACACCTCCTGCAACCAGGCAAGCTGGGGCCGGCCGGACACCACAGGCCGCTCACACATGGCTCATGCCGGCAAAAAACGGGACGAGGCACTGCGGCCTCTCGCCTGTGCCATCACCGGGCCCTCGGGGGCTGGGGGAAGCTGCGGCACGCACGAGAACCCCCAGCCGTCTGCATCCGGCTGCCAGCCACCAGGGCCGGCCGCCGCTCGCGCTCTGCCCAATTCGTGGATGGGCTCCGGCTTAAGGCCAGACAAAACGCGACGAGGTGCCGCCACCTCTAACCCGGTACAACGCCGCAGACCTTTCCCACCGACACCTCCTGCAACCAGGCAAGCCGGGGCCGGCCGGACACCACAGGCCGCCCACACATGGCTCATGCCGGCAAAAAACGGGACGAGGCACGGCGGCCTCTCGCCTGTGCCATCACCGGGGGCTGGGGGAAGCTGCGGCACGCACGAGAACCCCCAGCCGTCTGCATCCGGCTGCCAGCCACCAGGGCCGGCCGCCGCTCGCGCTCTGCCCAATTCGTGGATGGGCTCCGGCTTAAGGCCAGACAAAACGCGACGAGGTGCCGCCACCTCTAACCCGGTACAACGCCGCAGACCTTTCCCACCGACACCTCCTGCAACCAGGCAAGCCGGGGCTGGCCGGACACCACAGGCCGCCCACACATGGCTCATGCCGGCAAAAAACGGGACGAGGCACTGCGGCCTCTCGCCTGTGCCATCACCGGGCCCTCGGGGGCTGGGGGAAGCTGCGGCACGCACGAGAACCCCCAGCCGTCTGCATCCGGCTGCCAGCCACCAGGGCCGGCCGCCGCTCGCGCTCTGCCCAATTCATGGATGGGCTCCGGCTTAAGGCCAGACAAAACGCGACGAGGTGCCGCCACCTCTAACCCGGTACAACGCCGCAGACCTTTCCCACCGACACCTCCTGCAACCAGGCAAGCCGGGGCCGGCCGGACACCACAGGCCGCCCACACATGGCTCATGCCGGCAAAAAACGGGACGAGGCACTGCGGCCTCTCGCCTGTGCCATCACCGGGCCCTCGGGGGCTGGGGGAAGCTGCGGCACGCACGAGAACCCCCAGCCGTCTGCATCCGGCTGCCAGCCACCAGGGCCGGCCGCCGCTCGCGCTCTGCCCAATTCGTGGATGGGCTCCGGCTTAAGGCCAGACAAAACGCGACGAGGTGCCGCCACCTCTTACCCGGAAAAACGCCGCAGACCTTTCCCACCGACACCTCCTGCAACCAGGCAAGCCGGGGCCGGCCGGACACCACAGGCCGCCCACACATGGCTCATGCCGGCAAAAAACGGGACGAGGCACGGCGGCCTCTCGCCTGTGCCATCACCGGGCCCTCGGGGGCTGGGGGAAGCTGCGGCACGCACGAGAACCCCCAGCCGTCTGCATCCGGCTGCCAGCCACCAGGGCCGGCCGCCGCTCGCGCTCTGCCCAATTCGTGGATGGGCTCCGGCTTAAGGCCAGACAAAACGCGACGAGGTGCCGCCACCTCTAACCCGGTACAACGCCGCAGACCTTTCCCACCGAAACCTCCTGCAACCAGGCAAGCCGGGGCCGGCCGGACACCACAGGCCGCCCACACATGGCTCATGCCGGCAAAAAACGGGACGAGGCACGGCGGCCTCTCGCCTGTGCCATCACCGGGCCCTCGGGGGCTGGGGGAAGCTGCGGCACGCACGAGAACCCCCAGCCGTCTGCATCCGGCTGCTAGCCACCAGGGCCGGCCGCCGCTCGCGCTCTGCCCAATTCGTGGATGGGCTCCGGCTTAAGGCCAGACAAAACGCGACGAGGTGCCGCCACCTCTAACCCGGAAAAACGCCGCAGACCTTTCCCACCGACACCTCCTGCAACCAGACAAGCCGGGGCCGGCCGGACACCACAGGCCGCCCACACATGGCTCATGCCGGCAAAAAACGGGACGAGGCACTGCGGCCTCTCGCCTGTGCCATCACCGGGCCCTCGGGGGCTGGGGGAAGCTGCGGCATGCACGAGAACCCCCAGCCGTCTGCATCCGGCTGCCAGCCACCAGGGCCGGCCGCCGCTCGCGCTCTGCCCAATTCGTGGATGGGCTCCGGCTTAAGGCCAGACAAAACGCGACGAGGTGCCGCCACCTCTAACCCGGAAAAACGCCGCAGACCTTTCCCACCGACACCTCCTGCAACCAGGCAAGCCGGGGCCGGCCGGACACCACAGGCCGCCCACACATGGCTCATGCCGGCAAAAAACAGGACGAGGCACGGCGGCCTCTCGCCTGTGCCATCACCGGGCCCTCGGGGGCTGGGGGAAGCTGCGGCACGCACGAGAACCCCCAGCCGTCTGCATCCGGCTGCCAGCCACCAGGGCCGGCCGCCGCTCGCGCTCTGCCCAATTCGTGGATGGGCTCCGGCTTAAGGCCAGACAAAACGCGACGAGGTGCCGCCACCTCTAACTCGGTACAACGCCGCAGACCTTTCCCACCGACACCTCCTGCAACCAGGCAAGCCGGGGCCGGCCGGACACCACAGGCCGCCCACACATGGCTCATGCCGGCAAAAAACGGGACGAGGCACGGCGGCCTCTCGCCTGTGCCATCACCGGGCCCTCGGGGGCTGGGGGAAGCTGCGGCACGCACGAGAACCCCCAGCCGTCTGCATCCGGCTGCCAGCCACCAGGGCCGGCCGCCGCTCGCGCTCTGCCCAATTCGTGGATTGGCTCCAGCTTAAGGCCAGACAAAACGCGACGAGGTGCCGCCACCTCTAACCCGGTACAACGCCGCAGACCTTTCCCACCGACACGTCCTGCAACCAGGCAAGCCGGGGCCGGCCGGACACCACAGGCCGCCCACACATGGCTCATGCCGGCAAAAAACGGGACGAGGCACGGCGGCCTCTCGCCTGTGCCATCACCGGGCCCTCGGGGGCTGGGGGAAGCTGCGGCACGCACGAGAACCCCCAGCCGTCTGCATCCGGCTGCCAGCCACCAGGGCCGGCCGCCGCTCGCGCTCTGCCCAATTCGTGGATGGGCTCCGGCTTAAGGCCAGACAAAACGCGACGAGGTGCCGCCACCTCTAACCCGGTACAACGCCGCAGACCTTTCCCACCGACACCTCCTGCAACCAGGCAAGCCGGGGCCGGCCGGACACCACAGGCCGCCCACACATGGCTCATGCTGGCAAAAAACAGGACGAGGCACTGCGGCCTCTCGCCTGTGCCATCACCGGGCCCTCGGGGGCTGGGGGAAGCTGCGGCACGCACGAGAACCCCCAGCCGTCTGCATCCGGCTGCCAGCCACCAGGGCCGGCCGCCGCTCGCGCTCTGCCCAATTCGTGGATGGGCTCCGGCTTAAGGCCAGACAAAACGCGACGAGGTGCCGCCACCTCTAACCCGGTACAACGCCGCAGACCTTTCCCACCGACACCTCCTGCAACCAGGCAAGCCGGGGCCGGCCGGACACCACAGGCCGCCCACACATGGCTCATGCCGGCAAAAAACGGGACGAGGCACGGCGGCCTCTTGCCTGTGCCATCACCGGGCCCTCGGGGGCTGGGGGAAGCTGCGGCACGCACGAGAACCCCCAGCCGTCTGCATCCGGCTGCCAGCCACCAGGGCCGGCCGCCGCTCGCGCTCTGCCCAATTCGTGGATGGGCTCCGGCTTAAGGCCAGACAAAACGCGACGAGGTGCCACCACCTCTAACCCGGAAAAACGCCGCAGACCTTTCCCACCGACACCTCCTGCAACCAGGCAAGCCGGGGCCGGCCGGACACCACAGGCCGCCCACACATGGCTCATGCCGGCAAAAAACGGGACGAGGCACTGCGGCCTCTCGCCTGTGCCATCACCGGGCCCTCGGGGGCTGGGGGAAGCTGCGGCACGCACGAGAACCCCCAGCCGTCTGCATCCGGCTGCCAGCCACCAGGGCCGGCCGCCGCTCGCGCTCTGCCCAATTCGTGGATGGGCTCCGGCTTAAGGCCAGACAAAACGCGACGAGGTGCCGCCACCTCTAACCCGGTACAACGCCGCAGACCTTTCCCACCGACACCTCCTGCAACCAGGCAAGCCGGGGCCGGCCGGACACCACAGGCCGCCCACACATGGCTCATGCCGGCAAAAAACGGGACGAGGCACGGCGGCCTCTCGCCTGTGCCATCACCGGGCCCTCGGGGGCTGAGGGAAGCTGCGGCACGCACGAGAACCCCCAGCCGTCTGCATCCGGCTGCCAGCCACCAGGGCCGGCCGCCGCTCGCGCTCTGCCCAATTCGTGGATGGGCTCCGGCTTAAGGCCAGACAAAACGCGACGAGGTGCCGCCACCTCTAACCCGGAAAAACGCCGCAGACCTTTCCCACCGACACGTCCTGCAACCAGGCAAGCCGGGGCCGGCCGGATACCACAGGCCGCCCACACATGGCTCATGCCGGCAAAAAACGGGACGAGGCACGGCGGCCTCTCGCCTGTGCCATCACCGGGCCCTCGGGGGCTGAGGGAAGCTGCGGCACGCACGAGAACCCCCAGCCGTCTGCATCCGGCTGCCAGCCACCAGGGCCGGCCGCCGCTCGCGCTCTGCCCAATTCGTGGATGGGCTCCGGCTTAAGGCCAGACAAAACGCGACGAGGTGCCACCACCTCTAACCCGGAAAAACGCCGCAGACCTTTCCCACCGACACGTCCTGCAACCAGGCAAGCCGGGGCCGGCCGGATACCACAGGCCGCCCACACATGGCTCATGCCGGCAAAAAACGGGACGAGGCACGGCGGCCTCTCGCCTGTGCCATCACCGGGCCCTCGGGGGCTGGGGGAAGCTGCGGCACGCACGAGAACCCCCAGCCGTCTGCATCCGGCTGCCAGCCACCAGGGCCGGCCGCCGCTCGCGCTCTGCCCAATTCGTGGATGGGCTCCGGCTTAAGGCCAGACAAAACGCGACGAGGTGCCGCCACCTCTAACCCGGAAAAACGCCGCAGACCTTTGCCACCGACACGTCCTGCAACCAGGCAAGCCGGGGCCGGCCGGACACCACAGGCCGCCCACACATGGCTCATGCCGGCAAAAAACGGGACGAGGCACTGCGGCCTCTCGCCTGTGCCATCACCGGGCCCTCGGGGGCTGGGGGAAGCTGCGGCACGCACGAGAACCCCCAGCCGTCTGCATCCGGCTGCCAGCCACCAGGGCCGGCCGCCGCTCGCGCTCTGCCCAATTCGTGGATGGGCTCCGGCTTAAGGCCAGACAAAACGCGACGAGGTGCCGCCACCTCTAACCCGGTACAACGCAGCAGACCTTTCCCACCGACACCTCCTGCAACCAGGCAAGCCGGGGCCGGCCGGACACCACAGGCCGCCCACACATGGCTCATGCCGGCAAAAAACGGGACGAGGCACTGCGGCCTCTCGCCTGTGCCATCACCGGGCCCTCGGGGGCTGGGGGAAGCTGCGGCACGCACGAGAACCCCCAGCCGTCTGCATCCGGCTGCCAGCCACCAGGGCCGGCCGCCGCTCGCGCTCTGCCCAATTCGTGGATGGGCTCCGGCTTAAGGCCAGACAAAACGCGACGAGGTGCCGCCACCTCTAACCCGGTACAACGCCGCAGACCTTTCCCACCGACACCTCCTGCAACCAGGCAAGCCGGGGCCGGCCGGACACCACAGGCCGCCCACACATGGCTCATGCCGGCAAAAAACGGGACGAGGCACGGCGGCCTCTCGCCTGTGCCATCACCGGGCCCTCGGGGGCTGAGGGAAGCTGCGGCACGCACGAGAACCCCCAGCCGTCTGCATCCGGCTGCCAGCCACCAGGGCCGGCCGCCGCTCGCGCTCTGCCCAATTCGTGGATGGGCTCCGGCTTAAGGCCAGAAAAAACGCGACGAGGTGCCGCCACCTCTAACCCGGTACAACGCCGCAGACCTTTCCCACCGACACCTCCTGCAACCAGGCAAGCCGGGGCCGGCCGGACACCACAGGCCGCCCACACATGGCTCATGCCGGCAAAAAACGGGACGAGGCACTGCGGCCTCTCGCCTGTGCCATCACCGGGCCCTCGGGGGCTGGGGGAAGCTGCGGCACGCACGAGAACCCCCAGCCGTCTGCATCCGGCTGCCAGCCACCAGGGCCGGCCGCCGCTCGCGCTCTGCCCAATTCGTGGATGGGCTCCGGCTTAAGGCCAGACAAAACGCGACGAGGTGCCGCCACCTCTAACCCGGAAAAACGCCGCAGACCTTTCCCACCGACACCTCCTGCAACCAGGCAAGCCGGGGCCGGCCGGACACCACAGGCCGCCCACACATGGCTCATGCCGGCAAAAAACGGGACGAGGCACGGCGGCCTCTCGCCTGTGCCATCACCGGGCCCTCGGGGGCTGGGGGAAGCTGCGGCACGCACGAGAACCCCCAGCCGTCTGCATCCGGCTGCCAGCCACCAGGGCCGGCCGCCGCTCGCGCTCTGCCCAATTCGTGGATGGGCTCCGGCTTAAGGCCAGACAAAACGCGACGAGGTGCCGCCACCTCTAACCCGGTACAACGCCGCAGACCTTTCCACCGACACCTCCTGCAACCAGGCAAGCCGGGGCCGGCCGGACACCACAGGCCGCCCACACATGGCTCATGCCGGCAAAAAACGGGACGAGGCACGGCGGCCTCTCGCCTGTGCCATCACCGGGCCCTCGGGGGCTGGGGGAAGCTGCGGCACGCACGAGAACGCCCAGCCGTCTGCATCCGGCTGCCAGCCACCAGGGCCGGCCGCCGCTCGCGCTCTGCCCAATTCGTGGATGGGCTCCGGCTTAAGGCCAGACAAAACGCGACGAGGTGCCGCCACCTCTAACCCGGAAAAACGCCGCAGACCTTTCCCACCGACACCTCCTGCAACCAGGCAAGCCGGGGCCGGCCGGACACCACAGGCCGCCCACACATGGCTCATGCCGGCAAAAAACGGGACGAGGCACGGCGGCCTCTCGCCTGTGCCATCACCGGGCCCTCGGGGGCTGGGGGAAGCTGCGGCACGCACGAGAACCCCCAGCCGTCTGCATCCGGCTGCCAGCCACCAGGGCCGGCCGCCGCTCGCGCTCTGCCCAATTCGTGGATGGGCTCCGGCTTAAGGCCAGACAAAACGCGACGAGGTGCCGCCACCTCTAACCCGGTACAACGCCGCAGACCTTTCCCACCGACACCTCCTGCAACCAGCCAAGCCGGGGCCGGCCGGACACCACAGGCCGCCCACACATGGCTCATGCCGGCAAAAAACGGGACGAGGCACTGCGGCCTCTCGCCTGTGCCATCACCGGGCCCTCGGGGAAGCTGCGGCACGCACGAGAACCCCCAGCCGTCTGCATCCGGCTGCCAGCCACCAGGGCCGGCCGCCGCTCGCGCTCTGCCCAATTCGTGGATGGGCTCCGGCTTAAGGCCAGACAAAACGCGACGAGGTGCCGCCACCTCTAACCCGGAAAAACGCCGCAGACCTTTCCCACCGTACCCTCCTGCAACCAGGCAAGCCGGGGCCGGCCGGACACCACAGGCCGCCCACACATGGCTCATGCCGGCAAAAAACGGGACGAGGCACTGCGGCCTCTCGCCTGTGCCATCACCGGGCCCTCGGGGGCTGGGGGAAGCTGCGGCACGCACGAGAACCCCCAGCCGTCTGCATCCGGCTGCCAGCCACCAGGGCCGGCCGCCGCTCGCGCTCTGCCCAATTCGTGGATGGGCTCCGGCTTAAGGCCAGACAAAACGCGACGAGGTGCCGCCACCTCTAACCCGGAAAAACGCCGCAGACCTTTCCCACCGACACCTCCTGCAACCAGGCAAGCCGGGGCCGGCCGGACACCACAGGCCGCCCACACATGGCTCATGCCGGCAAAAAACGGGACGAGGCACGGCGGCCTCTCGCCTGTGCCATCACCGGGCCCTCGGGGGCTGGGGGAAGCTGCGGCACGCACGAGAACCCCCAGCCGTCTGCATCCGGCTGCCAGCCACCAGGGCCGGCCGCCGCTCGCGCTCTGCCCAATTCGTGGATGGGCTCCGGCTTAAGGCCAGACAAAACGCGACGAGGTGCCGCCACCTCTAACCCGGAAAAACGCCGCAGACCTTTGCCATCGACACGTCCTGCAACCAGGCAAGCCGGGGCCGGCCGGACACCACAGGCCGCCCACACATGGCTCATGCCGGCAAAAAACGGGACGAGGCACGGCGGCCTCTCGCCTGTGCCATCACCGGGCCCTCGGGGGCTGGGGGAAGCTGCGGCACGCACGAGAACCCCAGCCATCTGCATCCGGCTGCCAGCCACCAGGGCCGGCCGCCGCTCGCGCTCTGCCCAATTCGTGGATGGGCTCCGGCTTAAGGCCAGACAAAACGCGACGAGGTGCCGCCACCTCTAACCCGGAAAAACGCCGCAGACCTTTCCCACCGACACCTCCTGCAACCAGGCAAGCTGGGGCCGGCCGGACACCACAGGCCGCTCACACATGGCTCATGCCGGCAAAAAACGGGACGAGGCACTGCGGCCTCTCGCCTGTGCCATCACCGGGCCCTCGGGGGCTGGGGGAAGCTGCGGCACGCACGAGAACCCCCAGCCGTCTGCATCCGGCTGCCAGCCACCAGGGCCGGCCGCCGCTCGCGCTCTGCCCAATTCGTGGATGGGCTCCGGCTTAAGGCCAGACAAAACGCGACGAGGTGCCGCCACCTCTAACCCGGTACAACGCCGCAGACCTTTCCCACCGACACCTCCTGCAACCAGGCAAGCCGGGGCCGGCCGGACACCACAGGCCGCCCACACATGGCTCATGCCGGCAAAAAACGGGACGCGGCACGGCGGCCTCTCGCCTGTGCCATCACCGGGGGCTGGGGGAAGCTGCGGCACGCACGAGAACCCCCAGCCGTCTGCATCCGGCTGCCAGCCACCAGGGCCGGCCGCCGCTCGCGCTCTGCCCAATTCGTGGATGGGCTCCGGCTTAAGGCCAGACAAAACGCGACGAGGTGCCGCCACCTCTAACCCGGTACAACGCCGCAGACCTTTCCCACCGACACCTCCTGCAACCAGGCAAGCCGGGGCTGGCCGGACACCACAGGCCGCCCACACATGGCTCATGCCGGCAAAAAACGGGACGAGGCACTGCGGCCTCTCGCCTGTGCCATCACCGGGCCCTCGGGGGCTGGGGGAAGCTGCGGCACGCACGAGACCCCCCAGCCGTCTGCATCCGGCTGCCAGCCACCAGGGCCGGCCGCCGCTCGCGCTCTGCCCAATTCATGGATGGGCTCCGGCTTAAGGCCAGACAAAACGCGACGAGGTGCCGCCACCTCTAACCCGGTACAACGCCGCAGACCTTTCCCACCGACACCTCCTGCAACCAGGCAAGCCGGGGCCGGCCGGACACCACAGGCCGCCCACACATGGCTCATGCCGGCAAAAAACGGGACGAGGCACTGCGGCCTCTCGCCTGTGCCATCACCGGGCCCTCGGGGGCTGGGGGAAGCTGCGGCACGCACGAGAACCCCCAGCCGTCTGCATCCGGCTGCCAGCCACCAGGGCCGGCCGCCGCTCGCGCTCTGCCCAATTCGTGGATGGGCTCCGGCTTAAGGCCAGACAAAACGCGACGAGGTGCCGCCACCTCTAACCCGGTACAACGCCGCAGACCTTTCCCACCGACACCTCCTGCAACCAGGCAAGCCGGGGCCGGCCGGACACCACAGGCCGCCCACACATGGCTCATGCCGGCAAAAAACGGGACGAGGCACGGCGGCCTCTCGCCTGTGCCATCACCGGGGGCTGGGGGAAGCTGCGGCACGCACGAGAACCCCCAGCCGTCTGCATCCGGCTGCCAGCCACCAGGGCCGGCCGCCGCTCGCGCTCTGCCCAATTCGTGGATGGGCTCCGGCTTAAGGCCAGACAAAACGCGACGAGGTGCCGCCACCTCTAACCCGGTACAACGCCGCAGACCTTTCCCACCGACACCTCCTGCAACCAGGCAAGCCGGGGCTGGCCGGACACCACAGGCCGCCCACACATGGCTCATGCCGGCAAAAAACGGGACGAGGCACTGCGGCCTCTCGCCTGTGCCATCACCGGGCCCTCGGGGGCTGGGGGAAGCTGCGGCACGCACGAGAACCCCCAGCCGTCTGCATCCGGCTGCCAGCCACCAGGGCCGGCCGCCGCTCGCGCTCTGCCCAATTCATGGATGGGCTCCGGCTTAAGGCCAGACAAAACGCGACGAGGTGCCGCCACCTCTAACCCGGTACAACGCCGCAGACCTTTCCCACCGACACCTCCTGCAACCAGGCAAGCCGGGGCCGGCCGGACACCACAGGCCGCCCACACATGGCTCATGCCGGCAAAAAACGGGACGAGGCACTGCGGCCTCTCGCCTGTGCCATCACCGGGCCCTCGGGGGCTGGGGGAAGCTGCGGCACGCACGAGAACCCCCAGCCGTCTGCATCCGGCTGCCAGCCACCAGGGCCGGCCGCCGCTCGCGCTCTGCCCAATTCGTGGATGGGCTCCGGCTTAAGGCCAGACAAAACGCGACGAGGTGCCGCCACCTCTAACCCGGAAAAACGCCGCAGACCTTTCCCACCGACACCTCCTGCAACCAGGCAAGCCGGGGCCGGCCGGACACCACAGGCCGCCCACACATGGCTCATGCCGGCAAAAAACGGGACGAGGCACGGCGGCCTCTCGCCTGTGCCATCACCGGGCCCTCGGGGGCTGGGGGAAGCTGCGGCACGCACGAGAACCCCCAGCCGTCTGCATCCGGCTGCCAGCCACCAGGGCCGGCCGCCGCTCGCGCTCTGCCCAATTCGTGGATGGGCTCCGGCTTAAGGCCAGACAAAACGCGACGAGGTGCCGCCACCTCTAACCCGGTACAACGCCGCAGACCTTTCCCACCGAAACCTCCTGCAACCAGGCAAGCCGGGGCCGGCCGGACACCACAGGCCGCCCACACATGGCTCATGCCGGCAAAAAACGGGACGAGGCACGGCGGCCTCTCGCCTGTGCCATCACCGGGCCCTCGGGGGCTGGGGGAAGCTGCGGCACGCACGAGAACCCCCAGCCGTCTGCATCCGGCTGCTAGCCACCAGGGCCGGCCGCCGCTCGCGCTCTGCCCAATTCGTGGATGGGCTCCGGCTTAAGGCCAGACAAAACGCGACGAGGTGCCGCCACCTCTAACCCGGAAAAACGCCGCAGACCTTTCCCACCGACACCTCCTGCAACCAGACAAGCCGGGGCCGGCCGGACACCACAGGCCGCCCACACATGGCTCATGCCGGCAAAAAACGGGACGAGGCACTGCGGCCTCTCGCCTGTGCCATCACCGGGCCCTCGGGGGCTGGGGGAAGCTGCGGCATGCACGAGAACCCCCAGCCGTCTGCATCCGGCTGCCAGCCACCAGGGCCGGCCGCCGCTCGCGCTCTGCCCAATTCGTGGATGGGCTCCGGCTTAAGGCCAGACAAAACGCGACGAGGTGCCGCCACCTCTAACCCGGAAAAACGCCGCAGACCTTTCCCACCGACACCTCCTGCAACCAGGCAAGCCGGGGCCGGCCGGACACCACAGGCCGCCCACACATGGCTCATGCCGGCAAAAAACAGGACGAGGCACGGCGGCCTCTCGCCTGTGCCATCACCGGGCCCTCGGGGGCTGGGGGAAGCTGCGGCACGCACGAGAACCCCCAGCCGTCTGCATCCGGCTGCCAGCCACCAGGGCCGGCCGCCGCTCGCGCTCTGCCCAATTCGTGGATGGGCTCCGGCTTAAGGCCAGACAAAACGCGACGAGGTGCCGCCACCTCTAACTCGGTACAACGCCGCAGACCTTTCCCACCGACACCTCCTGCAACCAGGCAAGCCGGGGCCGGCCGGACACCACAGGCCGCCCACACATGGCTCATGCCGGCAAAAAACGGGACGAGGCACGGCGGCCTCTCGCCTGTGCCATCACCGGGCCCTCGGGGGCTGGGGGAAGCTGCGGCACGCACGAGAACCCCCAGCCGTCTGCATCCGGCTGCCAGCCACCAGGGCCGGCCGCCGCTCGCGCTCTGCCCAATTCGTGGATTGGCTCCAGCTTAAGGCCAGACAAAACGCGACGAGGTGCCACCACCTCTAACCCGGTACAACGCCGCAGACCTTTCCCACCGACACGTCCTGCAACCAGGCAAGCCGGGGCCGGCCGGACACCACAGGCCGCCCACACATGGCTCATGCCGGCAAAAAACGGGACGAGGCACGGCGGCCTCTCGCCTGTGCCATCACCGGGCCCTCGGGGGCTGGGGGAAGCTGCGGCACGCACGAGAACCCCCAGCCGTCTGCATCCGGCTGCCAGCCACCAGGGCCGGCCGCCGCTCGCGCTCTGCCCAATTCGTGGATGGGCTCCGGCTTAAGGCCAGACAAAACGCGACGAGGTGCCGCCACCTCTAACCCGGTACAACGCCGCAGACCTTTCCCACCGACACCTCCTGCAACCAGGCAAGCCGGGGCCGGCCGGACACCACAGGCCGCCCACACATGGCTCATGCTGGCAAAAAACGGGACGAGGCACTGCGGCCTCTCGCCTGTGCCATCACCGGGCCCTCGGGGGCTGGGGGAAGCTGCGGCACGCACGAGAACCCCCAGCCGTCTGCATCCGGCTGCCAGCCACCAGGGCCGGCCGCCGCTCGCGCTCTGCCCAATTCGTGGATGGGCTCCGGCTTAAGGCCAGACAAAACGCGACGAGGTGCCGCCACCTCTAACCCGGTACAACGCCGCAGACCTTTCCCACCGACACCTCCTGCAACCAGGCAAGCCGGGGCCGGCCGGACACCACAGGCCGCCCACACATGGCTCATGCCGGCAAAAAACGGGACGAGGCACGGCGGCCTCTTGCCTGTGCCATCACCGGGCCCTCGGGGGCTGGGGGAAGCTGCGGCACGCACGAGAACCCCCAGCCGTCTGCATCCGGCTGCCAGCCACCAGGGCCGGCCGCCGCTCGCGCTCTGCCCAATTCGTGGATGGGCTCCGGCTTAAGGCCAGACAAAACGCGACGAGGTGCCGCCACCTCTAACCCGGTACAACGCCGCAGACCTTTCCCACCGACACCTCCTGCAACCAGGCAAGCCGGGGCCGGCCGGACACCACAGGCCGCCCACACATGGCTCATGCCGGCAAAAAACGGGACGAGGCACTGCGGCCTCTCGCCTGTGCCATCACCGGGCCCTCGGGGGCTGGGGGAAGCTGCGGCACGCACGAGAACCCCCAGCCGTCTGCATCCGGCTGCCAGCCACCAGGGCCGGCCGCCGCTCGCGCTCTGCCCAATTCGTGGATGGGCTCCGGCTTAAGGCCAGACAAAACGCGACGAGGTGCCGCCACCTCTAACCCGGTACAACGCCGCAGACCTTTCCCACCGACACCTCCTGCAACCAGGCAAGCCGGGGCCGGCCGGACACCACAGGCCGCCCACACATGGCTCATGCCGGCAAAAAACGGGACGAGGCACTGCGGCCTCTCGCCTGTGCCATCACCGGGCCCTCGGGGGCTGAGGGAAGCTGCGGCACGCACGAGAACCCCCAGCCGTCTGCATCCGGCTGCCAGCCACCAGGGCCGGCCGCCGCTCGCGCTCTGCCCAATTCGTGGATGGGCTCCGGCTTAAGGCCAGACAAAACGCGACGAGGTGCCGCCACCTCTAACCCGGAAAAACGCCGCAGACCTTTCCCACCGACACGTCCTGCAACCAGGCAAGCCGGGGCCGGCCGGATACCACAGGCCGCCCACACATGGCTCATGCCGGCAAAAAACGGGACGAGGCACGGCGGCCTCTCGCCTGTGCCATCACCGGGCCCTCGGGGGCTGAGGGAAGCTGCGGCACGCACGAGAACCCCCAGCCGTCTGCATCCGGCTGCCAGCCACCAGGGCCGGCCGCCGCTCGCGCTCTGCCCAATTCGTGGATGGGCTCCGGCTTAAGGCCAGACAAAACGCGACGAGGTGCCACCACCTCTAACCCGGAAAAACGCCGCAGACCTTTCCCACCGACACGTCCTGCAACCAGGCAAGCCGGGGCCGGCCGGATACCACAGGCCGCCCACACATGGCTCATGCCGGCAAAAAACGGGACGAGGCACGGCGGCCTCTCGCCTGTGCCATCACCGTGCCCTCGGGGGCTGGGGGAAGCTGCGGCACGCACGAGAACCCCCAGCCGTCTGCATCCGGCTGCCAGCCACCAGGGCCGGCCGCCGCTCGCGCTCTGCCCAATTCGTGGATGGGCTCCGGCTTAAGGCCAGACAAAACGCGACGAGGTGCCGCCACCTCTAACCCGGAAAAACGCCGCAGACCTTTGCCACCGACACGTCCTGCAACCAGGCAAGCCGGGGCCGGCCGGACACCACAGGCCGCCCACACATGGCTCATGCCGGCAAAAAACGGGACGAGGCACTGCGGCCTCTCGCCTGTGCCATCACCGGGCCCTCGGGGGCTGGGGGAAGCTGCGGCACGCACGAGAACCCCCAGCCGTCTGCATCCGGCTGCCAGCCACCAGGGCCGGCCGCCGCTCGCGCTCTGCCCAATTCGTGGATGGGCTCCGGCTTAAGGCCAGACAAAACGCGACGAGGTGCCGCCACCTCTAACCCGGTACAACGCCGCAGACCTTTCCCACCGACACCTCCTGCAACCAGGCAAGCCGGGGCCGGCCGGACACCACAGGCCGCCCACACATGGCTCATGCCGGCAAAAAACGGGACGAGGCACTGCGGCCTCTCGCCTGTGCCATCACCGGGCCCTCGGGGGCTGGGGGAAGCTGCGGCACGCACGAGAACCCCCAGCCGTCTGCATCCGGCTGCCAGCCACCAGGGCCGGCCGCCGCTCGCGCTCTGCCCAATTCGTGGATGGGCTCCGGCTTAAGACCAGACAAAACGCGACGAGGTGCCGCCACCTCTAACCCGGTACAACGCCGCAGACCTTTCCCACCGACACCTCCTGCAACCAGGCAAGCCGGGGCCGGCCGGACACCACAGGCCGCCCACACATGGCTCATGCCGGCAAAAAACGGGACGAGGCACGGCGGCCTCTCGCCTGTGCCATCACCGGGCCCTCGGGGGCTGAGGGAAGCTGCGGCACGCACGAGAACCCCCAGCCGTCTGCATCCGGCTGCCAGCCACCAGGGCCGGCCGCCGCTCGCGCTCTGCCCAATTCGTGGATGGGCTCCGGCTTAAGGCCAGACAAAACGCGACGAGGTGCCACCACCTCTAACCCGGAAAAACGCCGCAGACCTTTCCCACCGACACCTCCTGCAACCAGGCAAGCCGGGGCCGGCCGGATACCACAGGCCGCCCACACATGGCTCATGCCGGCAAAAAACGGGACGAGGCACGGCGGCCGCTCGCCTGTGCCATCACCGGGCCCTCGGGGGCTGGGGGAAGCTGCGGCACGCACGAGAACCCCCAGCCGTCTGCATCCGGCTGCCAGCCACCAGGGCCGGCCGCCGCTCGCGCTCTGCCCAATTCGTGGATGGGCTCCGGCTTAAGGCCAGAAAAAACGCGACGAGGTGCCGCCACCTCTAACCCGGTACAACGCCGCAGACCTTTCCCACCGACACCTCCTGCAACCAGGCAAGCCGGGGCCGGCCGGACACCACAGGCCGCCCACACATGGCTCATGCCGGCAAAAAACGGGACGAGGCACTGCGGCCTCTCGCCTGTGCCATCACCGGGCCCTCGGGGGCTGGGGGAAGCTGCGGCACGCACGAGAACCCCCAGCCATCTGCATCCGGCTGCCAGTCACCCGGGCCGGCCGCCGCTCGCGCTCTGCCCAATTCGTGGATGGGCTCCGGCTTAAGGCCAGACAAAACGCGACGAGGTGCCGCCACCTCTAACCCGGAAAAACGCCGCAGACCTTTCCCACCGACACCTCCTGCAACCAGGCAAGCCGGGGCCGGCCGGACACCACAGGCCGCCCACACATGGCTCATGCCGGCAAAAAACGGGACGAGGCACGGCGGCCTCTCGCCTGTGCCATCACCGGGCCCTCGGGGGCTGGGGGAAGCTGCGGCACGCACGAGAACCCCCAGCCGTCTGCATCCGGCTGCCAGCCACCAGGGCCGGCCGCCGCTCGCGCTCTGCCCAATTCGTGGATGGGCTCCGGCTTAAGGCCAGACAAAACGCGACGAGGTGCCGCCACCTCTAACCCGGTACAACGCCGCAGACCTTTCCACCGACACCTCCTGCAACCAGGCAAGCCGGGGCCGGCCGGACACCACAGGCCGCCCACACATGGCTCATGCCGGCAAAAAACGGGACGAGGCACGGCGGCCTCTCGCCTGTGCCATCACCGGGCCCTCGGGGGCTGGGGGAAGCTGCGGCACGCACGAGAACGCCCAGCCGTCTGCATCCGTCTGCAAGCCACCAGGGCCGGCCGCCGCTCGCGCTCTGCCCAATTCGTGGATGGGCTCCGGCTTAAGGCCAGACAAAACGCGACGAGGTGCCGCCACCTCTAACCCGGTACAACGCCGCAGACCTTTCCCACCGACACCTCCTGCAACCAGGCAAGCCGGGGCCGGCCGGACACCACAGGCCGCCCACACATGGCTCATGCCGGCAAAAAACGGGACGAGGCACGGCGGCCTCTCGCCTGTGCCATCACCGGGCCCTCGGGGGCTGGGGGAAGCTGCGGCACGCACGAGAACCCCCAGCCGTCTGCATCCGGCTGCCAGCCACCAGGGCCGGCCGCCGCTCGCGCTCTGCCCAATTCGTGGATGGGCTCCGGCTTAAGGCCAGACAAAACGCGACGAGGTGCCGCCACCTCTAACCCGGTACAACGCCGCAGACCTTTGCCACCGACACGTCCTGCAACCAGGCAAGCCGGGGCCGGCCGGACACCACAGGCCGCCCACACATGGCTCATGCCGGCAAAAAACGGGACGAGGCACTGCGGCCTCTCGCCTGTGCCATCACCGGGCCCTCGGGGAAGCTGCGGCACGCACGAGAACCCCCAGCCGTCTGCATCCGGCTGCCAGCCACCAGGGCCGGCCGCCGCTCGCGCTCTGCCCAATTCGTGGATGGGCTCCGGCTTAAGGCCAGACAAAACGCGACGAGGTGCCGCCACCTCTAACCCGGAAAAACGCCGCAGACCTTTCCCACCGTACCCTCCTGCAACCAGGCAAGCCGGGGCCGGCCGGACACCACAGGCCGCCCACACATGGCTCATGCCGGCAAAAAACGGGACGAGGCACTGCGGCCTCTCGCCTGTGCCATCACCGGGCCCTCGGGGGCTGGGGGAAGCTGCGGCACGCACGAGAACCCCCAGCCGTCTGCATCCGGCTGCCAGCCACCAGGGCCGGCCGCCGCTCGCGCTCTGCCCAATTCGTGGATGGGCTCCGGCTTAAGGCCAGACAAAACGCGACGAGGTGCCACCACCTCTAACCCGGAAAAACGCCGCAGACCTTTCCCACCGACACGTCCTGCAACCAGGCAAGCCGGGGCCGGCCGGATACCACAGGCCGCCCACACATGGCTCATGCCGGCAAAAAACGGGACGAGGCACGGCGGCCGCTCGCCTGTGCCATCACCGGGCCCTCGGGGGCTGGGGGAAGCTGCGGCACGCACGAGAACCCCCAGCCGTCTGCATCCGGCTGCCAGCCACCAGGGCCGGCCGCCGCTCGCGCTCTGCCCAATTCGTGGATGGGCTCCGGCTTAAGGCCAGAAAAAACGCGACGAGGTGCCGCCACCTCTAACCCGGTACAACGCCGCAGACCTTTCCCACCGACACGTCCTGCAACCAGGCAAGCCGGGGCCGGCCGGACACCACAGGCCGCCCACACATGGCTCATGCCGGCAAAAAACGGGACGAGGCACTGCGGCCTCTCGCCTGTGCCATCACCGGGCCCTCGGGGGCTGGGGGAAGCTGCGGCACGCACGAGAACCCCCAGCCATCTGCATCCGGCTGCCAGCCACCAGGGCCGGCCGCCGCTCGCGCTCTGCCCAATTCGTGGATGGGCTCCGGCTTAAGGCCAGACAAAACGCGACGAGGTGCCGCCACCTCTAACCCGGAAAAACGCCGCAGACCTTTCCCACCGACACCTCCTGCAACCAGGCAAGCCGGGGCCGGCCGGACACCACAGGCCGCCCACACATGGCTCATGCCGGCAAAAAACGGGACGAGGCACGGCGGCCTCTCGCCTGTGCCATCACCGGGCCCTCGGGGGCTGGGGGAAGCTGCGGCACGCACGAGAACCCCCAGCCGTCTGCATCCGGCTGCCAGCCACCAGGGCCGGCCGCCGCTCGCGCTCTGCCCAATTCGTGGATGGGCTCCGGCTTAAGGCCAGACAAAACGCGACGAGGTGCCGCCACCTCTAACCCGGTACAACGCCGCAGACCTTTCCCACCGACACGTCCTGCAACCAGGCAAGCCGGGGCCGGCCGGATACCACAGGCCGCCCACACATGGCTCATGCCGGCAAAAAACGGGACGAGGCACGGCGGCCTCTCGCCTGTGCCATCACCGGGCCCTCGGGGGCTGAGGGAAGCTGCGGCACGCACGAGAACCCCCAGCCGTCTGCATCCGGCTGCCAGCCACCAGGGCCGGCCGCCGCTCGCGCTCTGCCCAATTCGTGGATGGGCTCCGGCTTAAGGCCAGACAAAACGCGACGAGGTGCCACCACCTCTAACCCGGAAAAACGCCGCAGACCTTTCCCACCGACACGTCCTGCAACCAGGCAAGCCGGGGCCGGCCGGATACCACAGGCCGCCCACACATGGCTCATGCCGGCAAAAAACGGGACGAGGCACGGCGGCCTCTCGCCTGTGCCATCACCGTGCCCTCGGGGGCTGGGGGAAGCTGCGGCACGCACGAGAACCCCCAGCCGTCTGCATCCGGCTGCCAGCCACCAGGGCCGGCCGCCGCTCGCGCTCTGCCCAATTCGTGGATGGGCTCCGGCTTAAGGCCAGACAAAACGCGACGAGGTGCCGCCACCTCTAACCCGGAAAAACGCCGCAGACCTTTGCCACCGACACGTCCTGCAACCAGGCAAGCCGGGGCCGGCCGGACACCACAGGCCGCCCACACATGGCTCATGCCGGCAAAAAACGGGACGAGGCACTGCGGCCTCTCGCCTGTGCCATCACCGGGCCCTCGGGGGCTGGGGGAAGCTGCGGCACGCACGAGAACCCCCAGCCGTCTGCATCCGGCTGCCAGCCACCAGGGCCGGCCGCCGCTCGCGCTCTGCCCAATTCGTGGATGGGCTCCGGCTTAAGGCCAGACAAAACGCGACGAGGTGCCGCCACCTCTAACCCGGTACAACGCCGCAGACCTTTCCCACCGACACCTCCTGCAACCAGGCAAGCCGGGGCCGGCCGGACACCACAGGCCGCCCACACATGGCTCATGCCGGCAAAAAACGGGACGAGGCACTGCGGCCTCTCGCCTGTGCCATCACCGGGCCCTCGGGGGCTGGGGGAAGCTGCGGCACGCACGAGAACCCCCAGCCGTCTGCATCCGGCTGCCAGCCACCAGGGCCGGCCGCCGCTCGCGCTCTGCCCAATTCGTGGATGGGCTCCGGCTTAAGACCAGACAAAACGCGACGAGGTGCCGCCACCTCTAACCCGGTACAACGCCGCAGACCTTTCCCACCGACACCTCCTGCAACCAGGCAAGCCGGGGCCGGCCGGACACCACAGGCCGCCCACACATGGCTCATGCCGGCAAAAAACGGGACGAGGCACGGCGGCCTCTCGCCTGTGCCATCACCGGGCCCTCGGGGGCTGAGGGAAGCTGCGGCACGCACGAGAACCCCCAGCCGTCTGCATCCGGCTGCCAGCCACCAGGGCCGGCCGCCGCTCGCGCTCTGCCCAATTCGTGGATGGGCTCCGGCTTAAGGCCAGACAAAACGCGACGAGGTGCCACCACCTCTAACCCGGAAAAACGCCGCAGACCTTTCCCACCGACACCTCCTGCAACCAGGCAAGCCGGGGCCGGCCGGATACCACAGGCCGCCCACACATGGCTCATGCCGGCAAAAAACGGGACGAGGCACGGCGGCCGCTCGCCTGTGCCATCACCGGGCCCTCGGGGGCTGGGGGAAGCTGCGGCACGCACGAGAACCCCCAGCCGTCTGCATCCGGCTGCCAGCCACCAGGGCCGGCCGCCGCTCGCGCTCTGCCCAATTCGTGGATGGGCTCCGGCTTAAGGCCAGACAAAACGCGACGAGGTGCCGCCACCTCTAACCCGGTACAACGCCGCAGACCTTTCCCACCGACACCTCCTGCAACCAGGCAAGCCGGGGCCGGCCGGACACCACAGGCCGCCCACACATGGCTCATGCCGGCAAAAAACGGGACGAGGCACTGCGGCCTCTCGCCTGTGCCATCACCGGGCCCTCGGGGGCTGGGGGAAGCTGCGGCACGCACGAGAACCCCCAGCCATCTGCATCCGGCTGCCAGCCACCAGGGCCGGCCGCCGCTCGCGCTCTGCCCAATTCGTGGATGGGCTCCGGCTTAAGGCCAGACAAAACGCGACGAGGTGCCGCCACCTCTAACCCGGAAAAACGCCGCAGACCTTTCCCACCGACACCTCCTGCAACCAGGCAAGCCGGGGCCGGCCGGACACCACAGGCCGCCCACACATGGCTCATGCCGGCAAAAAACGGGACGAGGCACGGCGGCCTCTCGCCTGTGCCATCACCGGGCCCTCGGGGGCTGGGGGAAGCTGCGGCACGCACGAGAACCCCCAGCCGTCTGCATCCGGCTGCCAGCCACCAGGGCCGGCCGCCGCTCGCGCTCTGCCCAATTCGTGGATGGGCTCCGGCTTAAGGCCAGACAAAACGCGACGAGGTGCCGCCACCTCTAACCCGGTACAACGCCGCAGACCTTTCCACCGACACCTCCTGCAACCAGGCAAGCCGGGGCCGGCCGGACACCACAGGCCGCCCACACATGGCTCATGCCGGCAAAAAACGGGACGAGGCACGGCGGCCTCTCGCCTGTGCCATCACCGGGCCCTCGGGGGCTGGGGGAAGCTGCGGCACGCACGAGAACGCCCAGCCGTCTGCATCCGGCTGCCAGCCACCAGGGCCGGCCGCCGCTCGCGCTCTGCCCAATTCGTGGATGGGCTCCGGCTTAAGGCCAGACAAAACGCGACGAGGTGCCGCCACCTCTAACCCGGTACAACGCCGCAGACCTTTCCCACCGACACCTCCTGCAACCAGGCAAGCCGGGGCCGGCCGGACACCACAGGCCGCCCACACATGGCTCATGCCGGCAAAAAACGGGACGAGGCACGGCGGCCTCTCGCCTGTGCCATCACCGGGCCCTCGGGGGCTGGGGGAAGCTGCGGCACGCACGAGAACCCCCAGCCGTCTGCATCCGGCTGCCAGCCACCAGGGCCGGCCGCCGCTCGCGCTCTGCCCAATTCGTGGATGGGCTCCGGCTTAAGGCCAGACAAAACGCGACGAGGTGCCGCCACCTCTAACCCGGTACAACGCCGCAGACCTTTCCCACCGACACCTCCTGCAACCAGCCAAGCCGGGGCCGGCCGGACACCACAGGCCGCCCACACATGGCTCATGCCGGCAAAAAACGGGACGAGGCACTGCGGCCTCTCGCCTGTGCCATCACCGGGCCCTCGGGGAAGCTGCGGCACGCACGAGAACCCCCAGCCGTCTGCATCCGGCTGCCAGCCACCAGGGCCGGCCGCCGCTCGCGCTCTGCCCAATTCGTGGATGGGCTCCGGCTTAAGGCCAGACAAAACGCGACGAGGTGCCGCCACCTCTAACCCGGAAAAACGCCGCAGACCTTTCCCACCGTACCCTCCTGCAACCAGGCAAGCCGGGGCCGGCCGGACACCACAGGCCGCCCACACATGGCTCATGCCGGCAAAAAACGGGACGAGGCACTGCGGCCTCTCGCCTGTGCCATCACCGGGCCCTCGGGGGCTGGGGGAAGCTGCGGCACGCACGAGAACCCCCAGCCGTCTGCATCCGGCTGCCAGCCACCAGGGCCGGCCGCCGCTCGCGCTCTGCCCAATTCGTGGATGGGCTCCGGCTTAAGGCCAGACAAAACGCGACGAGGTGCCACCACCTCTAACCCGGAAAAACGCCGCAGACCTTTCCCACCGACACGTCCTGCAACCAGGCAAGCCGGGGCCGGCCGGATACCACAGGCCGCCCACACATGGCTCATGCCGGCAAAAAACGGGACGAGGCACGGCGGCCGCTCGCCTGTGCCATCACCGGGCCCTCGGGGGCTGGGGGAAGCTGCGGCACGCACGAGAACCCCCAGCCGTCTGCATCCGGCTGCCAGCCACCAGGGCCGGCCGCCGCTCGCGCTCTGCCCAATTCGTGGATGGGCTCCGGCTTAAGGCCAGAAAAAACGCGACGAGGTGCCGCCACCTCTAACCCGGTACAACGCCGCAGACCTTTCCCACCGACACGTCCTGCAACCAGGCAAGCCGGGGCCGGCCGGACACCACAGGCCGCCCACACATGGCTCATGCCGGCAAAAAACGGGACGAGGCACTGCGGCCTCTCGCCTGTGCCATCACCGGGCCCTCGGGGGCTGGGGGAAGCTGCGGCACGCACGAGAACCCCCAGCCATCTGCATCCGGCTGCCAGCCACCAGGGCCGGCCGCCGCTCGCGCTCTGCCCAATTCGTGGATGGGCTCCGGCTTAAGGCCAGACAAAACGCGACGAGGTGCCGCCACCTCTAACCCGGAAAAACGCCGCAGACCTTTCCCACCGACACCTCCTGCAACCAGGCAAGCCGGGGCCGGCCGGACACCACAGGCCGCCCACACATGGCTCATGCCGGCAAAAAACGGGACGAGGCACGGCGGCCTCTCGCCTGTGCCATCACCGGGCCCTCGGGGGCTGGGGGAAGCTGCGGCACGCACGAGAACCCCCAGCCGTCTGCATCCGGCTGCCAGCCACCAGGGCCGGCCGCCGCTCGCGCTCTGCCCAATTCGTGGATGGGCTCCGGCTTAAGGCCAGACAAAACGCGACGAGGTGCCGCCACCTCTAACCCGGTACAACGCCGCAGACCTTCCCACCGACACCTCCTGCAACCAGGCAAGCCGGGGCCGGCCGGACACCACAGGCCGCCCACACATGGCTCATGCCGGCAAAAAACGGGACGAGGCACGGCGGCCTCTCGCCTGTGCCATCACCGGGCCCTCGGGGGCTGGGGGAAGCTGCGGCACGCACGAGAACGCCCAGCCGTCTGCATCCGGCTGCCAGCCACCAGGGCCGGCCGCCGCTCGCGCTCTGCCCAATTCGTGGATGGGCTCCGGCTTAAGGCCAGACAAAACGCGACGAGGTGCCGCCACCTCTAACCCGGTACAACGCCGCAGACCTTTCCCACCGACACCTCCTGCAACCAGGCAAGCCGGGGCCGGCCGGACACCACAGGCCGCCCACACATGGCTCATGCCGGCAAAAAACGGGACGAGGCACGGCGGCCTCTCGCCTGTGCCATCACCGGGACCTCGGGGGCTGGGGGAAGCTGCGGCACGCACGAGAACCCCCAGCCGTCTGCATCCGGCTGCCAGCCACCAGGGCCGGCCGCCGCTCGCGCTCTGCCCAATTCGTGGATGGGCTCCGGCTTAAGGCCAGACAAAACGCGACGAGGTGCCGCCACCTCTAACCCGGTACAACGCCGCAGACCTTTCCCACCGACACCTCCTGCAACCAGCCAAGCCGGGGCCGGCCGGACACCACAGGCCGCCCACACATGGCTCATGCCGGCAAAAAACGGGACGAGGCACTGCGGCCTCTCGCCTGTGCCATCACCGGGCCCTCGGGGAAGCTGCGGCACGCACGAGAACCCCCAGCCGTCTGCATCCGGCTGCCAGCCACCAGGGCCGGCCGCCGCTCGCGCTCTGCCCAATTCGTGGATGGGCTCCGGCTTAAGGCCAGACAAAACGCGACGAGGTGCCGCCACCTCTAACCCGGAAAAACGCCGCAGACCTTTCCCACCGTACCCTCCTGCAACCAGGCAAGCCGGGGCCGGCCGGACACCACAGGCCGCCCACACATGGCTCATGCCGGCAAAAAACGGGACGAGGCACTGCGGCCTCTCGCCTGTGCCATCACCGGGCCCTCGGGGGCTGGGGGAAGCTGCGGCACGCACGAGAACCCCCAGCCGTCTGCATCCGGCTGCCAGCCACCAGGGCCGGCCGCCGCTCGCGCTCTGCCCAATTCGTGGATGGGCTCCGGCTTAAGGCCAGACAAAACGCGACGAGGTGCCGCCACCTGTTACCCGGAAAAACGCCGCAGACCTTTCCCACCGACACCTCCTGCAACCAGGCAAGCCGGGGCCGGCCGGACACCACAGGCCGCCCACACATGCCTCATGCCGGCAAAAAACGGGACGAGGCACTGCGGCCTCTCGCCTGTGCCATCACCGGGCCCTCGGGGGCTGGGGGAAGCTGCGGCACGCACGAGAACCCCCAGCCGTCTGCATCCGGCTGCCAGCCACCAGGGCCGGCCGCCGCTCGCGCTCTGCCCAATTCGTGGATGGGCTCCGGCTTAAGGCCAGACAAAACGCGACGAGGTGCCGCCACCTCTAACCCGGTACAACGCCGCAGACCTTTCCCACCGACACCTCCTGCAACCAGGCAAGCCGGGGCCGGCCAGACACCACAGGCCGCCCACACATGGCTCATGCCGGCAAAAAACGGGACGAGGCACTGCGGCCTCTCGCCTGTGCCATCACCGGGCCCTTGGGGGCTGGGGGAAGCTGCGGCACGCATGAGAACCCCCAGCCGTCTGCATCCGGCTGCCAGCCACCAGGGCCGGCCGCCGCTCGCGCTCTGCCCAATTCGTGGATTGGCTCTGGATTAAGGCCAGACAAAACGCGTCGAGGTGCCGCCACCTCTTACCCGGAAAAACGCCGCAGACCTTTCCCACCGACACCTCCTGCAACCAGGCAAGCCGGGGCCGGCCGGACACCACAGGCCGCCCACACATGGCTCATGCCGGCAAAAAACGGGACGAGGCACTGCGGCCTCTCGCCTGTGCCATCACCGGGCCCTCGGGGAAGCTGCGGCACGCACGAGAACCCCCAGCCGTCTGCATCTGGCTGCCAGCCACCAGGGCCGGCCGCCGCTCGCGCTCTGCCCAATTCGTGGATGGGCTCCGGCTTAAGGCCAGACAAAACGCGACGAGGTGCCGCCACCTCTAACCCGGAAAAACGCCGCAGACCTTTCCCACCGACACCTCCTGCAACCAGGCAAGCCGGGGCCGGCTGGACACCACAGGCCGCCCACACATGGCTCATGCCGGCAAAAAACGGGACGAGGCACTGCGGCCTCTCGCCTGTGCCATCACCGGGCCCTCGGGGGCTGGGGGAAGCTGCGGCACGCACGAGAACCCCCAGCCGTCTGCATCCGGCTGCCAGCCACCAGGGCCGGCCGCCGCTCGCGCTCTGCCCAATTCGTGGATGGGCTCCGGCTTAAGGCCAGACAAAACGCGACGAGGTGCCGCCACCTCTAACCCGGTACAACGCCGCAGACCTTTCCCACCGACACCTCCTGCAACCAGGCAAGCCGGGGCCGGCCGGACACCACAGGCCGCCCACACATGGCTCATGCCGGCAAAAAACGGGACGAGGCACTGCGGCCTCTCGCCTGTGCCATCACCGGGCCCTCGGGGGCTGGGGGAAGCTGCGGCACGCACGAGAACCCCCAGCCGTCTGCATCCGGCTGCCAGCCACCAGGGCCGGCCGCCGCTCGCGCTCTGCCCAATTCGTGGATGGGCTCCGGCTTAAGGCCAGACAAAACGCGACGAGGTGCCGCCACCTCTTACCCGGAAAAACGCCGCAGACCTTTCCCACCGACACCTCCTGCAACCAGGCAAGCCGGGGCCGGCCGGACACCACAGGCCGCCCACACATGGCTCATGCCGGCAAAAAACGGGACGAGGCACTGCGGCCTCTCGCCTGTGCCATCACCGGGCCCTCGGGGGCTGGGGGAAGCTGCGGCACGCACGAGAACCCCCAGCCGTCTGCATCCGGCTGCCAGCCACCAGGGCCGGCCGCCGCTCGCGCTCTGCCCAATTCGTGGATGGGCTCCGGCTTAAGGCCAGACAAAACGCGACGAGGTGCCGCCACCTCTAACCCGGTACAACGCCGCAGACCTTTCCCACCGACACCTCCTGCAACCAGGCAAGCCGGGGCCGGCCGGACACCACAGGCCGCCCACACATGGCTCATGCCGGCAAAAAACGGGACGAGGCACTGCGGCCTCTCGCCTGTGCCATCACCGGGCCCTCGGGCGCTGGGGGAAGCTGCGGCACGCACGAGAACCCCCAGCCGTCTGCATCCGGCTGCCAGCCACCAGGGCCGGCCGCCGCTCGCGCTCTGCCCAATTCGTGGATGGGCTCTGGCTTAAGGCCAGACAAAACGCGACGAGGTGCCGCCACCTCTTACCCGGAAAAACGCCGCAGACCTTTCCCACCGACACCTCCTGCAACCAGGCAAGCCGGGGCCGGCCGGACACCACAGGCCGCCCACACATGGCTCATGCCGGCAAAAAACGGGACGAGGCACTGCGGCCTCTCACCTGTGCCATCACCGGGCCCTCGGGGGCTGGGGGAAGCTGCGGCACGCACGAGAACCCCCAGCCGTCTGCATCCGGCTGCCAGCCACCAGGGCCGGCCGCCGCTCGCGCTCTGCCCAATTCGTGGATGGGCTCCGGCTTAAGGCCAGACAAAACGCGTCGAGGTGCCGCCACCTCTTACCCGGAAAAACGCCGCAGACCTTTCCCACCGACACCTCCTGCAACCAGGCAAGCCGGGGCCGGCCGGACACCACAGGCCGCCCACACATGGCTCATGCCGGCAAAAAACGGGACGAGGCACTGCGGCCTCTCGCCTGTGCCATCACCGGGCCCTCGGGGGCTGGGGGAAGCTGCGGCACGCACGAGAACCCCCAGCCGTCTGCATCCGGCTGCCAGCCACCAGGGCCGGCCGCCGCTCGCGCTCTGCCCAATTCGTGGATGGGCTCCGGCTTAAGGCCAGACAAAACGCGACGAGGTGCCGCCACCTCTAACCCGGTACAACGCCGCAGACCTTTCCCACCGACACCTCCTGCAACCAGGCAAGCCGGGGCCGGCCGGACACCACAGGCCGCCCACACATGGCTCATGCCGGCAAAAAACGGGACGAGGCACTGCGGACTCTCGCCTGTGCCATCACCGGGCCCTCGGGGGCTGGGGGAAGCTGCGGCACGCACGAGAACCCCCAGCCGTCTGCATCTGGCTGCCAGCCACCAGGGCCGGCCGCCGCTCGCGCTCTGCCCAATTCGTGGATGGGCTCCGGCTTAAGGCCAGACAAAACGCGACGAGGTGCCGCCACCTCTAACCCGGAAAAACGCCGCAGACCTTTCCCACCGACACCTCCTGCAACCAGGCAAGCCGGGGCCGGCCGGACACCACAGGCCGCCCACACATGGCTCATGCCGGCAAAAAACGGGACGAGGCACTGCGGCCTCTCGCCTGTGCCATCACCGGGCCCTCGGGGGCTGGGGGAAGCTGCGGCACGCACGAGAACCCCCAGCCGTCTGCATCCGGCTGCCAGCCACCCGGGCCGGCCGCCGCTCGCGCTCTGCCCAATTCGTGGATGGGCTCCGGCTTAAGGCCAGACAAAACGCGACGAGGTGCCGCCACCTCTTACCCGGAAAAACGCCGCAGACCTTTCCCACCGACACCTCCTGCAACCAGGCAAGCCGGGGCCGGCCGGACACCACAGGCCGCCCACACATGGCTCATGCCGGCAAAAAACGGGACGAGGCACTGCGGCCTCTCGCCTGTGCCATCACCGGGCCCTCGGGGGCTGGGGGAAGCTGCGGCACGCACGAGAACCCCCAGCCGTCTGCATCCGGCTGCCAGCCACCAGGGCCGGCCGCCGCTCGCGCTCTGCCCAATTCGTGGATGGGCTCCGGCTTAAGGCCAGACAAAACACGACGAGGTGCCGCCACCTCTAACCCAGAAAAACGCCTCAGACCTTTCCCACCGACACCTCCTGCAACCAGGCAAGCCGGGGCCGGCCGGACACCACAGGCCGCCCACACATGGCTCATGCCGGCAAAAAACGGGACGAGGCACTGCGGCCTCTCGCCTGTGCCATCACCGGGCCCTCGGGGAAGCTGCGGCACGCACGAGAACCCCCAGCCGTCTGCATCTGGCTGCCAGCCACCAGGGCCGGCCGCCGCTCGCGCTCTGCCCAATTCGTGGATGGGCTCCGGCTTAAGGCCAGACAAAACGCGACGAGGTGCCGCCACCTCTAACCCGGAAAAACGCCGCAGACCTTTCCCACCGACACCTCCTGCAACCAGGCAAGCCGGGGCCGGCCGGACACCACAGGCCGCCCACACATGGCTCATGCCGGCAAAAAACGGGACGAGGCACTGCGGCCTCTCGCCTGTGCCATCACCGGGCCCTCGGGGGCTGGGGGAAGCTGCGGCACGCACGAGAACCCCCAGCCGTCTGCATCCGGCTGCCAGCCACCAGGGCCGGCCGCCGCTCGCGCTCTGCCCAATTCGTGGATGGGCTCCGGCTTAAGGCCAGACAAAACGCGTCGAGGTGCCGCCACCTCTTACCCGGAAAAACGCCGCAGACCTTTCCCACCGACACCTCCTGCAACCAGGCAAGCCGGGGCCGGCCGGACACCACAGGCCGCCCACACATGGCTCATGCCGGCAAAAAACGGGACGAGGCACTGCGGCCTCTCGCCTGTGCCATCACCGGGCCCTCGGGGGCTGGGGGAAGCTGCGGCACGCACGAGAACCCCCAGCCGTCTGCATCCGGCTGCCAGCCACCAGGGCCGGCCGCCGCTCGCGCTCTGCCCAATTCGTGGATGGGCTCCGGCTTAAGGCCAGACAAAACGCGACGAGGTGCCGCCACCTCTAACCCGGTACAACGCCGCAGACCTTTCCCACCGACACCTCCTGCAACCAGGCAAGCCGGGGCCGGCCGGACACCACAGGCCGCCCACACATGGCTCATGCCGGCAAAAAACGGGACGAGGCACTGCGGCCTCTCGCCTGTGCCATCACCGGGCCCTCGGGCGCTGGGGGAAGCTGCGGCACGCACGAGAACCCCCAGCCGTCTGCATCCGGCTGCCAGCCACCAGGGCCGGCCGCCGCTCGCGCTCTGCCCAATTCGTGGATGGGCTCCGGCTTAAGGCCAGACAAAACGCGACGAGGTGCCGCCACCTCTTACCCGGAAAAACGCCGCAGACCTTTCCCACCGACACCTCCTGCAACCAGGCAAGCCGGGGCCGGCCGGACACCACAGGCCGCCCACACATGGCTCATGCCGGCAAAAAACGGGACGAGGCACTGCGGCCTCTCGCCTGTGCCATCACCGGGCCCTCGGGGGCTGGGGGAAGCTGCGGCACGCACGAGAACCCCCAGCCGTCTGCATCCGGCTGCCAGCCACCAGGGCCAGCCGCCGCTCGCGCTCTGCCCAATTCGTGGATGGGCTCCGGCTTAAGGCCAGACAAAACGCGACGAGGTGCCGCCACCTCTAACCCGGAAAAACGCCGCAGACCTTTCCCACCGACACCTCCTGCAACCAGGCAAGCCGGGGCCTGCTGGACACCACAGGCCGCCCACACATGGCTCATGCCGGCAAAAAACGGGACGAGGCACTGCGGCCTCTCGCCTGTGCCATCACCGGGCCCTCGGGGCCTGGGGGAAGCTGCGGCACGCACGAGAACCCCCAGCCGTCTGCATCCGGCTGCCAGCCACCAGGGCCGGCCGCCGCTCGCGCTCTGCCCAATTCGTGGATGGGCTCCGGCTTAAGGCCAGACAAAACGCGACGAGGTGCCGCCACCTCTTACCCGGAAAAACGCCGCGGACCTTTCCCACCGACACCTCCTGCAACCAGGCAAGCCGGGGCCGGCCGGACACCACAGGCCGCCCACACATGGCTCATGCCGGCAAAAAACGGGACGAGGCACTGCGGCCTCTCACCTGTGCCATCACCGGGCCCTCGGGGGCTGGGGGAAGCTGCGGCACGCACGAGAACCCCCAGCCGTCTGCATCCGGCTGCCAGCCACCAGGGCCGGCCGCCGCTCGCGCTCTGCCCAATTCGTGGATGGGCTCCGGCTTAAGGCCAGACAAAACGCGACGAGGTGCCGCCACCTCTTACCCGGAAAAACGCCGCAGACCTTTCCCACCGACACCTCCTGCAACCAGGCAAGCCGGGGCCGGCCGGACACCACAGGCCGCCCACACATGGCTCATGCCGGCAAAAAACGGGACGAGGCACTGCGGCCTCTCGCCTGTGCCATCACCGGGCCCTCGGGGCCTGGGGGAAGCTGCGGCACGCACGAGAACCCCCAGCCGTCTGCATCCGGCTGCCAGCCACCAGGGCCGGCCGCCGCTCGCGCTCTGCCCAATTCGTGGATGGGCTCCGACTTAAGGCCAGACAAAACGCGACGAGGTGCCGCCACCTCTTACCCGGAAAAACGCCGCGGACCTTTCCCACCGACACCTCCTGCAACCAGGCAAGCCGGGGCCGGCCGGACACCACAGGCCGCCCACACATGGCTCATGCCGGCAAAAAACGGGACGAGGCACTGCGGCCTCTCACCTGTGCCATCACCGGGCCCTCGGGGGCTGGGGGAAGCTGCGGCACGCACGAGAACCCCCAGCCATCTGCATCCAGCTGCCAGCCACCAGGGCCGGCCGCCGCTCGCGCTCTGCCCAATTCATGGATGGGCTCCGGCTTAAGGCCAGACAAAACGCGACGAGGTGCCGCCACCTCTAACCCGGTACAACGCCGCAGACCTTTCCCACCGACACCTCCTGCAACCAGGCAAGCCGGGGCCGGCCGGACACCACAGGCCGCCCACACATGGCTCATGCCGGCAAAAAACGGGACGAGGCACTGCGGCCTCTCGCCTGTGCCATCACCGGGCCCTCGGGCGCTGGGGGAAGCTGCGGCACGCACGAGAACCCCCAGCCGTCTGCATCCGGCTGCCAGCCACCAGGGCCGGCCGCCGCTCGCGCTCTGCCCAATTCGTGGATGGGCTCCGGCTTAAGGCCAGACAAAACGCGACGAGGTGCCGCCACCTCTTACCCGGAAAAACGCCGCAGACCTTTCCCACCGACACCTCCTGCAACCAGGCAAGCCGGGGCCGGCCGGACACCACAGGCCGCCCACACATGGCTCATGCCGGCAAAAAACGGGACGAGGCACTGCGGCCTCTCGCCTGTGCCATCACCGGGCCCTCGGGGGCTGGGGGAAGCTGCGGCACGCACGAGAACCCCCAGCCGTCTGCATCCGGCTGCCAGCCACCAGGGCCAGCCGCCGCTCGCGCTCTGCCCAATTCGTGGATGGGCTCCGGCTTAAGGCCAGACAAAACGCGACGAGGTGCCGCCACCTCTAACCCGGAAAAACGCCGCAGACCTTTCCCACCGACACCTCCTGCAACCAGGCAAGCCGGGGCCGGCCGGACACCACAGGCCGCCCACACATGGCTCATGCCGGCAAAAAACGGGACGAGGCACTGCGGCCTCTCGCCTGTGCCATCACCGGGCCCTCGGGGCCTGGGGGAAGCTGCGGCACGCACGAGAACCCCCAGCCGTCTGCATCCGGCTGCCAGCCACCAGGGCCGGCCGCCGCTCGCGCTCTGCCCAATTCGTGGATGGGCTCCGGCTTAAGGCCAGACAAAACGCGACGAGGTGCCGCCACCTCTTACCCGGAAAAACGCCGCGGACCTTTCCCACCGACACCTCCTGCAACCAGGCAAGCCGGGGCCGGCCGGACACCACAGGCCGCCCACACATGGCTCATGCCGGCAAAAAACGGGACGAGGCACTGCGGCCTCTCACCTGTGCCATCACCGGGCCCTCGGGGGCTGGGGGAAGCTGCGGCACGCACGAGAACCCCCAGCCGTCTGCATCCGGCTGCCAGCCACCAGGGCCGGCCGCCGCTCGCGCTCTGCCCAATTCGTGGATGGGCTCCGGCTTAAGGCCAGACAAAACGCGACGAGGTGCCGCCACCTCTTACCCGGAAAAACGCCGCAGACCTTTCCCACCGACACCTCCTGCAACCAGGCAAGCCGGGGCCGGCCGGACACCACAGGCCGCCCACACATGGCTCATGCCGGCAAAAAACGGGACGAGGCACTGCGGCCTCTCGCCTGTGCCATCACCGGGCCCTCGGGGCCTGGGGGAAGCTGCGGCACGCACGAGAACCCCCAGCCGTCTGCATCCGGCTGCCAGCCACCAGGGCCGGCCGCCGCTCGCGCTCTGCCCAATTCGTGGATGGGCTCCGACTTAAGGCCAGACAAAACGCGACGAGGTGCCGCCACCTCTTACCCGGAAAAACGCCGCGGACCTTTCCCACCGACACCTCCTGCAACCAGGCAAGCCGGGGCCGGCCGGACACCACAGGCCGCCCACACATGGCTCATGCCGGCAAAAAACGGGACGAGGCACTGCGGCCTCTCACCTGTGCCATCACCGGGCCCTCGGGGGCTGGGGGAAGCTGCGGCACGCACGAGAACCCCCAGCCGTCTGCATCCAGCTGCCAGCCACCAGGGCCGGCCGCCGCTCGCGCTCTGCCCAATTCATGGATGGGCTCCGGCTTAAGGCCAGACAAAACGCGACGAGGTGCCGCCACCTCTAACCCGGTACAACGCCGCAGACCTTTCCCACCGACACCTCCTGCAACCAGGCAAGCCGGGGCCGGCCGGACACCACAGGCCGCCCACACATGGCTCATGCCGGCAAAAAACGGGACGAGGCACGGCGGCCTCTCGCCTGTGCCATCACCGGGCCCTCGGGGCCTGGGGGAAGCTGCGGCACGCACGAGAACCCCCAGCCGTCTGCATCCGGCTGCCAGCCACCAGGGCCGGCCGCCGCTCGCGCTCTGCCCAATTCGTGGATGGGCTCCGGCTTAAGGCCAGACAAAACGCGACGAGGTGCCGCCACCTCTTACCCGGAAAAACGCCGCGGACCTTTCCCACCGACACCTCCTGCAACCAGGCAAGCCGGGGCCGGCCGGACACCACAGGCCGCCCACACATGGCTCATGCCGGCAAAAAACGGGACGAGGCACTGCGGCCTCTCACCTGTGCCATCACCGGGCCCTCGGGGGCTGGGGGAAGCTGCGGCACGCACGAGAACCCCCAGCCGTCTGCATCCGGCTGCCAGCCACCAGGGCCGGCCGCCGCTCGCGCTCTGCCCAATTCGTGGATGGGCTCCGGCTTAAGGCCAGACAAAACGCGACGAGGTGCCGCCACCTCTTACCCGGAAAAACGCCGCAGACCTTTCCCACCGACACCTCCTGCAACCAGGCAAGCCGGGGCCGGCCGGACACCACAGGCCGCCCACACATGGCTCATGCCGGCAAAAAACGGGACGAGGCACTGCGGCCTCTCGCCTGTGCCATCACCGGGCCCTCGGGGCCTGGGCGAAGCTGCGGCACGCACGAGAACCCCCAGCCGTCTGCATCCGGCTGCCAGCCACCAGGGCCGGCCGCCGCTCGCGCTCTGCCCAATTCGTGGATGGGCTCCGGCTTAAGGCCAGACAAAACGCGACGAGGTGCCGCCACCTCTTACCCGGAAAAACGCCGCGGACCTTTCCCACCGACACCTCCTGCAACCAGGCAAGCCGGGGCCGGCCGGACACCACAGGCCGCCCACACATGGCTCATGCCGGCAAAAAACGGGACGAGGCACTGCGGCCTCTCACCTGTGCCATCGCCGGGCCCTCGGGGGCTGGGGGAAGCTGCGGCACGCACGAGAACCCCCAGCCGTCTGCATCCGGCTGCCAGCCACCAGGGCCGGCCGCCGCTCGCGCTCTGCCCAATTCGTGGATGGGCTCCGGCTTAAGGCCAGACAAAACGCGACGAGGTGCCGCCACCTCTAACCCGGAAAAACGCCGCAGACCTTTCCCACCGACACCTCCTGCAACCAGGCAAGCCGGGGCCGGCCGGACACCACAGGCCGCCCACACATGGCTCATGCCGGCAAAAAACGGGACGAGGCACTGCGGCCTCTCGCCTGTGCCATCACCGGGCCCTCGGGGCCTGGGGGAAGCTGCGGCACGCACGAGAACCCCCAGCCGTCTGCATCCGGCTGCCAGCCACCAGGGCCGGCCGCCGCTCGCGCTCTGCCCAATTCGTGGATGGGCTCCGACTTAAGGCCAGACAAAACGCGACGAGGTGCCGCCACCTCTTACCCGGAAAAACGCCGCGGACCTTTCCCACCGACACCTCCTGCAACCAGGCAAGCCGGGGCCGGCCGGACACCACAGGCCGCCCACACATGGCTCATGCCGGCAAAAAACGGGACGAGGCACTGCGGCCTCTCACCTGTGCCATCACCGGGCCCTCGGGGGCTGGGGGAAGCTGCGGCACGCACGAGAACCCCCAGCCGTCTGCATCCAGCTGCCAGCCACCAGGGCCGGCCGCCGCTCGCGCTCTGCCCAATTCATGGATGGGCTCCGGCTTAAGGCCAGACAAAACGCGACGAGGTGCCGCCACCTCTAACCCGGTACAACGCCGCAGACCTTTCCCACCGACACCTCCTGCAACCAGGCAAGCCGGGGCCGGCCGGACACCACAGGCCGCCCACACATGGCTCATGCCGGCAAAAAACGGGACGAGGCACGGCGGCCTCTCGCCTGTGCCATCACCGGGCCCTCGGGGCCTGGGGGAAGCTGCGGCACGCACGAGAACCCCCAGCCGTCTGCATCCGGCTGCCAGCCACCAGGGCCGGCCGCCGCTCGCGCTCTGCCCAATTCGTGGATGGGCTCCGGCTTAAGGCCAGACAAAACGCGACGAGGTGCCGCCACCTCTTACCCGGAAAAACGCCGCGGACCTTTCCCACCGACACCTCCTGCAACCAGGCAAGCCGGGGCCGGCCGGACACCACAGGCCGCCCACACATGGCTCATGCCGGCAAAAAACGGGACGAGGCACTGCGGCCTCTCACCTGTGCCATCACCGGGCCCTCGGGGGCTGGGGGAAGCTGCGGCACGCACGAGAACCCCCAGCCGTCTGCATCCGGCTGCCAGCCACCAGGGCCGGCCGCCGCTCGCGCTCTGCCCAATTCGTGGATGGGCTCCGGCTTAAGGCCAGACAAAACGCGACGAGGTGCCGCCACCTCTTACCCGGAAAAACGCCGCAGACCTTTCCCACCGACACCTCCTGCAACCAGGCAAGCCGGGGCCGGCCGGACACCACAGGCCGCCCACACATGGCTCATGCCGGCAAAAAACGGGACGAGGCACTGCGGCCTCTCGCCTGTGCCATCACCGGGCCCTCGGGGCCTGGGGGAAGCTGCGGCACGCACGAGAACCCCCAGCCGTCTGCATCCGGCTGCCAGCCACCAGGGCCGGCCGCCGCTCGCGCTCTGCCCAATTCGTGGATGGGCTCCGGCTTAAGGCCAGACAAAACGCGACGAGGTGCCGCCACCTCTTACCCGGAAAAACGCCGCGGACCTTTCCCACCGACACCTCCTGCAACCAGGCAAGCCGGGGCCGGCCGGACACCACAGGCCGCCCACACATGGCTCATGCCGGCAAAAAACGGGACGAGGCACTGCGGCCTCTCACCTGTGCCATCGCCGGGCCCTCGGGGGCTGGGGGAAGCTGCGGCACGCACGAGAACCCCCAGCCGTCTGCATCCGGCTGCCAGCCACCAGGGCCGGCCGCCGCTCGCGCTCTGCCCAATTCGTGGATGGGCTCCGGCTTAAGGCCAGACAAAACGCGACGAGGTGCCACCACCTCTTACCCGGAAAAACGCCGCAGACCTTTCCCACCGACACCTCCTGCAACCAGGCAAGCCGGGGCCGGCCGGACACCACAGGCCGCCCACACATGGCTCATGCCGGCAAAAAACGGGACGAGGCACTGCGGCCTCTCGCCTGTGCCATCACCGGGCCCTCGGGGCCTGGGGGAAGCTGCGGCACGCACGAGAACCCCCAGCCGTCTGCATCCGGCTGCCAGCCACCAGGGCCGGCCGCCGCTCGCGCTCTGCCCAATTCGTGGATGGGCTCCGACTTAAGGCCAGACAAAACGCGACGAGGTGCCGCCACCTCTTACCCGGAAAAACGCCGCGGACCTTTCCCACCGACACCTCCTGCAACCAGGCAAGCCGGGGCCGGCCGGACACCACAGGCCGCCCACACATGGCTCATGCCGGCAAAAAACGGGACGAGGCACTGCGGCCTCTCACCTGTGCCATCACCGGGCCCTCGGGGGCTGGGGGAAGCTGCGGCACGCACGAGAACCCCCAGCCGTCTGCATCCAGCTGCCAGCCACCAGGGCCGGCCGCCGCTCGCGCTCTGCCCAATTCATGGATGGGCTCCGGCTTAAGGCCAGACAAAACGCGACGAGGTGCCGCCACCTCTAACCCGGTACCACGCCGCAGACCTTTCCCACCGACCCCTCCTGCAACCAGGCAAGCCGGGGCCGGCCGGACACCACAGGCCGCCCACACATGGCTCATGCCGGCAAAAAACGGGACGAGGCACGGCGGCCTCTCGCCTGTGCCATCACCGGGCCCTCGGGGCCTGGGGGAAGCTGCGGCACGCACGAGAACCCCCAGCCGTCTGCATCCGGCTGCCAGCCACCAGGGCCGGCCGCCGCTCGCGCTCTGCCCAATTCGTGGATGGGCTCCGGCTTAAGGCCAGACAAAACGCGACGAGGTGCCGCCACCTCTTACCCGGAAAAACGCCGCGGACCTTTCCCACCGACACCTCCTGCAACCAGGCAAGCCGGGGCCGGCCGGACACCACAGGCCGCCCACACATGGCTCATGCCGGCAAAAAACGGGACGAGGCACTGCGGCCTCTCACCTGTGCCATCACCGGGCCCTCGGGGGCTGGGGGAAGCTGCGGCACGCACGAGAACCCCCAGCCGTCTGCATCCGGCTGCCAGCCACCAGGGCCGGCCGCCGCTCGCGCTCTGCCCAATTCGTGGATGGGCTCCGGCTTAAGGCCAGACAAAACGCGACGAGGTGCCGCCACCTCTTACCCGGAAAAACGCCGCGGACCTTTCCCACCGACACCTCCTGCAACCAGGCAAGCCGGGGCCGGCCGGACACCACAGGCCGCCCACACATGGCTCATGCCGGCAAAAAACGGGACGAGGCACTGCGGCCTCTCGCCTGTGCCATCACCGGGCCCTCGGGGCCTGGGGGAAGCTGCGGCACGCACGAGAACCCCCAGCCGTCTGCATCCGGCTGCCAGCCACCAGGGCCGGCCGCCGCTCGCGCTCTGCCCAATTCGTGGATGGGCTCCGGCTTAAGGCCAGACAAAACGCGACGAGGTGCCGCCACCTCTTACCCGGAAAAACGCCGCGGACCTTTCCCACCGACACCTCCTGCAACCAGGCAAGCCGGGGCCGGCCGGACACCACAGGCCGCCCACACATGGCTCATGCCGGCAAAAAACGGGACGAGGCACTGCGGCCTCTCACCTGTGCCATCGCCGGGCCCTCGGGGGCTGGGGGAAGCTGCGGCACGCACGAGAACCCCCAGCCGTCTGCATCCGGCTGCCAGCCACCAGGGCCGGCCGCCGCTCGCGCTCTGCCCAATTCGTGGATGGGCTCCGGCTTAAGGCCAGACAAAACGCGACGAGGTGCCGCCACCTCTAACCCGGTACAACGCCGCAGACCTTTCCCACCGACACCTCCTGCAACCAGGCAAGCCGGGGCCGGCCGGACACCACAGGCCGCCCACACATGGCTCATGCCGGCAAAAAACGGGACGAGGCACTGCGGCCTCTCGCCTGTGCCATCACCGGGCCCTCGGGGGCTGGGGGAAGCTGCGGCACGCACGAGAACCCCCAGCCGTCTGCATCCGGCTGCCAGCCACCAGGGCCGGCCGCCGCTCGCGCTCTGCCCAATTCGTGGATGGGCTCCGGCTTAAGGCCAGACAAAACGCGACGAGGTGCCGCCACCTCTTACCCGGAAAAACGCCGCGGACCTTTCCCACCGACACCTCCTGCAACTAGGCAAGCCGGGGCCGGCCGGACACCACAGGCCGCCCACACATGGCTCATGCCGGCAAAAAACGGGACGAGGCACTGCGGCCTCTCGCCTGTGCCATCACCGGGCCCTCGGGGGCTGGGGGAAGCTGCGGCACGCACGAGAACCCCCAGCCGTCTGCATCCGGCTGCCAGCCACCAGGGCCGGCCGCCGCTCGCGCTCTGCCCAATTCGTGGATGGGCTCCGGCTTAAGGCCAGACAAAACGCGACGAGGTGCCGCCACCTCTTACCCGGAAAAACGCCGCAGACCTTTCCCACCGACACCTCCTGCAACCAGGCAAGCCGGGGCCGGCCGGACACCACAGGCCGCCCACACATGGCTCATGCCGGCAAAAAACGGGACGAGGCACTGCGGCCTCTCGCCTGTGCCATCACCGGGCCCTCGGGGGCTGGGGGAAGCTGCGGCACGCACGAGAACCCCCAGCCGTCTGCATCCGGCTGCCAGCCACCAGGGCCGGCCGCCGCTCGCGCTCTGCCCAATTCGTGGATGGGCTCCGGCTTAAGGCCAGACAAAACGCGACGAGGTGCCGCCACCTCTTACCCGGAAAAACGCCGCAGACCTTTCCCACCGACACCTCCTGCAACCAGGCAAGCCGGGGCCGGCCGGACACCACAGGCCGCCCACACATGGCTCATGCCGGCAAAAAACGGGACGAGGCACTGCGGCCTCTCGCCTGTGCCATCACCGGGCCCTCGGGGGCTGGGGGAAGCTGCGGCACGCACGAGAACCCCCAGCCGTCTGCATCCGGCTGCCAGCCACGAGGGCCGGCCGCCGCTCGCGCTCTGCCCAATTCGTGGATGGGCTCCGGCTTAAGGCCAGACAAAACGCGACGAGGTGCCGCCACCTCTAACCCGGTACAACGCCGCAGACCTTTCCCACCGACACCTCCTGCAACCAGGCAAGCCGGGGCCGGCCGGACACCACAGGCCGCCCACACATGGCTCATGCCGGCAAAAAACGGGACGAGGCACTGCGGCCTCTCGCCTGTGCCATCACCGGGCCCTCGGGGGCTGGGGGAAGCTGCGGCACACACGAGAACCCCCAGCCGTCTGCATCTGGCTGCCAGCCACCAGGGCCGGCCGCCGCTCGCGCTCTGCCCAATTCGTGGATGGGCTCCGGCTTAAGGCCAGACAAAACGCGACGAGGTGCCGCCACCTCTAACCCGGAAAAACGCCGCAGACCTTTCCCACCGACACCTCCTGCAACCAGGCAAGCCGGGGCCGGCCGGACACCACAGGCCGCCCACACATGGCTCATGCCGGCAAAAAACGGGACGAGGCACTGCGGCCTCTCGCCTGTGCCATCACCGGGCCCTCGGGGGCTGGGGGAAGCTGCGGCACGCACGAGAACCCCCAGCCGTCTGCATCAGGCTGCCAGCCACCAGGGCCGGCCGCCGCTCGCGCTCTGCCCAATTCGTGGATGGGCTCCGGCTTAAGGCCAGACAAAACGCGACGAGGTGCCGCCACCTGTTACCCGGAAAAACGCCGCAGACCTTTCCCACCGACACCTCCTGCAACCAGGCAAGCCGGGGCCGGCCGGACACCACAGGCCGCCCACACATGCCTCATGCCGGCAAAAAACGGGACGAGGCACTGCGGCCTCTCGCCTGTGCCATCACCGGGCCCTCGGGGGCTGGGGGAAGCTGCGGCACGCACGAGAACGCCCAGCCGTCTGCATCCGGCTGCCAGCCACCAGGGCCGACCGCCGCTCGCGCTCTGCCCAATTCGTGGATGGGCTCCGGCTTAAGGCCAGACAAAACACGACGAGGTGCCGCCACCTCTAACCCAGAAAAACGCCTCAGACCTTTCCCACCGACACCTCCTGCAACCAGGCAAGCCGGGGCCGGCCGGACACCACAGGCCGCCCACACATGGCTCATGCCGGCAAAAAACGGGACGAGGCACTGCGGCCTCTCGCCTGTGCCATCACCGGGGGCTGGGGGAAGCTGCGGCACGCACGAGAACCCCCAGCCGTCTGCATCCGGCTGCCAGCCACCAGGGCCGGCCGCCGCTCGCGCTCTGCCCAATTCGTGGATGGGCTCCGGCTTAAGGCCAGACAAAACGCGACGAGGTGCCGCCACCTCTAACCCGGTACAACGCCGCAGACCTTTCCCACCGACACCTCCTGCAACCAGGCAAGCCGGGGCCGGCCGGACACCACAGGCCGCCCACACATGGCTCATGCCGGCAAAAAACGGGACGAGGCACTGCGGCCTCTCGCCTGTGCCATCACCGGGCCCTCGGGGGCTGGGGGAAGCTGCGGCACGCACGAGAACCCCCAGCCGTCTGCATCCGGCTGCCAGCCACCAGGGCCGGCCGCCGCTCGCGCTCTGCCCAATTCGTGGATGGGCTCCGGCTTAAGGCCAGACAAAACGCGACGAGGTGCCGCCACCTCTTACCCGGAAAAACGCCGCGGACCTTTCCCACCGACACCTCCTGCAACCAGGCAAGCCGGGGCCGGCCGGACACCACAGGCCGCCCACACATGGCTCATGCCGGCAAAAAACGGGACGAGGCACTGCGGCCTCTCGCCTGTGCCATCACCGGGCCCTCGGGGGCTGGGGGAAGCTGCGGCACGCACGAGAACCCCCAGCCGTCTGCATCCGGCTGCCAGCCACCAGGGCCGGCCGCCGCTCGCGCTCTGCCCAATTCGTGGATGGGCTCCGGCTTAAGGCCAGACATAACGCGACGAGGTGCCGCCACCTCTTACCCGGAAAAACGCCGCAGACCTTTCCCACCGACACCTCCTGCAACCAGGCAAGCCGGGGCCGGCCGGACACCACAGGCCGCCCACACATGGCTCATGCCGGCAAAAAACGGGACGAGGCACTGCGGCCTCTCGCCTGTGCCATCACCGGGCCCTCGGGGGCTGGGGGAAGCTGCGGCACGCACGAGAACCCCCAGCCGTCTGCATCCGGCTGCCAGCCACCAGGGCCGGCCGCCGCTCGCGCTCTGCCCAATTCGTGGATGGGCTCCGGCTTAAGGCCAGACAAAACACGACGAGGTGCCGCCACCTCTAACCCAGAAAAACGCCTCAGACCTTTTCCACCGACACCTCCTGCAACCAGGCAAGCCGGGGCCGGCCGGACACCACAGGCCGCCCACACATGGCTCATGCCGGCAAAAAACGGGACGAGGCACTGCGGCCTCTCGCCTGTGCCATCACCGGGGGCTGGGGGAAGCTGCGGCACGCACGAGAACCCCCAGCCGTCTGCATCCGGCTGCCAGCCACCAGGGCCGGCCGCCGCTCGCGCTCTGCCCAATTCGTGGATGGGCTCCGGCTTAAGGCCAGACAAAACGCGACGAGGTGCCGCCACCTCTAACCCGGTACAACGCCGCAGACCTTTCCCACCGACACCTCCTGCAACCAGGCAAGCCGGGGCGGGCCGGACACCACAGGCCGCCCACACATGGCTCATGCCGGCAAAAAACGGGACGAGGCACTGCGGCCTCTCGCCTGTGCCATCACCGGGCCCTCGGGGGCTGGGGGAAGCTGCGGCACGCACGAGAACCCCCAGCCGTCTGCATCCGGCTGCCAGCCACCAGGGCCGGCCGCCGCTCGCGCTCTGCCCAATTCGTGGATGGGCTCCGGCTTAAGGCCAGACAAAACGCGACGAGGTGCCGCCACCTCTAACCCGGTACAACGCCGCAGACCTTTCCCACCGACACCTCCTGCAACCAGGCAAGCCGGGGCCGGCCGGACACCACAGGCCGCCCACACATGGCTCATGCCGGCAAAAAACGGGACGAGGCACTGCGGCCTCTCGCCTGTGCCATCACCGGGGGCTGGGGGAAGCTGCGGCACGCACGAGAACCCCCAGCCGTCTGCATCCGGCTGCCAGCCACCAGGGCCGGCCGCCGCTCGCGCTCTGCCCAATTCGTGGATGGGCTCCGGCTTAAGGCCAGACAAAACGCGACGAGGTGCCGCCACCTCTAACCCGGTACAACGCCGCAGACCTTTCCCACCGACACCTCCTGCAACCAGGCAAGCCGGGGCCGGCCGGACACCACAGGCCGCCCACACATGGCTCATGCCGGCAAAAAACGGGACGAGGCACTGCGGCCTCTCGCCTGTGCCATCACCGGGCCCTCGGGGGCTGGGGGAAGCTGCGGCACGCACGAGAACCCCCAGCCGTCTGCATCCGGCTGCCAGCCACCAGGGCCGGCCGCCGCTCGCGCTCTGCCCAATTCGTGGATGGGCTCCGGCTTAAGGCCAGACAAAACGCGACGAGGTGCCGCCACCTCTAACCCGGAAAAACGCCGCAGACCTTTCCCACCGACACCTCCTGCAACCAGGCAAGCCGGGGCCGGCCGGACACCACAGGCCGCCCACACATGGCTCATGCCGGCAAAAAACGGGACGAGGCACTGCGGCCTCTCACCTGTGCCATCACCGGGCCCTCGGGGGCTGGGGGAAGCTGCGGCACGCACGAGAACGCCCAGCCGTCTGCATCCGGCTGCCAGCCACCAGGGCCAGCCGCCGCTCGCGCTCTGCCCAATTCGTGGATGGGCTCCGGCTTAAGGCCAGACAAAACGCGACGAGGTGCCGCCACCTCTAACCCGGTACAACGCCGCAGACCTTTCCCACCGACACCTCCTGCAACCAGGCAAGCCGGGGACGGCCGGACACCACAGGCCGCCCACACATGGCTCATGCCGGCAAAAAACGGGACGAGGCACGGCGGCCTCTCGCCTGTGCCATCACCGGGCCCTCGGGGGCTGGGGGAAGCTGCGGCACGCACGAGAACGCCCAGCCGTCTGCATCCGGCTGCCAGCCACCAGGGCCGGCCGCCGCTCGCGCTCTGCCCAATTCGTGGATTGGCTCCAGCTTAAGGCCAGACAAAACGCGACGAGGTGCCGCCAACTCTAACCCGGAAAAACGCCGCAGACCTTTCCCACCGACACCTCCTGCAACCAGGCAAGCCGGGGCCGGCCGGACACCACAGGCCGCCCACACATGGCTCATGCCGGCAAAAAACGGGACGAGGCACTGCGGCCTCTCGCCTGTGCCATCACCGGGCCCTCGGGGGCTGGGGGAAGCTGCGGCACGCACGAGAACCCCCAGCCGTCTGCATCCGGCTGCCAGCCACCAGGGCCGGCCGCCGCTCGCGCTCTGCCCAATTCGTGGATGGGCTCCGGCTTAAGGCCAGACAAAACGCGACGAGGTGCCGCCACCTCTAACCCGGAAAAACGCCACAGACCTTTCCCACCGACACCTCCTGCAACCAGGCAAGCCGGGGCCGGCCGGACACCACAGGCCGCCCACACATGGCTCATGCCGGCAAAAAACGGGACGAGGCACTGCGGCCTCTCGCCTGTGCCATCACCGGGCCCTCGGGGGCTGGGGGAAGCTGCGGCACGCACGAGAACCCCCAGCCGTCTGCATCCGGCTGCCAGCCACCAGGGCCGGCCGCCGCTCGCGCTCTGCCCAATTCGTGGATGGGCTCCGGCTTAAGGCCAGACAAAACGCGACGAGGTGCCGCCACCTCTAACCCGGTACAACGCCGCAGACCTTTCCCACCGACACCTCCTGCAACCAGGCAAGCCGGGGCCGGCCGGACACCACAGGCCGCCCACACATGGCTCATGCCGGCAAAAAACGGGACGAGGCACGGCGGCCTCTCGCCTGTGCCATCACCGGGCCCTCGGGGGCTGGGGGAAGCTGCGGCACGCACGAGAACGCCCAGCCGTCTGCATCCGGCTGCCAGCCACCAGGGCCGGCCGCCGCTCGCGCTCTGCCCAATTCGTGGATTGGCTCCAGCTTAAGGCCAGACAAAACGCGACGAGGTGCCGCCACCTCTAACCCGGAAAAACGCCGCAGACCTTTCCCACCGACACCTCCTGCAACCAGGCAAGCCGGGGCCGGCCGGACACCACAGGCCGCCCACACATGGCTCATGCCGGCAAAAAACGGGACGAGGCACTGCGGCCTCTCGCCTGTGCCATCACCGGGCCCTCGGGGGCTGGGGGAAGCTGCGGCACGCACGAGAACCCCCAGCCGTCTGCATCCGGCTGCCAGCCACCAGGGCCGGCCGCCGCTCGCGCTCTGCCCAATTCGTGGATGGGCTCCGGCTTAAGGCCAGACAAAACGCGACGAGGTGCCGCCACCTCTAACCCGGAAAAACGCCGCAGACCTTTCCCACCGACACCTCCTGCAACCAGCCAAGCCGGGGCCGGCCGGACACCACAGGCCGCCCACACATGGCTCATGCCGGCAAAAAACGGGACGAGGCACTGCGGCCTCTCACCTGTGCCATCACCGGGCCCTCGGGGGCTGGGGGAAGCTGCGGCACGCACGAGAACCCCCAGCCGTCTGCATCCGGCTGCCAGCCACCAGGGCCAGCCGCCGCTCGCGCTCTGCCCAATTCGTGGATGGGCTCCGGCTTAAGGCCAGACAAAACGCGACGAGGTGCCGCCACCTCTAACCCGGTACAACGCCGCAGACCTTTCCCACCGACACCTCCTGCAACCAGGCAAGCCGGGGACGGCCGGACACCACAGGCCGCCCACACATGGCTCATGCCGGCAAAAAACGGGACGAGGCACGGCGGCCTCTCGCCTGTGCCATCACCGGGCCCTCGGGGGCTGGGGGAAGCTGCGGCACGCACGAGAACGCCCAGCCGTCTGCATCCGGCTGCCAGCCACCAGGGCCGGCCGCCGCTCGCGCTCTGCCCAATTCGTGGATGGGCTCCGGCTTAAGGCCAGACAAAACGCGACGAGGTGCCGCCACCTCTAACCCGGTACAACGCCGCAGACCTTTCCCACCGACACCTCCTGCAACCAGGCAAGCCGGGGCCGGCCGGACACCACAGGCCGCCCACACATGGCTCATGCCGGCAAAAAACGGGACGAGGCACTGCGGCCTCTCGCCTGTGCCATCACCGGGCCCTCGGGGGCTGGGGGAAGCTGCGGCACGCACGAGAACCCCCAGCCGTCTGCATCCGGCTGCCAGCCACCAGGGCCGGCCGCCGCTCGCGCTCTGCCCAATTCGTGGATGGGCTCCGGCTTAAGGCCAGACAAAACGCGACGAGGTGCCGCCACCTCTAACCCGGAAAAACGCCGCAGACCTTTCCCACCGACACCTCCTGCAACCAGGCAAGCCGGGGCCGGCCGGACACCACAGGCCGCCCACACATGGCTCATGCCGGCAAAAAACGGGACGAGGCACTGCGGCCTCTCGCCTGTGCCATCACCGGGCCCTCGGGGGCTGGGGGAAGCTGCGGCACGCACGAGAACCCCCAGCCGTCTGCATCCGGCTGCCAGCCACCAGGGCCGGCCGCCGCTCGCGCTCTGCCCAATTCGTGGATGGGCTCCGGCTTAAGGCCAGACAAAACGCGACGAGGTGCCGCCACCTCTAACCCGGTACAACGCCGCAGACCTTTCCCACCGACACCTCCTGCAACCAGGCAAGCCGGGGCCGGCCGGACACCACAGGCCGCCCACACATGGCTCATGCCGGCAAAAAACGGGACGAGGCACGGCGGCCTCTCGCCTGTGCCATCACCGGGCCCTCGGGGGCTGGGGGAAGCTGCGGCACGCACGAGAACGCCCAGCCGTCTGCATCCGGCTGCCAGCCACCAGGGCCGGCCGCCGCTCGCGCTCTGCCCAATTCGTGGATGGGCTCCGGCTTAAGGCCAGACAAAACGCGACGAGGTGCCGCCACCTCTAACCCGGAAAAACGCCGCAGACCTTTCCCACCGACACCTCCTGCAACCAGGCAAGCCGGGGCCGGCCGGACACCACAGGCCGCCCACACATGGCTCATGCCGGCAAAAAACGGGACGAGGCACTGCGGCCTCTCGCCTGTGCCATCACCGGGCCCTCGGGGGCTGGGGGAAGCTGCGGCACGCACGAGAACCCCCAGCCGTCTGCATCTGGCTGCCAGCCACCAGGGCCGGCCGCCGCTCGCGCTCTGCCCAATTCGTGGATGGGCTCCGGCTTAAGGCCAGACAAAACGCGACGAGGTGCCGCCACCTCTAACCCGGAAAAACGCCGCAGACCTTTCCCACCGACACCTCCTGCAACCAGGCAAGCCGGGGCCGGCCGGACACCACAGGCCGCCCACACATGGCTCATGCCGGCAAAAAACGGGACGAGGCACTGCGGCCTCTCGCCTGTGCCATCACCGGGCCCTCGGGGGCTGGGGGAAGCTGCGGCACGCACGAGAACCCCCAGCCGTCTGCATCCGGCTGCCAGCCACCAGGGCCGGCCGCCGCTCGCGCTCTGCCCAATTCGTGGATGGGCTCCGGCTTAAGGCCAGACAAAACGCGACGAGGTGCCGCCACCTCTAACCCGGTACAACGCCGCAGACCTTTCCCACCGACACCTCCTGCAACCAGGCAAGCCGGGGCCGGCCGGACACCACAGGCCGCCCACACATGGCTCATGCCGGCAAAAAACGGGACGAGGCACTGCGGCCTCTCGCCTGTGCCATCACCGGGCCCTCGGGGGCTGGGGGAAGCTGCGGCACGCACGAGAACCCCCAGCCGTCTGCATCCGGCTGCCAGCCACCAGGGCCGGCCGCCGCTCGCGCTCTGCCCAATTCGTGGATGGGCTCCGGGTTAAGGCCAGACAAAACGCGACGAGGTGCCGCCACCTCTAACCGGGAAAAACGCCGCAGACCTTTCCCACCGACACCTCCTGCAACCAGGCAAGCCGGGGCCGGCCGGACACCACAGGCCGCCCACACATGGCTCATGCCGGCAAAAAACGGGACGAGGCACTGCGGCCTCTCACCTGTGCCATCACCGGGCCCTCGGGGGCTGGGGGAAGCTGCGGCACGCACGAGAACCCCCAGCCGTCTGCATCCGGCTGCCAGCCACCAGGGCCGGCCGCCGCTCGCGCTCTGCCCAATTCGTGGATGGGCTCCGGCTTAAGGCCAGACAAAACGCGACGAGGTGCCGCCACCTCTAACCCGGTACAACGCCGCAGACCTTTCCCACCGACACCTCCTGCAACCAGGCAAGCCGGGGCCGGCCGGACACCACAGGCCGCCCACACATGGCTCATGCCGGCAAAAAACGGGACGAGGCACGGCGGCCTCTCGCCTGTGCCATCACCGGGCCCTCGGGGGCTGGGGGAAGCTGCGGCACGCACGAGAACGCCCAGCCGTCTGCATCCGGCTGCCAGCCACCAGGGCCGGCCGCCGCTCGCGCTCTGCCCAATTCGTGGATTGGCTCCAGCTTAAGGCCAGACAAAACGCGACGAGGTGCCGCCACCTCTAACCCGGTACAACGCCGCAGACCTTTCCCACCGACACCTCCTGCAACCAGGCAAGCCGGGGCCGGCCGGACACCACAGGCCGCCCACACATGGCTCATGCCGGCAAAAAACGGGACGAGGCACTGCGGCCTCTCGCCTGTGCCATCACCGGGCCCTCGGGGGCTGGGGGAAGCTGCGGCACGCACGAGAACCCCCAGCCGTCTGCATCCGGCTGCCAGCCACCAGGGCCGGCCGCCGCTCGCGCTCTGCCCAATTCGTGGATGGGCTCCGGCTTAAGGACAGACAAAACGCGACGAGGTGCCGCCACCTCTAACCCGGTACAACGCCGCAGACCTTTCCCACCGACACCTCCTGCAACCAGGCAAGCCGGGGCCGGCCGGACACCACAGGCCGCCCACACATGGCTCATGCCGGCAAAAAACGGGACGAGGCACTGCGGCCTCTCGCCTGTGCCATCACCGGGCCCTCGGGGGCTGGGGGAAGCTGCGGCACGCACGAGAACCCCCAGCCGTCTGCATCCGGCTGCCAGCCACCAGGGCCGGCCGCCGCTCGCGCTCTGCCCAATTCGTGGATGGGCTCCGGCTTAAGGCCAGACAAAACGCGACGAGGTGCCGCCACCTCTAACCCGGAAAAACGCCGCAGACCTTTCCCACCGACACCTCCTGCAACCAGGCAAGCCGGGGCCGGCCGGACACCACAGGCCGCCCACACATGGCTCATGCCGGCAAAAAACGGGACGAGGCACTGCGGCCTCTCGCCTGTGCCATCACCGGGCCCTCGGGGGCTGGGGGAAGCTGCGGCACGCACGAGAACCCCCAGCCGTCTGCATCCGGCTGCCAGCCACCAGGGCCGGCCGCCGCTCGCGCTCTGCCCAATTCGTGGATGGGCTCCGGCTTAAGGCCAGACAAAACGCGACGAGGTGCCGCCACCTCTAACCCGGTACAACGCCGCAGACCTTTCCCACCGACACCTCCTGCAACCAGGCAAGCCGGGGCCGGCCGGACACCACAGGCCGCCCACACATGGCTCATGCCGGCAAAAAACGGGACGAGGCACGGCGGCCTCTCGCCTGTGCCATCACCGGGCCCTCGGGGGCTGGGGGAAGCTGCGGCACGCACGAGAACGCCCAGCCGTCTGCATCCGGCTGCCAGCCACCAGGGCCGGCCGCCGCTCGCGCTCTGCCCAATTCGTGGATTGGCTCCAGCTTAAGGCCAGACAAAACGTGACGAGGTGCCGCCACCTCTAACCCGGAAAAACGCCGCAGACCTTTCCCACCGACACCTCCTGCAACCAGGCAAGCCGGGGCCGGCCGGACACCACAGGCCGCCCACACATGGCTCATGCCGGCAAAAAACGGGACGAGGCACTGCGGCCTCTCGCCTGTGCCATCACCGGGCCCTCGGGGGCTGGGGGAAGCTGCGGCACGCACGAGAACCCCCAGCCGTCTGCATCTGGCTGCCAGCCACCAGGGCCGGCCGCCGCTCGCGCTCTGCCCAATTCGTGGATGGGCTCCGGCTTAAGGCCAGACAAAACGCGACGAGGTGCCGCCACCTCTAACCCGGTACAACGCCGCAGACCTTTCCCACCGACACCTCCTGCAACCAGGCAAGCCGGGGCCGGCCGGACACCACAGGCCGCCCACACATGGCTCATGCCGGCAAAAAACGGGACGAGGCACTGCGGCCTCTCGCCTGTGCCATCACCGGGCCCTCGGGGGCTGGGGGAAGCTGCGGCACGCACGAGAACCCCCAGCCGTCTGCATCCGGCTGCCAGCCACCAGGGCCGGCCGCCGCTCGCGCTCTGCCCAATTCGTGGATGGGCTCCGGCTTAAGGCCAGACAAAACGCGACGAGGTGCCGCCACCTCTAACCCGGTACAACGCCGCAGACCTTTCCCACCGACACCTCCTGCAACCAGGCAAGCCGGGGCCGGCCGGACACCACAGGCCGCCCACACATGGCTCATGCCGGCAAAAAACGGGACGAGGCACTGCGGCCTCTCGCCTGTGCCATCACCGGGCCCTCGGGGGCTGGGGGAAGCTGCGGCACGCACGAGAACCCCCAGCCGTCTGCATCCGGCTGCCAGCCACCAGGGCCGGCCGCCGCTCGCGCTCTGCCCAATTCGTGGATGGGCTCCGGCTTAAGGCCAGACAAAACGCGACGAGGTGCCGCCACCTCTAACCCGGAAAAACGCCGCAGACCTTTCCCACCGACACCTCCTGCAACCAGGCAAGCCGGGGCCGGCCGGACACCACAGGCCGCCCACACATGGCTCATGCCGGCAAAAAACGGGACGAGGCACTGCGGCCTCTCACCTGTGCCATCACCGGGCCCTCGGGGGCTGGGGGAAGCTGCGGCACGCACGAGAACCCCCAGCCGTCTGCATCCGGCTGCCAGCCACCAGGGCCAGCCGCCGCTCGCGCTCTGCCCAATTCGTGGATGGGCTCCGGCTTAAGGCCAGACAAAACGCGACGAGGTGCCGCCACCTCTAACCCGGTACAACGCCGCAGACCTTTCCCACCGACACCTCCTGCAACCAGGCAAGCCGGGGCCGGCCGGACACCACAGGCCGCCCACACATGGCTCATGCCGGCAAAAAACGGGACGAGGCACGGCGGCCTCTCGCCTGTGCCATCACCGGGCCCTCGGGGGCTGGGGGAAGCTGCGGCACGCACGAGAACGCCCAGCCGTCTGCATCCGGCTGCCAGCCACCAGGGCCGGCCGCCGCTCGCGCTCTGCCCAATTCGTGGATTGGCTCCAGCTTAAGGCCAGACAAAACGCGACGAGGTGCCGCCACCTCTAACCCGGAAAAACGCCGCAGACCTTTCCCACCGACACCTCCTGCAACCAGGCAAGCCGGGGCCGGCCGGACACCACAGGCCGCCCACACATGGCTCATGCCGGCAAAAAACGGGACGAGGCACTGCGGCCTCTCGCCTGTGCCATCACCGGGCCCTCGGGGGCTGGGGGAAGCTGCGGCACGCACGAGAACCCCCAGCCGTCTGCATCCGGCTGCCAGCCACCAGGGCCGGCCGCCGCTCGCGCTCTGCCCAATTCGTGGATGGGCTCCGGCTTAAGGCCAGACAAAACGCGACGAGGTGCCACCACCTCTAACCCGGAAAAACGCCGCAGACCTTTCCCACCGACACCTCCTGCAACCAGGCAAGCCGGGGCCGGCCGGACACCACAGGCCGCCCACACATGGCTCATGCCGGCAAAAAACGGGACGAGACACTGCGGCCTCTCGCCTGTGCCATCACCGGGCCCTCGGGGGCTGGGGGAAGCTGCGGCACGCACGAGAACCCCCAGCCGTCTGCATCCGGCTGCCAGCCACCAGGGCCGGCCGCCGCTCGCGCTCTGCCCAATTCGTGGATGGGCTCCGGCTTAAGGCCAGACAAAACGCGACGAGGTGCCGCCACCTCTAACCCGGTACAACGCCGCAGACCTTTCCCACCGACACCTCCTGCAACCAGGCAAGCCGGGGCCGGCCGGACACCACAGGCCGCCCACACATGGCTCATGCCGGCAAAAAACGGGACGAGGCACGGCGGCCTCTCGCCTGTGCCATCACCGGGCCCTCGGGGGCTGAGGGAAGCTGCGGCACGCACGAGAACCCCCAGCCGTCTGCATCCGGCTGCCAGCCACCAGGGCCGGCCGCCGCTCGCGCTCTGCCCAATTCGTGGATGGGCTCCGGCTTAAGGCCAGACAAAACGCGACGAGGTGCCGCCACCTCTAACCCGGAAAAACGCCGCAGACCTTTCCCACCGACACGTCCTGCAACCAGGCAAGCCGGGGCCGGCCGGATACCACAGGCCGCCCACACATGGCTCATGCCGGCAAAAAACGGGACGAGGCACGGCGGCCTCTCGCCTGTGCCATCACCGGGCCCTCGGGGGCTGAGGGAAGCTGCGGCACGCACGAGAACCCCCAGCCGTCTGCATCCGGCTGCCAGCCACCAGGGCCGGCCGCCGCTCGCGCTCTGCCCAATTCGTGGATGGGCTCCGGCTTAAGGCCAGACAAAACGCGACGAGGTGCCACCACCTCTAACCCGGAAAAACGCCGCAGACCTTTCCCACCGACACGTCCTGCAACCAGGCAAGCCGGGGCCGGCCGGATACCACAGGCCGCCCACACATGGCTCATGCCGGCAAAAAACGGGACGAGGCACGGCGGCCTCTCGCCTGTGCCATCACCGGGCCCTCGGGGGCTGGGGGAAGCTGCGGCACGCACGAGAACCCCCAGCCGTCTGCATCCGGCTGCCAGCCACCAGGGCCGGCCGCCGCTCGCGCTCTGCCCAATTCGTGGATGGGCTCCGGCTTAAGGCCAGACAAAACGCGACGAGGTGCCGCCACCTCTAACCCGGAAAAACGCCGCAGACCTTTGCCACCGACACGTCCTGCAACCAGGCAAGCCGGGGCCGGCCGGACACCACAGGCCGCCCACACATGGCTCATGCCGGCAAAAAACGGGACGAGGCACTGCGGCCTCTCGCCTGTGCCATCACCGGGCCCTCGGGGGCTGGGGGAAGCTGCGGCACGCACGAGAACCCCCAGCCGTCTGCATCCGGCTGCCAGCCACCAGGGCCGGCCGCCGCTCGCGCTCTGCCCAATTCGTGGATGGGCTCCGGCTTAAGGCCAGACAAAACGCGACGAGGTGCCGCCACCTCTAACCCGGTACAACGCCGCAGACCTTTCCCACCGACACCTCCTGCAACCAGGCAAGCCGGGGCCGGCCGGACACCACAGGCCGCCCACACATGGCTCATGCCGGCAAAAAACGGGACGAGGCACGGCGGCCTCTCGCCTGTGCCATCACCGGGCCCTCGGGGGCTGGGGGAAGCTGCGGCACGCACGAGAACCCCCAGCCGTCTGCATCCGGCTGCCAGCCACCAGGGCCGGCCGCCGCTCGCGCTCTGCCCAATTCGTGGATGGGCTCCGGCTTAAGGCCAGACAAAACGCGACGAGGTGCCGCCACCTCTAACCCGGTACAACGCCGCAGACCTTTCCCACCGACACCTCCTGCAACCAGGCAAGCCGGGGCCGGCCGGACACCACAGGCCGCCCACACATGGCTCATGCCGGCAAAAAACGGGACGAGGCACGGCGGCCTCTCGCCTGTGCCATCACCGGGCCCTCGGGGGCTGTGGGAAGCTGCGGCACGCACGAGAACCCCCAGCCGTCTGCATCCGGCTGCCAGCCACCAGGGCCGGCCGCCGCTCGCGCTCTGCCCAATTCGTGGATGGGCTCCGGCTTAAGGCCAGACAAAACGCGACGAGGTGCCACCACCTCTAACCCGGAAAAACGCCGCAGACCTTTCCCACCGACACGTCCTGCAACCAGGCAAGCCGGGGCCGGCCGGATACCACAGGCCGCCCACACATGGCTCATGCCGGCAAAAAACGGGACGAGGCACGGCGGCCTCTCGCCTGTGCCATCACCGGGCCCTCGGGGGCTGGGGGAAGCTGCGGCACGCACGAGAACCCCCAGCCGTCTGCATCCGGCTGCCAGCCACCAGGGCCGGCCGCCGCTCGCGCTCTGCCCAATTCGTGGATGGGCTCCGGCTTAAGGCCAGAAAAAACGCGACGAGGTGCCGCCACCTCTAACCCGGTACAACGCCGCAGACCTTTCCCACCGACACCTCCTGCAACCAGGCAAGCCGGGGCCGGCCGGACACCACAGGCCGCCCACACATGGCTCATGCCGGCAAAAAACGGGACGAGGCACTGCGGCCTCTAGCCTGTGCCATCACCGGGCCCTCGGGGGCTGGGGGAAGCTGCGGCACGCACGAGAACCCCCAGCCGTCTGCATCCGGCTGCCAGCCACCAGGGCCGGCCGCCGCTCGCGCTCTGCCCAATTCGTGGATGGGCTCCGGCTTAAGGCCAGACAAAACGCGACGAGGTGCCGCCACCTCTAACCCGGAAAAACGCCGCAGACCTTTCCCACCGACACCTCCTGCAACCAGGCAAGCCGGGGCCGGCCGGACACCACAGGCCGCCCACACATGGCTCATGCCGGCAAAAAACGGGACGAGGCACTGCGGCCTCTCGCCTGTGCCATCACCGGGCCCTCGGGGGCTGGGGGAAGCTGCGGCACGCACGAGAACCCCCAGCCGTCTGCATCCGGCTGCCAGCCACCAGGGCCGGCCGCCGCTCGCGCTCTGCCCAATTCGTGGATGGGCTCCGGCTTAAGGCCAGACAAAACGCGACGAGGTGCCGCCACCTCTAACCCGGTACAACGCCGCAGACCTTTCCACCGACACCTCCTGCAACCAGGCAAGCCGGGGCCGGCCGGACACCACAGGCCGCCCACACATGGCTCATGCCGGCAAAAAACGGGACGAGGCACGGCGGCCTCTCGCCTGTGCCATCACCGGGCCCTCGGGGGCTGGGGGAAGCTGCGGCACGCACGAGAACGCCCAGCCGTCTGCATCCGGCTGCCAGCCACCAGGGCCGGCCGCCGCTCGCGCTCTGCCCAATTCGTGGATGGGCTCCGGCTTAAGGCCAGACAAAACGCGACGAGGTGCCGCCACCTCTAACCCGGTACAACGCCGCAGACCTTTCCCACCGACACCTCCTGCAACCAGGCAAGCCGGGGCCGGCCGGACACCACAGGCCGCCCACACATGCCTCATGCCGGCAAAAAACGGGACGAGGCACTGCGGCCTCTCGCCTGTGCCATCACCGGGCCCTCGGGGAAGCTGCGGCACGCACGAGAACCCCCAGCCGTCTGCATCCGGCTGCCAGCCACCAGGGCCGGCCGCCGCTCGCGCTCTGCCCAATTCGTGGATGGGCTCCGGCTTAAGGCCACACAAAACGCGACGAGGTGCCGCCACCTCTAACCCGGTACAACGCCGCAGACCTTTCCCACCGACACCTCCTGCAACCAGGCAAGCCGGGGCCGGCCGGACACCACAGGCCGCCCACACATGGCTCATGCCGGCAAAAAACGGGACGAGGCACTGCGGCCTCTCGCCTGTGCCATCACCGGGCCCTCGGGGGCTGGGGGAAGCTGCGGCACGCACGAGAACCCCCAGCCGTCTGCATCCGGCTGCCAGCCACCAGGGCCGGCCGCCGCTCGCGCTCTGCCCAATTCGTGGATGGGCTCCGGCTTAAGGCCAGACAAAACGCGACGAGGTGCCGCCACCTCTTACCCGGAAAAACGCCGCGGACCTTTCCCACCGACACCTCCTGCAACCAGGCAAGCCGGGGCCGGCCGGACACCACAGGCCGCCCACACATGGCTCATGCCGGCAAAAAACGGGACGAGGCACTGCGGCCTCTCACCTGTGCCATCACCGGGCCCTCGGGGGCTGGGGGAAGCTGCGGCACGCACGAGAACCCCCAGCCGTCTGCATCCGGCTGCCAGCCACCAGGGCCGGCCGCCGCTCGCGCTCTGCCCAATTCGTGGATGGGCTCCGGCTTAAGGCCAGACAAAACGCGACGAGGTGCCGCCACCTCTAACCCGGAAAAACGCCGCAGACCTTTGCCACCGACACGTCCTGCAACCAGGCAAGCCGGGGCCGGCCGGACACCACAGGCCGCCCACACATGGCTCATGCCGGCAAAAAACGGGACGAGGCACTGCGGCCTCTCGCCTGTGCCATCACCGGGCCCTCGGGGGCTGGGGGAAGCTGCGGCACGCACGAGAACCCCCAGCCGTCTGCATCCGGCTGCCAGCCACCAGGGCCGGCCGCCGCTCGCGCTCTGCCCAATTCGTGGATGGGCTCCGGCTTAAGGCCAGACAAAACGCGACGAGGTGCCGCCACCTCTAACCCGGTACAACGCCGCAGACCTTTCCCACCGACACCTCCTGCAACCAGGCAAGCCGGGGCCGGCCGGACACCACAGGCCGCCCACACATGGCTCATGCCGGCAAAAAACGGGACGAGGCACGGCGGCCTCTCGCCTGTGCCATCACCGGGCCCTCGGGGGCTGGGGGAAGCTGCGGCACGCACGAGAACCCCCAGCCGTCTGCATCCGGCTGCCAGCCACCAGGGCCGGCCGCCGCTCGCGCTCTGCCCAATTCGTGGATGGGCTCCGGCTTAAGGCCAGACAAAACGCGACGAGGTGCCGCCACCTCTAACCCGGTACAACGCCGCAGACCTTTCCCACCGACACCTCCTGCAACCAGGCAAGCCGGGGCCGGCCGGACACCACAGGCCGCCCACACATGGCTCATGCCGGCAAAAAACGGGACGAGGCACGGCGGCCTCTCGCCTGTGCCATCACCGGGCCCTCGGGGGCTGTGGGAAGCTGCGGCACGCACGAGAACCCCCAGCCGTCTGCATCCGGCTGCCAGCCACCAGGGCCGGCCGCCGCTCGCGCTCTGCCCAATTCGTGGATGGGCTCCGGCTTAAGGCCAGACAAAACGCGACGAGGTGCCACCACCTCTAACCCGGAAAAACGCCGCAGACCTTTCCCACCGACACGTCCTGCAACCAGGCAAGCCGGGGCCGGCCGGATACCACAGGCCGCCCACACATGGCTCATGCCGGCAAAAAACGGGACGAGGCACGGCGGCCTCTCGCCTGTGCCATCACCGGGCCCTCGGGGGCTGGGGGAAGCTGCGGCACGCACGAGAACCCCCAGCCGTCTGCATCCGGCTGCCAGCCACCAGGGCCGGCCGCCGCTCGCGCTCTGCCCAATTCGTGGATGGGCTCCGGCTTAAGGCCAGAAAAAACGCGACGAGGTGCCGCCACCTCTAACCCGGTACAACGCCGCAGACCTTTCCCACCGACACCTCCTGCAACCAGGCAAGCCGGGGCCGGCCGGACACCACAGGCCGCCCACACATGGCTCATGCCGGCAAAAAACGGGACGAGGCACTGCGGCCTCTAGCCTGTGCCATCACCGGGCCCTCGGGGGCTGGGGGAAGCTGCGGCACGCACGAGAACCCCCAGCCATCTGCATCCGGCTGCCAGCCACCAGGGCCGGCCGCCGCTCGCGCTCTGCCCAATTCGTGGATGGGCTCCGGCTTAAGGCCAGACAAAACGCGACGAGGTGCCGCCACCTCTAACCCGGAAAAACGCCGCAGACCTTTCCCACCGACACCTCCTGCAACCAGGCAAGCCGGGGCCGGCCGGACACCACAGGCCGCCCACACATGGCTCATGCCGGCAAAAAACGGGACGAGGCACTGCGGCCTCTCGCCTGTGCCATCACCGGGCCCTCGGGGGCTGGGGGAAGCTGCGGCACGCACGAGAACCCCCAGCCGTCTGCATCCGGCTGCCAGCCACCAGGGCCGGCCGCCGCTCGCGCTCTGCCCAATTCGTGGATGGGCTCCGGCTTAAGGCCAGACAAAACGCGACGAGGTGCCGCCACCTCTAACCCGGTACAACGCCGCAGACCTTTCCCACCGACACCTCCTGCAACCAGGCAAGCCGGGGCCGGCCGGACACCACAGGCCGCCCACACATGCCTCATGCCGGCAAAAAACGGGACGAGGCACTGCGGCCTCTCGCCTGTGCCATCACCGGGCCCTCGGGGAAGCTGCGGCACGCACGAGAACCCCCAGCCGTCTGCATCCGGCTGCCAGCCACCAGGGCCGGCCGCCGCTCGCGCTCTGCCCAATTCGTGGATGGGCTCCGGCTTAAGGCCACACAAAACGCGACGAGGTGCCGCCACCTCTAACCCGGTACAACGCCGCAGACCTTTCCCACCGACACCTCCTGCAACCAGGCAAGCCGGGGCCGGCCGGACACCACAGGCCGCCCACACATGGCTCATGCCGGCAAAAAACGGGACGAGGCACTGCGGCCTCTCGCCTGTGCCATCACCGGGCCCTCGGGGGCTGGGGGAAGCTGCGGCACGCACGAGAACCCCCAGCCGTCTGCATCCGGCTGCCAGCCACCAGGGCCGGCCGCCGCTCGCGCTCTGCCCAATTCGTGGATGGGCTCCGGCTTAAGGCCAGACAAAACGCGACGAGGTGCCGCCACCTCTTACCCGGAAAAACGCCGCGGACCTTTCCCACCGACACCTCCTGCAACCAGGCAAGCCGGGGCCGGCCGGACACCACAGGCCGCCCACACATGGCTCATGCCGGCAAAAAACGGGACGAGGCACTGCGGCCTCTCACCTGTGCCATCACCGGGCCCTCGGGGGCTGGGGGAAGCTGCGGCACGCACGAGAACCCCCAGCCGTCTGCATCCGGCTGCCAGCCACCAGGGCCGGCCGCCGCTCGCGCTCTGCCCAATTCGTGGATGGGCTCCGGGTTAAGGCCAGACAAAACGCGACGAGGTGCCGCCACCTCTTACCCGGAAAAACGCCGCAGACCTTTCCCACCGACACCTCCTGCAACCAGGCAAGCCGGGGCCGGCCGGACACCACAGGCCGCCCACACATGGCTCATGCCGGCAAAAAACGGGACGAGGCACTGCGGCCTCTCGCCTGTGCCATCACCGGGCCCTCGGGGGCTGGGGGAAGCTGCGGCACGCACGAGAACCCCCAGCCGTCTGCATCCGGCTGCCAGCCACCAGGGCCGGCCGCCGCTCGCGCTCTGCCCAATTCGTGGATGGGCTCCGGCTTAAGGCCAGACAAAACGCGACGAGGTGCCGCCACCTCTTACCCGGAAAAACGCCGCAGACCTTTCCCACCGACACCTCCTGCAACCAGGCAAGCCGGGGCCGGCCGGACACCACAGGCCGCCCACACATGGCTCATGCCGGCAAAAAACGGGACGAGGCACTGCGGCCTCTCGCCTGTGCCATCACCGGGCCCTCGGGGGCTGGGGGAAGCTGCGGCACGCACGAGAACCCCCAGCCGTCTGCATCCGGCTGCCAGCCACCAGGGCCGGCCGCCGCTCGCGCTCTGCCCAATTCGTGGATGGGCTCCGGCTTAAGGCCAGACAAAACGCGACGAGGTGCCGCCACCTCTAACCCGGTACAACGCCGCAGACCTTTCCCACCGACACCTCCTGCAACCAGGCAAGCCGGGGCCGGCCGGACACCACAGGCCGCCCACACATGGCTCATGCCGGCAAAAAACGGGACGAGGCACTGCGGCCTCTCGCCTGTGCCATCACCGGGCCCTCGGGGGCTGGGGGAAGCTGCGGCACACACGAGAACCCCCAGCCGTCTGCATCTGGCTGCCAGCCACCAGGGCCGGCCGCCGCTCGCGCTCTGCCCAATTCGTGGATGGGCTCCGGCTTAAGGCCAGACAAAACGCGACGAGGTGCCGCCACCTCTAACCCGGAAAAACGCCGCAGACCTTTCCCACCGACACCTCCTGCAACCAGGCAAGCCGGGGCCGGCCGGACACCACAGGCCGCCCACACATGGCTCATGCCGGCAAAAAACGGGACGAGGCACTGCGGCCTCTCGCCTGTGCCATCACCGGGCCCTCGGGGGCTGGGGGAAGCTGCGGCACGCACGAGAACCCCCAGCCGTCTGCATCCGGCTGCCAGCCACCAGGACCGGCCGCCGCTCGCGCTCTGCCCAATTCGTGGATGGGCTCCGGCTTAAGGCCAGAAAAAACGCGACGAGGTGCCGCCACCTCTAACCCGGTACAACGCCGCAGACCTTTCCCACCGACACCTCCTGCAACCAGGCAAGCCGGGGCCGGCCGGACACCACAGGCCGCCCACACATGGCTCATGCCGGCAAAAAACGGGACGAGGCACTGCGGCCTCTAGCCTGTGCCATCACCGGGCCCTCGGGGGCTGGGGGAAGCTGCGGCACGCACGAGAACCCCCAGCCATCTGCATCCGGCTGCCAGCCACCAGGGCCGGCCGCCGCTCGCGCTCTGCCCAATTCGTGGATGGGCTCCGGCTTAAGGCCAGACAAAACGCGACGAGGTGCCGCCACCTCTAACCCGGAAAAACGCCGCAGACCTTTCCCACCGACACCTCCTGCAACCAGGCAAGCCGGGGCCGGCCGGACACCACAGGCCGCCCACACATGGCTCATGCCGGCAAAAAACGGGACGAGGCACTGCGGCCTCTCGCCTGTGCCATCACCGGGCCCTCGGGGGCTGGGGGAAGCTGCGGCATGCACGAGAACCCCCAGCCGTCTGCATCCGGCTGCCAGCCACCAGGGCCGGCCGCCGCTCGCGCTCTGCCCAATTCGTGGATGGGCTCCGGCTTAAGGCCAGACAAAACGCGACGAGGTGCCGCCACCTCTAACCCGGTACAACGCCGCAGACCTTCCCACCGACACCTCCTGCAACCAGGCAAGCCGGGGCCGGCCGGACACCACAGGCCGCCCACACATGGCTCATGCCGGCAAAAAACGGGACGAGGCACGGCGGCCTCTCGCCTGTGCCATCACCGGGCCCTCGGGGGCTGGGGGAAGCTGCGGCACGCACGAGAACGCCCAGCCGTCTGCATCCGGCTGCCAGCCACCAGGGCCGGCCGCCGCTCGCGCTCTGCCCAATTCGTGGATGGGCTCCGGCTTAAGGCCAGACAAAACGCGACGAGGTGCCGCCACCTCTAACCCGGTACAACGCCGCAGACCTTTCCCACCGACACCTCCTGCAACCAGGCAAGCCGGGGCCGGCCGGACACCACAGGCCGCCCACACATGCCTCATGCCGGCAAAAAACGGGACGAGGCACTGCGGCCTCTCGCCTGTGCCATCACCGGGCCCTCGGGGAAGCTGCGGCACGCACGAGAACCCCCAGCCGTCTGCATCCGGCTGCCAGCCACCAGGGCCGGCCGCCGCTCGCGCTCTGCCCAATTCGTGGATGGGCTCCGGCTTAAGGCCAGACAAAACGCGACGAGGTGCCGCCACCTCTAACCCGGTACAACGCCGCAGACCTTTCCCACCGACACCTCCTGCAACCAGGCAAGCCGGGGCCGGCCGGACACCACAGGCCGCCCACACATGGCTCATGCCGGCAAAAAACGGGACGAGGCACTGCGGCCTCTCGCCTGTGCCATCACCGGGCCCTCGGGGGCTGGGGGAAGCTGCGGCACGCACGAGAACCCCCAGCCGTCTGCATCCGGCTGCCAGCCACCAGGGCCGGCCGCCGCTCGCGCTCTGCCCAATTCGTGGATGGGCTCCGGCTTAAGGCCAGACAAAACGCGACGAGGTGCCGCCACCTCTTACCCGGAAAAACGCCGCGGACCTTTCCCACCGACACCTCCTGCAACCAGGCAAGCCGGGGCCGGCCGGACACCACAGGCCGCCCACACATGGCTCATGCCGGCAAAAAACGGGACGAGGCACTGCGGCCTCTCACCTGTGCCATCACCGGGCCCTCGGGGGCTGGGGGAAGCTGCGGCACGCACGAGAACCCCCAGCCGTCTGCATCCGGCTGCCAGCCACCAGGGCCGGCCGCCGCTCGCGCTCTGCCCAATTCGTGGATGGGCTCCGGCTTAAGGCCAGACAAAACGCGACGAGGTGCCGCCACCTCTTACCCGGAAAAACGCCGCAGACCTTTCCCACCGACACCTCCTGCAACCAGGCAAGCCGGGGCCGGCCGGACACCACAGGCCGCCCACACATGGCTCATGCCGGCAAAAAACGGGACGAGGCACTGCGGCCTCTCGCCTGTGCCATCACCGGGCCCTCGGGGGCTGGGGGAAGCTGCGGCACGCACGAGAACCCCCAGCCGTCTGCATCCGGCTGCCAGCCACCAGGGCCGGCCGCCGCTCGCGCTCTGCCCAATTCGTGGATGGGCTCCGGCTTAAGGCCAGACAAAACGCGACGAGGTGCCGCCACCTCTTACCCGGAAAAACGCCGCAGACCTTTCCCACCGACACCTCCTGCAACCAGGCAAGCCGGGGCCGGCCGGACACCACAGGCCGCCCACACATGGCTCATGCCGGCAAAAAACGGGACGAGGCACTGCGGCCTCTCGCCTGTGCCATCACCGGGCCCTCGGGGGCTGGGGGAAGCTGCGGCACGCACGAGAACCCCCAGCCGTCTGCATCCGGCTGCCAGCCACCAGGGCCGGCCGCCGCTCGCGCTCTGCCCAATTCGTGGATGGGCTCCGGCTTAAGGCCAGACAAAACGCGACGAGGTGCCGCCACCTCTAACCCGGTACAACGCCGCAGACCTTTCCCACCGACACCTCCTGCAACCAGGCAAGCCGGGGCCGGCCGGACACCACAGGCCGCCCACACATGGCTCATGCCGGCAAAAAACGGGACGAGGCACTGCGGCCTCTCGCCTGTGCCATCACCGGGCCCTCGGGGGCTGGGGGAAGCTGCGGCACACACGAGAACCCCCAGCCGTCTGCATCTGGCTGCCAGCCACCAGGGCCGGCCGCCGCTCGCGCTCTGCCCAATTCGTGGATGGGCTCCGGCTTAAGGCCAGACAAAACGCGACGAGGTGCCGCCACCTCTAACCCGGAAAAACGCCGCAGACCTTTCCCACCGACACCTCCTGCAACCAGGCAAGCCGGGGCCGGCCGGACACCACAGGCCGCCCACACATGGCTCATGCCGGCAAAAAACGGGACGAGGCACTGCGGCCTCTCGCCTGTGCCATCACCGGGCCCTCGGGGGCTGGGGGAAGCTGCGGCACGCACGAGAACCCCCAGCCGTCTGCATCCGGCTGCCAGCCACCAGGGCCGGCCGCCGCTCGCGCTCTGCCCAATTCGTGGATGGGCTCCGGCTTAAGGCCAGACAAAACGCGACGAGGTGCCGCCACCTGTTACCCGGAAAAACGCCGCAGACCTTTCCCACCGACACCTCCTGCAACCAGGCAAGCCGGGGCCGGCCGGACACCACAGGCCGCCCACACATGCCTCATGCCGGCAAAAAACGGGACGAGGCACTGCGGCCTCTCGCCTGTGCCATCACCGGGCCCTCGGGGGCTGGGGGAAGCTGCGGCACGCACGAGAACCCCCAGCCGTCTGCATCCGGCTGCCAGCCACCAGGGCCGGCCGCCGCTCGCGCTCTGCCCAATTCGTGGATGGGCTCCGGCTTAAGGCCAGACAAAACACGACGAGGTGCCGCCACCTCTAACCCAGAAAAACGCCTCAGACCTTTCCCACCGACACCTCCTGCAACCAGGCAAGCCGGGGCCGGCCGGACACCACAGGCCGCCCACACATGGCTCATGCCGGCAAAAAACGGGACGAGGCACTGCGGCCTCTCGCCTGTGCCATCACCGGGGGCTGGGGGAAGCTGCGGCACGCACGAGAACCCCCAGCCGTCTGCATCCGGCTGCCAGCCACCAGGGCCGGCCGCCGCTCGCGCTCTGCCCAATTCGTGGATGGGCTCCGGCTTAAGGCCAGACAAAACGCGACGAGGTGCCGCCACCTCTAACCCGGTACAACGCCGCAGACCTTTCCCACCGACACCTCCTGCAACCAGGCAAGCCGGGGCCGGCCGGACACCACAGGCCGCCCACACATGGCTCATGCCGGCAAAAAACGGGACGAGGCACGGCGGCCTCTCGCCTGTGCCATCACCGGGCCCTCGGGGGCTGGGGGAAGCTGCGGCACGCACGAGAACCCCCAGCCGTCTGCATCCGGCTGCCAGCCACCAGGGCCGGCCGCCGCTCGCGCTCTGCCCAATTCGTGGATGGGCTCCGGCTTAAGGCCAGACAAAACGCGACGAGGTGCCGCCACCTCTTACCCGGAAAAACGCCGCGGACCTTTCCCACCGACACCTCCTGCAACCAGGCAAGCCGGGGCCGGCCGGACACCACAGGCCGCCCACACATGGCTCATGCCGGCAAAAAACGGGACGAGGCACTGCGGCCTCTCACCTGTGCCATCACCGGGCCCTCGGGGGCTGGGGGAAGCTGCGGCACGCACGAGAACCCCCAGCCGTCTGCATCCGGCTGCCAGCCACCAGGGCCGGCCGCCGCTCGCGCTCTGCCCAATTCGTGGATGGGCTCCGGCTTAAGGCCAGACAAAACGCGACGAGGTGCCGCCACCTCTAACCCGGTACAACGCCGCAGACCTTTCCCACCGACACCTCCTGCAACCAGGCAAGCCGGGGCCGGCCGGACACCACAGGCCGCCCACACATGGCTCATGCCGGCAAAAAACGGGACGAGGCACTGCGGCCTCTCGCCTGTGCCATCACCGGGCCCTCGGGGGCTGGGGGAAGCTGCGGCACGCACGAGAACCCCCAGCCGTCTGCATCCGGCTGCCAGCCACCAGGGCCGGCCGCCGCTCGCGCTCTGCCCAATTCGTGGATGGGCTCCGGCTTAAGGCCAGACAAAACGCGACGAGGTGCCGCCACCTCTAACCCGGTACAACGCCGCAGACCTTTCCCACCGACACCTCCTGCAACCAGGCAAGCCGGGGCCGGCCGGACACCACAGGCCGCCCACACATGGCTCATGCCGGCAAAAAACGGGACGAGGCACTGCGGCCTCTCGCCTGTGCCATCACCGGGCCCTCGGGGGCTGGGGGAAGCTGCGGCACGCACGAGAACCCCCAGCCGTCTGCATCCGGCTGCCAGCCACCAGGGCCGGCCGCCGCTCGCGCTCTGCCCAATTCGTGGATGGGCTCCGGCTTAAGGCCAGACAAAACGCGACGAGGTGCCGCCACCTCTTACCCGGAAAAACGCCGCAGACCTTTCCCACCGACACCTCCTGCAACCAGGCAAGCCGGGGCCGGCCGGACACCACAGGCCGCCCACACATGCCTCATGCCGGCAAAAAACGGGACGAGGCACTGCGGCCTCTCGCCTGTGCCATCACCGGGCCCTCGGGGGCTGGGGGAAGCTGCGGCACGCACGAGAACCCCCAGCCGTCTGCATCCGGCTGCCAGCCACCAGGGCCGGCCGCCGCTCGCGCTCTGCCCAATTCGTGGATGGGCTCCGGCTTAAGGCCAGACAAAACACGACGAGGTGCCGCCACCTCTAACCCAGAAAAACGCCTCAGACCTTTCCCACCGACACCTCCTGCAACCAGGCAAGCCGGGGCCGGCCGGACACCACAGGCCGCCCACACATGGCTCATGCCGGCAAAAAACGGGACGAGGCACTGCGGCCTCTCGCCTGTGCCATCACCGGGCCCTCGGGGAAGCTGCGGCACGCACGAGAACCCCCAGCCGTCTGCATCCGGCTGCCAGCCACCAGGGCCGGCCGCCGCTCGCGCTCTGCCCAATTCGTGGATGGGCTCCGGCTTAAGGCCACACAAAACGCGACGAGGTGCCGCCACCTCTAACCCGGTACAACGCCGCAGACCTTTCCCACCGACACCTCCTGCAACCAGGCAAGCCGGGGCCGGCCGGACACCACAGGCCGCCCACACATGGCTCATGCCGGCAAAAAACGGGACGAGGCACTGCGGCCTCTCGCCTGTGCCATCACCGGGCCCTCGGGGGCTGGGGGAAGCTGCGGCACGCACGAGAACCCCCAGCCGTCTGCATCCGGCTGCCAGCCACCAGGGCCGGCCGCCGCTCGCGCTCTGCCCAATTCGTGGATGGGCTCCGGCTTAAGGCCAGACAAAACGCGACGAGGTGCCGCCACCTCTTACCCGGAAAAACGCCGCGGACCTTTCCCACCGACACCTCCTGCAACCAGGCAAGCCGGGGCCGGCCGGACACCACAGGCCGCCCACACATGGCTCATGCCGGCAAAAAACGGGACGAGGCACTGCGGCCTCTCACCTGTGCCATCACCGGGCCCTCGGGGGCTGGGGGAAGCTGCGGCACGCACGAGAACCCCCAGCCGTCTGCATCCGGCTGCCAGCCACCAGGGCCGGCCGCCGCTCGCGCTCTGCCCAATTCGTGGATGGGCTCCGGCTTAAGGCCAGACAAAACGCGACGAGGTGCCGCCACCTCTTACCCGGAAAAACGCCGCAGACCTTTCCCACCGACACCTCCTGCAACCAGGCAAGCCGGGGCCGGCCGGACACCACAGGCCGCCCACACATGGCTCATGCCGGCAAAAAACGGGACGAGGCACTGCGGCCTCTCGCCTGTGCCATCACCGGGCCCTCGGGGGCTGGGGGAAGCTGCGGCACGCACGAGAACCCCCAGCCGTCTGCATCCGGCTGCCAGCCACCAGGGCCGGCCGCCGCTCGCGCTCTGCCCAATTCGTGGATGGGCTCCGGCTTAAGGCCAGACAAAACGCGACGAGGTGCCGCCACCTCTTACCCGGAAAAACGCCGCAGACCTTTCCCACCGACACCTCCTGCAACCAGGCAAGCCGGGGCCGGCCGGACACCACAGGCCGCCCACACATGGCTCATGCCGGCAAAAAACGGGACGAGGCACTGCGGCCTCTCGCCTGTGCCATCACCGGGCCCTCGGGGGCTGGGGGAAGCTGCGGCACGCACGAGAACCCCCAGCCGTCTGCATCCGGCTGCCAGCCACCAGGGCCGGCCGCCGCTCGCGCTCTGCCCAATTCGTGGATGGGCTCCGGCTTAAGGCCAGACAAAACGCGACGAGGTGCCGCCACCTCTAACCCGGTACAACGCCGCAGACCTTTCCCACCGACACCTCCTGCAACCAGGCAAGCCGGGGCCGGCCGGACACCACAGGCCGCCCACACATGCCACATGCCGGCAAAAAACGGGACGAGGCACTGCGGCCTCTCGCCTGTGCCATCACCGGGCCCTCGGGGGCTGGGGGAAGCTGCGGCACGCACGAGAACCCCCAGCCGTCTGCATCCGGCTGCCAGCCACCAGGGCCGGCCGCCGCTCGCGCTCTGCCCAATTCGTGGATGGGCTCCGGCTTAAGGCCAGACAAAACACGACGAGGTGCCGCCACCTCTAACCCAGAAAAACGCCTCAGACCTTTCCCACCGACACCTCCTGCAACCAGGCAAGCCGGGGCCGGCCGGACACCACAGGCCGCCCACACATGGCTCATGCCGGCAAAAAACGGGACGAGGCACTGCGGCCTCTCGCCTGTGCCATCACCGGGGGCTGGGGGAAGCTGCGGCACGCACGAGAACCCCCAGCCGTCTGCATCCGGCTGCCAGCCACCAGGGCCGGCCGCCGCTCGCGCTCTGCCCAATTCGTGGATGGGCTCCGGCTTAAGGCCAGACAAAACGCGACGAGGTGCCGCCACCTCTAACCCGGTACAACGCCGCAGACCTTTCCCACCGACACCTCCTGCAACCAGGCAAGCCGGGGCCGGCCGGACACCACAGGCCGCCCACACATGGCTCATGCCGGCAAAAAACGGGACGAGGCACGGCGGCCTCTCGCCTGTGCCATCACCGGGCCCTCGGGGGCTGGGGGAAGCTGCGGCACGCACGAGAACCCCCAGCCGTCTGCATCCGGCTGCCAGCCACCAGGGCCGGCCGCCGCTCGCGCTCTGCCCAATTCGTGGATGGGCTCCGGCTTAAGGCCAGACAAAACGCGACGAGGTGCCGCCACCTCTTACCCGGAAAAACGCCGCGGACCTTTCCCACCGACACCTCCTGCAACCAGGCAAGCCGGGGCCGGCCGGACACCACAGGCCGCCCACACATGGCTCATGCCGGCAAAAAACGGGACGAGGCACTGCGGCCTCTCACCTGTGCCATCACCGGGCCCTCGGGGGCTGGGGGAAGCTGCGGCACGCACGAGAACCCCCAGCCGTCTGCATCCGGCTGCCAGCCACCAGGGCCGGCCGCCGCTCGCGCTCTGCCCAATTCGTGGATGGGCTCCGGCTTAAGGCCAGACAAAACGCGACGAGGTGCCGCCACCTCTAACCCGGTACAACGCCGCAGACCTTTCCCACCGACACCTCCTGCAACCAGGCAAGCCGGGGCCGGCCGGACACCACAGGCCGCCCACACATGGCTCATGCCGGCAAAAAACGGGACGAGGCACTGCGGCCTCTCGCCTGTGCCATCACCGGGCCCTCGGGGGCTGGGGGAAGCTGCGGCACGCACGAGAACCCCCAGCCGTCTGCATCCGGCTGCCAGCCACCAGGGCCGGCCGCCGCTCGCGCTCTGCCCAATTCGTGGATGGGCTCCGGCTTAAGGCCAGACAAAACGCGACGAGGTGCCGCCACCTCTAACCCGGTACAACGCCGCAGACCTTTCCCACCGACACCTCCTGCAACCAGGCAAGCCGGGGCCGGCCGGACACCACAGGCCGCCCACACATGGCTCATGCCGGCAAAAAACGGGACGAGGCACTGCGGCCTCTCGCCTGTGCCATCACCGGGCCCTCGGGGGCTGGGGGAAGCTGCGGCACGCACGAGAACCCCCAGCCGTCTGCATCCGGCTGCCAGCCACCAGGGCCGGCCGCCGCTCGCGCTCTGCCCAATTCGTGGATGGGCTCCGGCTTAAGGCCAGACAAAACGCGACGAGGTGCCGCCACCTCTTACCCGGAAAAACGCCGCAGACCTTTCCCACCGACACCTCCTGCAACCAGGCAAGCCGGGGCCGGCCGGACACCACAGGCCGCCCACACATGCCTCATGCCGGCAAAAAACGGGACGAGGCACTGCGGCCTCTCGGCTGTGCCATCACCGGGCCCTCGGGGGCTGGGGGAAGCTGCGGCACGCACGAGAACCCCCAGCCGTCTGCATCCGGCTGCCAGCCACCAGGGCCGGCCGCCGCTCGCGCTCTGCCCACTTCGTGGATGGGCTCCGGCTTAAGGCCAGACAAAACACGACGAGGTGCCGCCACCTCTAACCCAGAAAAACGCCTCAGACCTTTCCCACCGACACCTCCTGCAACCAGGCAAGCCGGGGCCGGCCGGACACCACAGGCCGCCCACACATGGCTCATGCCGGCAAAAAACGGGACGAGGCACTGCGGCCTCTCGCCTGTGCCATCACCGGGCCCTCGGGGAAGCTGCGGCACGCACGAGAACCCCCAGCCGTCTGCATCCGGCTGCCAGCCACCAGGGCCGGCCGCCGCTCGCGCTCTGCCCAATTCGTGGATGGGCTCCGGCTTAAGGCCACACAAAACGCGACGAGGTGCCGCCACCTCTAACCCGGTACAACGCCGCAGACCTTTCCCACCGACACCTCCTGCAACCAGGCAAGCCGGGGCCGGCCGGACACCACAGGCCGCCCACACATGGCTCATGCCGGCAAAAAACGGGACGAGGCACTGCGGCCTCTCGCCTGTGCCATCACCGGGCCCTCGGGGGCTGGGGGAAGCTGCGGCACGCACGAGAACCCCCAGCCGTCTGCATCCGGCTGCCAGCCACCAGGGCCGGCCGCCGCTCGCGCTCTGCCCAATTCGTGGATGGGCTCCGGCTTAAGGCCAGACAAAACGCGACGAGGTGCCGCCACCTCTTACCCGGAAAAACGCCGCGGACCTTTCCCACCGACACCTCCTGCAACCAGGCAAGCCGGGGCCGGCCGGACACCACAGGCCGCCCACACATGGCTCATGCCGGCAAAAAACGGGACGAGGCACTGCGGCCTCTCACCTGTGCCATCACCGGGCCCTCGGGGGCTGGGGGAAGCTGCGGCACGCACGAGAACCCCCAGCCGTCTGCATCCGGCTGCCAGCCACCAGGGCCGGCCGCCGCTCGCGCTCTGCCCAATTCGTGGATGGGCTCCGGCTTAAGGCCAGACAAAACGCGACGAGGTGCCGCCACCTCTTACCCGGAAAAACGCCGCAGACCTTTCCCACCGACACCTCCTGCAACCAGGCAAGCCGGGGCCGGCCGGACACCACAGGCCGCCCACACATGGCTCATGCCGGCAAAAAACGGGACGAGGCACTGCGGCCTCTCGCCTGTGCCATCACCGGGCCCTCGGGGGCTGGGGGAAGCTGCGGCACGCACGAGAACCCCCAGCCGTCTGCATCCGGCTGCCAGCCACCAGGGCCGGCCGCCGCTCGCGCTCTGCCCAATTCGTGGATGGGCTCCGGCTTAAGGCCAGACAAAACGCGACGAGGTGCCGCCACCTCTTACCCGGAAAAACGCCGCAGACCTTTCCCACCGACACCTCCTGCAACCAGGCAAGCCGGGGCCGGCCGGACACCACAGGCCGCCCACACATGGCTCATGCCGGCAAAAAACGGGACGAGGCACTGCGGCCTCTCGCCTGTGCCATCACCGGGCCCTCGGGGGCTGGGGGAAGCTGCGGCACGCACGAGAACCCCCAGCCGTCTGCATCCGGCTGCCAGCCACCAGGGCCGGCCGCCGCTCGCGCTCTGCCCAATTCGTGGATGGGCTCCGGCTTAAGGCCAGACAAAACGCGACGAGGTGCCGCCACCTCTAACCCGGTACAACGCCGCAGACCTTTCCCACCGACACCTCCTGCAACCAGGCAAGCCGGGGCCGGCCGGACACCACAGGCCGCCCACACATGCCTCATGCCGGCAAAAAACGGGACGAGGCACTGCGGCCTCTCGCCTGTGCCATCACCGGGCCCTCGGGGGCTGGGGGAAGCTGCGGCACGCACGAGAACCCCCAGCCGTCTGCATCCGGCTGCCAGCCACCAGGGCCGGCCGCCGCTCGCGCTCTGCCCAATTCGTGGATGGGCTCCGGCTTAAGGCCAGACAAAACACGACGAGGTGCCGCCACCTCTAACCCAGAAAAACGCCTCAGACCTTTCCCACCGACACCTCCTGCAACCAGGCAAGCCGGGGCCGGCCGGACACCACAGGCCGCCCACACATGGCTCATGCCGGCAAAAAACGGGACGAGGCACTGCGGCCTCTCGCCTGTGCCATCACCGGGGGCTGGGGGAAGCTGCGGCACGCACGAGAACCCCCAGCCGTCTGCATCCGGCTGCCAGCCACCAGGGCCGGCCGCCGCTCGCGCTCTGCCCAATTCGTGGATGGGCTCCGGCTTAAGGCCAGACAAAACGCGACGAGGTGCCGCCACCTCTAACCCGGTACAACGCCGCAGACCTTTCCCACCGACACCTCCTGCAACCAGGCAAGCCGGGGCCGGCCGGACACCACAGGCCGCCCACACATGGCTCATGCCGGCAAAAAACGGGACGAGGCACGGCGGCCTCTCGCCTGTGCCATCACCGGGCCCTCGGGGGCTGGGGGAAGCTGCGGCACGCACGAGAACCCCCAGCCGTCTGCATCCGGCTGCCAGCCACCAGGGCCGGCCGCCGCTCGCGCTCTGCCCAATTCGTGGATGGGCTCCGGCTTAAGGCCAGACAAAACGCGACGAGGTGCCGCCACCTCTTACCCGGAAAAACGCCGCGGACCTTTCCCACCGACACCTCCTGCAACCAGGCAAGCCGGGGCCGGCCGGACACCACAGGCCGCCCACACATGGCTCATGCCGGCAAAAAACGGGACGAGGCACTGCGGCCTCTCACCTGTGCCATCACCGGGCCCTCGGGGGCTGGGGGAAGCTGCGGCACGCACGAGAACCCCCAGCCGTCTGCATCCGGCTGCCAGCCACCAGGGCCGGCCGCCGCTCGCGCTCTGCCCAATTCGTGGATGGGCTCCGGCTTAAGGCCAGACAAAACGCGACGAGGTGCCGCCACCTCTAACCCGGTACAACGCCGCAGACCTTTCCCACCGACACCTCCTGCAACCAGGCAAGCCGGGGCCGGCCGGACACCACAGGCCGCCCACACATGGCTCATGCCGGCAAAAAACGGGACGAGGCACTGCGGCCTCTCGCCTGTGCCATCACCGGGCCCTCGGGGGCTGGGGGAAGCTGCGGCACGCACGAGAACCCCCAGCCGTCTGCATCCGGCTGCCAGCCACCAGGGCCGGCCGCCGCTCGCGCTCTGCCCAATTCGTGGATGGGCTCCGGCTTAAGGCCAGACAAAACGCGACGAGGTGCCGCCACCTCTAACCCGGTACAACGCCGCAGACCTTTCCCACCGACACCTCCTGCAACCAGGCAAGCCGGGGCCGGCCGGACACCACAGGCCGCCCACACATGGCTCATGCCGGCAAAAAACGGGACGAGGCACTGCGGCCTCTCGCCTGTGCCATCACCGGGCCCTCGGGGGCTGGGGGAAGCTGCGGCACGCACGAGAACCCCCAGCCGTCTGCATCCGGCTGCCAGCCACCAGGGCCGGCCGCCGCTCGCGCTCTGCCCAATTCGTGGATGGGCTCCGGCTTAAGGCCAGACAAAACGCGACGAGGTGCCGCCACCTCTTACCCGGAAAAACGCCGCAGACCTTTCCCACCGACACCTCCTGCAACCAGGCAAGCCGGGGCCGGCCGGACACCACAGGCCGCCCACACATGCCTCATGCCGGCAAAAAACGGGACGAGGCACTGCGGCCTCTCGCCTGTGCCATCACCGGGCCCTCGGGGGCTGGGGGAAGCTGCGGCACGCACGAGAACCCCCAGCCGTCTGCATCCGGCTGCCAGCCACCAGGGCCGGCCGCCGCTCGCGCTCTGCCCAATTCGTGGATGGGCTCCGGCTTAAGGCCAGACAAAACACGACGAGGTGCCGCCACCTCTAACCCAGAAAAACGCCTCAGACCTTTCCCACCGACACCTCCTGCAACCAGGCAAGCCGGGGCCGGCCGGACACCACAGGCCGCCCACACATGGCTCATGCCGGCAAAAAACGGGACGAGGCACTGCGGCCTCTCGCCTGTGCCATCACCGGGCCCTCGGGGAAGCTGCGGCACGCACGAGAACCCCCAGCCGTCTGCATCCGGCTGCCAGCCACCAGGGCCGGCCGCCGCTCGCGCTCTGCCCAATTCGTGGATGGGCTCCGGCTTAAGGCCACACAAAACGCGACGAGGTGCCGCCACCTCTAACCCGGTACAACGCCGCAGACCTTTCCCACCGACACCTCCTGCAACCAGGCAAGCCGGGGCCGGCCGGACACCACAGGCCGCCCACACATGGCTCATGCCGGCAAAAAACGGGACGAGGCACTGCGGCCTCTCGCCTGTGCCATCACCGGGCCCTCGGGGGCTGGGGGAAGCTGCGGCACGCACGAGAACCCCCAGCCGTCTGCATCCGGCTGCCAGCCACCAGGGCCGGCCGCCGCTCGCGCTCTGCCCAATTCGTGGATGGGCTCCGGCTTAAGGCCAGACAAAACGCGACGAGGTGCCGCCACCTCTTACCCGGAAAAACGCCGCGGACCTTTCCCACCGACACCTCCTGCAACCAGGCAAGCCGGGGCCGGCCGGACACCACAGGCCGCCCACACATGGCTCATGCCGGCAAAAAACGGGACGAGGCACTGCGGCCTCTCACCTGTGCCATCACCGGGCCCTCGGGGGCTGGGGGAAGCTGCGGCACGCACGAGAACCCCCAGCCGTCTGCATCCGGCTGCCAGCCACCAGGGCCGGCCGCCGCTCGCGCTCTGCCCAATTCGTGGATGGGCTCCGGCTTAAGGCCAGACAAAACGCGACGAGGTGCCGCCACCTCTTACCCGGAAAAACGCCGCAGACCTTTCCCACCGACACCTCCTGCAACCAGGCAAGCCGGGGCCGGCCGGACACCACAGGCCGCCCACACATGGCTCATGCCGGCAAAAAACGGGACGAGGCACTGCGGCCTCTCGCCTGTGCCATCACCGGGCCCTCGGGGGCTGGGGGAAGCTGCGGCACGCACGAGAACCCCCAGCCGTCTGCATCCGGCTGCCAGCCACCAGGGCCGGCCGCCGCTCGCGCTCTGCCCAATTCGTGGATGGGCTCCGGCTTAAGGCCAGACAAAACGCGACGAGGTGCCGCCACCTCTTACCCGGAAAAACGCCACAGACCTTTCCCACCGACACCTCCTGCAACCAGGCAAGCCGGGGCCGGCCGGACACCACAGGCCGCCCACACATGGCTCATGCCGGCAAAAAACGGGACGAGGCACTGCGGCCTCTCGCCTGTGCCATCACCGGGCCCTCGGGGGCTGGGGGAAGCTGCGGCACGCACGAGAACCCCCAGCCGTCTGCATCCGGCTGCCAGCCACCAGGGCCGGCCGCCGCTCGCGCTCTGCCCAATTCGTGGATGGGCTCCGGCTTAAGGCCAGACAAAACGCGACGAGGTGCCGCCACCTCTAACCCGGTACAACGCCGCAGACCTTTCCCACCGACACCTCCTGCAACCAGGCAAGCCGGGGCCGGCCGGACACCACAGGCCGCCCACACATCCCTCATGCCGGCAAAAAACGGGACGAGGCACTGCGGCCTCTCGCCTGTGCCATCACCGGGCCCTCGGGGGCTGGGGGAAGCTGCGGCACGCACGAGAACCCCCAGCCGTCTGCATCCGGCTGCCAGCCACCAGGGCCGGCCGCCGCTCGCGCTCTGCCCAATTCGTGGATGGGCTCCGGCTTAAGGCCAGACAAAACACGACGAGGTGCCGCCACCTCTAACCCAGAAAAACGCCTCAGACCTTTCCCACCGACACCTCCTGCAACCAGGCAAGCCGGGGCCGGCCGGACACCACAGGCCGCCCACACATGGCTCATGCCGGCAAAAAACGGGACGAGGCACTGCGGCCTCTCGCCTGTGCCATCACCGGGGGCTGGGGGAAGCTGCGGCACGCACGAGAACCCCCAGCCGTCTGCATCCGGCTGCCAGCCACCAGGGCCGGCCGCCGCTCGCGCTCTGCCCAATTCGTGGATGGGCTCCGGCTTAAGGCCAGACAAAACGCGACGAGGTGCCGCCACCTCTAACCCGGTACAACGCCGCAGACCTTTCCCACCGACACCTCCTGCAACCAGGCAAGCCGGGGCCGGCCGGACACCACAGGCCGCCCACACATGGCTCATGCCGGCAAAAAACGGGACGAGGCACGGCGGCCTCTCGCCTGTGCCATCACCGGGCCCTCGGGGGCTGGGGGAAGCTGCGGCACGCACGAGAACCCCCAGCCGTCTGCATCCGGCTGCCAGCCACCAGGGCCGGCCGCCGCTCGCGCTCTGCCCAATTCGTGGATGGGCTCCGGCTTAAGGCCAGACAAAACGCGACGAGGTGCCGCCACCTCTTACCCGGAAAAACGCCGCGGACCTTTCCCACCGACACCTCCTGCAACCAGGCAAGCCGGGGCCGGCCGGACACCACAGGCCGCCCACACATGGCTCATGCCGGCAAAAAACGGGACGAGGCACTGCGGCCTCTCACCTGTGCCATCACCGGGCCCTCGGGGGCTGGGGGAAGCTGCGGCACGCACGAGAACCCCCAGCCGTCTGCATCCGGCTGCCAGCCACCAGGGCCGGCCGCCGCTCGCGCTCTGCCCAATTCGTGGATGGGCTCCGGCTTAAGGCCAGACAAAACGCGACGAGGTGCCGCCACCTCTAACCCGGTACAACGCCGCAGACCTTTCCCACCGACACCTCCTGCAACCAGGCAAGCCGGGGCCGGCCGGACACCACAGGCCGCCCACACATGGCTCATGCCGGCAAAAAACGGGACGAGGCACTGCGGCCTCTCGCCTGTGCCATCACCGGGCCCTCGGGGGCTGGGGGAAGCTGCGGCACACACGAGAACCCCCAGCCGTCTGCATCTGGCTGCCAGCCACCAGGGCCGGCCGCCGCTCGCGCTCTGCCCAATTCGTGGATGGGCTCCGGCTTAAGGCCAGACAAAACGCGACGAGGTGCCGCCACCTCTAACCCGGAAAAACGCCGCAGACCTTTCCCACCGACACCTCCTGCAACCAGGCAAGCCGGGGCCGGCCGGACACCACAGGCCGCCCACACATGGCTCATGCCGGCAAAAAACGGGACGAGGCACTGCGGCCTCTCGCCTGTGCCATCACCGGGCCCTCGGGGGCTGGGGGAAGCTGCGGCACGCACGAGAACCCCCAGCCGTCTGCATCCGGCTGCCAGCCACCAGGGCCGGCCGCCGCTCGCGCTCTGCCCAATTCGTGGATGGGCTCCGGCTTAAGGCCAGACAAAACGCGACGAGGTGCCGCCACCTGTTACCCGGAAAAACGCCGCAGACCTTTCCCACCGACACCTCCTGCAACCAGGCAAGCCGGGGCCGGCCGGACACCACAGGCCGCCCACACATGCCTCATGCCGGCAAAAAACGGGACGAGGCACTGCGGCCTCTCGCCTGTGCCATCACCGGGCCCTCGGGGGCTGGGGGAAGCTGCGGCACGCACGAGAACCCCCAGCCGTCTGCATCCGGCTGCCAGCCACCAGGGCCGGCCGCCGCTCGCGCTCTGCCCAATTCGTGGATGGGCTCCGGCTTAAGGCCAGACAAAACACGACGAGGTGCCGCCACCTCTAACCCAGAAAAACGCCTCAGACCTTTCCCACCGACACCTCCTGCAACCAGGCAAGCCGGGGCCGGCCGGACACCACAGGCCGCCCACACATGGCTCATGCCGGCAAAAAACGGGACGAGGCACTGCGGCCTCTCGCCTGTGCCATCAGCGGGGGCTGGGGGAAGCTGCGGCACGCACGAGAACCCCCAGCCGTCTGCATCCGGCTGCCAGCCACCAGGGCCGGCCGCCGCTCGCGCTCTGCCCAATTCGTGGATGGGCTCCGGCTTAAGGCCAGACAAAACGCGACGAGGTGCCGCCACCTGTTACCCGGAAAAACGCCGCAGACCTTTCCCACCGACACCTCCTGCAACCAGGCAAGCCGGGGCCGGCCGGACACCACAGGCCGCCCACACATGCCTCATGCCGGCAAAAAACGGGACGAGGCACTGCGGCCTCTCGCCTGTGCCATCACCGGGCCCTCGGGGGCTGGGGGAAGCTGCGGCACGCACGAGAACCCCCAGCCGTCTGCATCCGGCTGCCAGCCACCAGGGCCGGCCGCCGCTCGCGCTCTGCCCAATTCGTGGATGGGCTCCGGCTTAAGGCCAGACAAAACGCGACGAGGTGCCGCCACCTCTTACCCGGAAAAACGCCGCGGACCTTTCCCACCGACACCTCCTGCAACCAGGCAAGCCGGGGCCGGCCGGACACCACAGGCCGCCCACACATGGCTCATGCCGGCAAAAAACGGGACGAGGCACTGCGGCCTCTCACCTGTGCCATCACCGGGCCCTCGGGGGCTGGGGGAAGCTGCGGCACGCACGAGAACCCCCAGCCGTCTGCATCCGGCTGCCAGCCACCAGGGCCGGCCGCCGCTCGCGCTCTGCCCAATTCGTGGATGGGCTCCGGCTTAAGGCCAGACAAAACGCGACGAGGTGCCGCCACCTCTAACCCGGTACAACGCCGCAGACCTTTCCCACCGACACCTCCTGCAACCAGGCAAGCCGGGGCCGGCCGGACACCACAGGCCGCCCACACATGGCTCATGCCGGCAAAAAACGGGACGAGGCACTGCGGCCTCTCGCCTGTGCCATCACCGGGCCCTCGGGGGCTGGGGGAAGCTGCGGCACGCACGAGAACCCCCAGCCGTCTGCATCCGGCTGCCAGCCACCAGGGCCGGCCGCCGCTCGCGATCTGCCCAATTCGTGGATGGGCTCCGGCTTAAGGCCAGACAAAACGCGACGAGGTGCCGCCACCTCTTACCCGGAAAAACGCCGCAGACCTTTCCCACCGACACCTCCTGCAACCAGGCAAGCCGGGGCCGGCCGGACACCACAGGCCGCCCACACATGCCTCATGCCGGCAAAAAACGGGACGAGGCACTGCGGCCTCTCGCCTGTGCCATCACCGGGCCCTCGGGGGCTGGGGGAAGCTGCGGCACGCACGAGAACCCCCAGCCGTCTGCATCCGGCTGCCAGCCACCAGGGCCGGCCGCCGCTCGCGCTCTGCCCAATTCGTGGATGGGCTCCGGCTTAAGGCCAGACAAAACACGACGAGGTGCCGCCACCTCTAACCCAGAAAAACGCCTCAGACCTTTCCCACCGACACCTCCTGCAACCAGGCAAGCCGGGGCCGGCCGGACACCACAGGCCGCCCACACATGGCTCATGCCGGCAAAAAACGGGACGAGGCACTGCGGCCTCTCGCCTGTGCCATCACCGGGGGCTGGGGGAAGCTGCGGCACGCACGAGAACCCCCAGCCGTCTGCATCCGGCTGCCAGCCACCAGGGCCGGCCGCCGCTCGCGCTCTGCCCAATTCGTGGATGGGCTCCGGCTTAAGGCCAGACAAAACGCGACGAGGTGCCGCCACCTCTAACCCGGTACAACGCCGCAGACCTTTCCCACCGACACCTCCTGCAACCAGGCAAGCCGGGGCCGGCCGGACACCACAGGCCGCCCACACATGGCTCATGCCGGCAAAAAACGGGACGAGGCACTGCGGCCTCTCGCCTGTGCCATCACCGGGCCCTCGGGGGCTGGGGGAAGCTGCGGCACGCACGAGAACCCCCAGCCGTCTGCATCCGGCTGCCAGCCACCAGGGCCGGCCGCCGCTCGCGCTCTGCCCAATTCGTGGATGGGCTCCGGCTTAAGGCCAGACAAAACGCGACGAGGTGCCGCCACCTCTAACCCGGAAAAACGCCGCAGACCTTTCCCACCGACACCTCCTGCAACCAGGCAAGCCGGGGCCGGCCGGACACCACAGGCCGCCCACACATGGCTCATGCCGGCAAAAAACGGGACGAGGCACTGCGGCCTCTCACCTGTGCCATCACCGGGCCCTCGGGGGCTGGGGGAAGCTGCGGCACGCACGAGAACCCCCAGCCGTCTGCATCCGGCTGCCAGCCACCAGGGCCAGCCGCCGCTCGCGCTCTGCCCAATTCGTGGATGGGCTCCGGCTTAAGGCCAGACAAAACGCGACGAGGTGCCGCCACCTCTAACCCGGTACAACGCCGCAGACCTTTCCCACCGACACCTCCTGCAACCAGGCAAGCCGGGGACGGCCGGACACCACAGGCCGCCCACACATGGCTCATGCCGGCAAAAAACGGGACGAGGCACGGCGGCCTCTCGCCTGTGCCATCACCGGGCCCTCGGGGGCTGGGGGAAGCTGCGGCACGCACGAGAACGCCCAGCCGTCTGCATCCGGCTGCCAGCCACCAGGGCCGGCCGCCGCTCGCGCTCTGCCCAATTCGTGGATGGGCTCCGGCTTAAGGCCAGACAAAACGCGACGAGGTGCCGCCACCTCTAACCCGGTACAACGCCGCAGACCTTTCCCACCGACACCTCCTGCAACCAGGCAAGCCGGGGCCGGCCGGACACCACAGGCCGCCCACACATGGCTCATGCCGGCAAAAAACGGGACGAGGCACTGCGGCCTCTCGCCTGTGCCATCACCGGGCCCTCGGGGGCTGGGGGAAGCTGCGGCACACACGAGAACCCCCAGCCGTCTGCATCTGGCTGCCAGCCACCAGGGCCGGCCGCCGCTCGCGCTCTGCCCAATTCGTGGATGGGCTCCGGCTTAAGGCCAGACAAAACGCGACGAGGTGCCGCCACCTCTAACCCGGAAAAACGCCGCAGACCTTTCCCACCGACACCTCCTGCAACCAGGCAAGCCGGGGCCGGCCGGACACCACAGGCCGCCCACACATGGCTCATGCCGGCAAAAAACGGGACGAGGCACTGCGGCCTCTCGCCTGTGCCATCACCGGGCCCTCGGGGGCTGGGGGAAGCTGCGGCACGCACGAGAACCCCCAGCCGTCTGCATCCGGCTGCCAGCCACCAGGGCCGGCCGCCGCTCGCGCTCTGCCCAATTCGTGGATGGGCTCCGGCTTAAGGCCAGACAAAACGCGACGAGGTGCCGCCACCTCTAACCCGGTACAACGCCGCAGACCTTTCCCACCGACACCTCCTGCAACCAGGCAAGCCGGGGCCGGCCGGACACCACAGGCCGCCCACACATGCCTCATGCCGGCAAAAAACGGGACGAGGCACTGCGGCCTCTCGCCTGTGCCATCACCGGGCCCTCGGGGGCTGGGGGAAGCTGCGGCACGCACGAGAACCCCCAGCCGTCTGCATCCGGCTGCCAGCCACCAGGGCCGGCCGCCGCTCGCGCTCTGCCCAATTCGTGGATGGGCTCCGGCTTAAGGCCAGACAAAACACGACGAGGTGCCGCCACCTCTAACCCAGAAAAACGCCTCAGACCTTTCCCACCGACACCTCCTGCAACCAGGCAAGCCGGGGCCGGCCGGACACCACAGGCCGCCCACACATGGCTCATGCCGGCAAAAAACGGGACGAGGCACTGCGGCCTCTCGCCTGTGCCATCACCGGGGGCTGGGGGAAGCTGCGGCACGCACGAGAACCCCCAGCCGTCTGCATCCGGCTGCCAGCCACCAGGGCCGGCCGCCGCTCGCGCTCTGCCCAATTCGTGGATGGGCTCCGGCTTAAGGCCAGACAAAACGCGACGAGGTGCCGCCACCTGTTACCCGGAAAAACGCCGCAGACCTTTCCCACCGACACCTCCTGCAACCAGGCAAGCCGGGGCCGGCCGGACACCACAGGCCGCCCACACATGCCTCATGCCGGCAAAAAACGGGACGAGGCACTGCGGCCTCTCGCCTGTGCCATCACCGGGCCCTCGGGGGCTGGGGGAAGCTGCGGCACGCACGAGAACCCCCAGCCGTCTGCATCCGGCTGCCAGCCACCAGGGCCGGCCGCCGCTCGCGCTCTGCCCAATTCGTGGATGGGCTCCGGCTTAAGGCCAGACAAAACGCGACGAGGTGCCGCCACCTCTAACCCAGAAAAACGCCTCAGACCTTTCCCACCGACACCTCCTGCAACCAGGCAAGCCGGGGCCGGCCGGACACCACAGGCCGCCCACACATGGCTCATGCCGGCAAAAAACGGGACGAGGCACTGCGGCCTCTCGCCTGTGCCATCACCGGGGGCTGGGGGAAGCTGCGGCACGCACGAGAACCCCCAGCCGTCTGCATCCGGCTGCCAGCCACCAGGGCCGGCCGCCGCTCGCGCTCTGCCCAATTCGTGGATGGGCTCCGGCTTAAGGCCAGACAAAACGCGACGAGGTGCCGCCACCTCTAACCCGGAAAAACGCCGCAGACCTTTCCCACCGACACCTCCTGCAACCAGGCAAGCCGGGGCCGGCCGGACACCACAGGCCGCCCACACATGGCTCATGCCGGCAAAAAACGGGACGAGGCACTGCGGCCTCTCGCCTGTGCCATCACCGGGCCCTCGGGGGCTGGGGGAAGCTGCGGCACGCACGAGAACCCCCAGCCGTCTGCATCCGGCTGCCAGCCACCAGGGCCGGCCGCCGCTCGCGCTCTGCCCAATTCGTGGATGGGCTCCGGCTTAAGGCCAGACAAAACGCGACGAGGTGCCGCCACCTCTAACCCGGTACAACGCCGCAGACCTTTCCCACCGACACCTCCTGCAACCAGGCAAGCCGGGGCCGGCCGGACACCACAGGCCGCCCACACATGGCTCATGCCGGCAAAAAACGGGACGAGGCACTGCGGCCTCTCGCCTGTGCCATCACCGGGCCCTCGGGGGCTGGGGGAAGCTGCGGCACGCACGAGAACCCCCAGCCGTCTGCATCCGGCTGCCAGCCACCAGGGCCGGCCGCCGCTCGCGCTCTGCCCAATTCGTGGATGGGCTCCGGCTTAAGGCCAGACAAAACGCGACGAGGTGCCGCCACCTCTTACCCGGAAAAACGCCGCAGACCTTTCCCACCGACACCTCCTGCAACCAGGCAAGCCGGGGCCGGCCGGACACCACAGGCCGCCCACACATGGCTCATGCCGGCAAAAAACGGGACGAGGCACTGCGGCCTCTCGCCTGTGCCATCACCGGGCCCTCGGGGGCTGGGGGAAGCTGCGGCACGCACGAGAACCCCCAGCCGTCTGCATCCGGCTGCCAGCCACCAGGGCCGGCCGCCGCTCGCGCTCTGCCCAATTCGTGGATGGGCTCTGGCTTAAGGCCAGACAAAACACGACGAGGTGCCGCCACCTCTAACCCAGAAAAACGCCTCAGACCTTTCCCACCGACACCTCCTGCAACCAGGCAAGCCGGGGCCGGCCGGACACCACAGGCCGCCCACACATGGCTCATGCCGGCAAAAAACGGGACGAGGCACTGCGGCCTCTCGCCTGTGCCATCACCGGGGGCTGGGGGAAGCTGCGGCACGCACGAGAACCCCCAGCCGTCTGCATCCGGCTGCCAGCCACCAGGGCCGGCCGCCGCTCGCGCTCTGCCCAATTCGTGGATGGGCTCCGGCTTAAGGCCAGACAAAACGCGACGAGGTGCCGCCACCTCTAACCCGGTACAACGCCGCAGACCTTTCCCACCGACACCTCCTGCAACCAGGCAAGCCGGGGCGGGCCGGACACCACAGGCCGCCCACACATGGCTCATGCCGGCAAAAAACGGGACGAGGCACTGCGGCCTCTCGCCTGTGCCATCACCGGGCCCTCGGGGGCTGGGGGAAGCTGCGGCACGCACGAGAACCCCCAGCCGTCTGCATCCGTCTGCCAGCCACCAGGGCCGGCCGCCGCTCGCGCTCTGCCCAATTCGTGGATGGGCTCCGGCTTAAGGCCAGACAAAACGCGACGAGGTGCCGCCACCTCTAACCCGGTACAACGCCGCAGACCTTTCCCACCGACACCTCCTGCAACCAGGCAAGCCGGGGCCGGCCGGACACCACAGGCCGCCCACACATGGCTCATGCCGGCAAAAAACGGGACGAGGCACTGCGGCCTCTCGCCTGTGCCATCACCGGGGGCTGGGGGAAGCTGCGGCACGCACGAGAACCCCCAGCCGTCTGCATCCGGCTGCCAGCCACCAGGGCCGGCCGCCGCTCGCGCTCTGCCCAATTCGTGGATGGGCTCCGGCTTAAGGCCAGACAAAACGCGACGAGGTGCCGCCACCTCTAACCCGGAAAAACGCCGCAGACCTTTCCCACCGACACCTCCTGCAACCAGGCAAGCCGGGGCCGGCCGGACACCACAGGCCGCCCACACATGGCTCATGCCGGCAAAAAACGGGACGAGGCACTGCGGCCTCTCGCCTGTGCCATCACCGGGCCCTCGGGGGCTGGGGGAAGCTGCGGCACGCACGAGAACCCCCAGCCGTCTGCATCCGGCTGCCAGCCACCAGGGCCGGCCGCCGCTCGCGCTCTGCCCAATTCGTGGATGGGCTCCGGCTTAAGGCCAGACAAAACGCGACGAGGTGCCGCCACCTGTTACCCGGAAAAACGCCGCAGACCTTTCCCACCGACACCTCCTGCAACCAGGCAAGCCGGGGCCGGCCGGACACCACAGGCCGCCCACACATGCCTCATGCCGGCAAAAAACGGGACGAGGCACTGCGGCCTCTCGCCTGTGCCATCACCGGGCCCTCGGGGGCTGGGGGAAGCTGCGGCACGCACGAGAACCCCCAGCCGTCTGCATCCGGCTGCCAGCCACCAGGGCCGGCCGCCGCTCGCGCTCTGCCCAATTCGTGGATGGGCTCCGGCTTAAGGCCAGACAAAACACGACGAGGTGCCGCCACCTCTAACCCAGAAAAACGCCTCAGACCTTTCCCACCGACACCTCCTGCAACCAGGCAAGCCGGGGCCGGCCGGACACCACAGGCCGCCCACACATGGCTCATGCCGGCAAAAAACGGGACGAGGCACTGCGGCCTCTCGCCTGTGCCATCACCGGGGGCTGGGGGAAGCTGCGGCACGCACGAGAACCCCCAGCCGTCTGCATCCGGCTGCCAGCCACCAGGGCCGGCCGCCGCTCGCGCTCTGCCCAATTCGTGGATGGGCTCCGGCTTAAGGCCAGACAAAACGCGACGAGGTGCCGCCACCTCTAACCCGGTACAACGCCGCAGACCTTTCCCACCGACACCTCCTGCAACCAGGCAAGCCGGGGCCGGCCGGACACCACAGGCCGCCCACACATGGCTCATGCCGGCAAAAAACGGGACGAGGCACTGCGGCCTCTCGCCTGTGCCATCACCGGGCCCTCGGGGGCTGGGGGAAGCTGCGGCACGCACGAGAACCCCCAGCCGTCTGCATCCGGCTGCCAGCCACCAGGGCCGGCCGCCGCTCGCGCTCTGCCCAATTCGTGGATGGGCTCCGGCTTAAGGCCAGACAAAACGCGACGAGGTGCCGCCACCTCTTACCCGGAAAAACGCCGCGGACCTTTCCCACCGACACCTCCTGCAACCAGGCAAGCCGGGGCCGGCCGGACACCACAGGCCGCCCACACATGGCTCATGCCGGCAAAAAACGGGACGAGGCACTGCGGCCTCTCACCTGTGCCATCACCGGGCCCTCGGGGGCTGGGGGAAGCTGCGGCACGCACGAGAACCCCCAGCCGTCTGCATCCGGCTGCCAGCCACCAGGGCCGGCCGCCGCTCGCGCTCTGCCCAATTCGTGGATGGGCTCCGGCTTAAGGCCAGACAAAACGCGACGAGGTGCCGCCACCTCTAACCCGGAAAAACGCCGCAGACCTTTCCCACCGACACCTCCTGCAACCAGGCAAGCCGGGGCCGGCCGGACACCACAGGCCGCCCACACATGGCTCATGCCGGCAAAAAACGGGACGAGGCACTGCGGCCTCTCGCCTGTGCCATCACCGGGCCCTCGGGGGCTGGGGGAAGCTGCGGCACGCACGAGAACCCCCAGCCGTCTGCATCCGGCTGCCAGCCACCAGGGCCGGCCGCCGCTCGCGCTCTGCCCAATTCGTGGATGGGCTCCGGCTTAAGGCCAGACAAAACGCGACGAGGTGCCGCCACCTCTAACCCGGTACAACGCCGCAGACCTTTCCCACCGACACCTCCTGCAACCAGGCAAGCCGGGGCCGGCCGGACACCACAGGCCGCCCACACATGGCTCATGCCGGCAAAAAACGGGACGAGGCACTGCGGCCTCTCGCCTGTGCCATCACCGGGCCCTCGGGGGCTGGGGGAAGCTGCGGCACGCACGAGAACCCCCAGCCGTCTGCATCCGGCTGCCAGCCACCAGGGCCGGCCGCCGCTCGCGCTCTGCCCAATTCGTGGATGGGCTCCGGCTTAAGGCCAGACAAAACGCGACGAGGTGCCGCCACCTCTTACACGGAAAAACGCCGCAGACCTTTCCCACCGACACCTCCTGCAACCAGGCAAGCCGGGGCCGGCCGGACACCACAGGCCGCCCACACATGCCTCATGCCGGCAAAAAACGGGACGAGGCACTGCGGCCTCTCGCCTGTGCCATCACCGGGCCCTCGGGGGCTGGGGGAAGCTGCGGCACGCACGAGAACCCCCAGCCGTCTGCATCCGGCTGCCAGCCACCAGGGCCGGCCGCCGCTCGCGCTCTGCCCAATTCGTGGTTGGGCTCCGGCTTAAGGCCAGACAAAACACGACGAGGTGCCGCCACCTCTAACCCAGAAAAACGCCTCAGACCTTTCCCACCGACACCTCCTGCAACCAGGCAAGCCGGGGCCGGCCGGACACCACAGGCCGCCCACACATGGCTCATGCCGGCAAAAAACGGGACGAGGCACTGCGGCCTCTCGCCTGTGCCATCACCGGGGGCTGGGGGAAGCTGCGGCACGCACGAGAACCCCCAGCCGTCTGCATCCGGCTGCCAGCCACCAGGGCCGGCCGCCGCTCGCGCTCTGCCCAATTCGTGGATGGGCTCCGGCTTAAGGCCAGACAAAACGCGACGAGGTGCCGCCACCTCTAACCCGGTACAACGCCGCAGACCTTTCCCACCGACACCTCCTGCAACCAGGCAAGCCGGGGCGGGCCGGACACCACAGGCCGCCCACACATGGCTCATGCCGGCAAAAAACGGGACGAGGCACTGCGGCCTCTCGCCTGTGCCATCACCGGGCCCTCGGGGGCTGGGGGAAGCTGCGGCACGCACGAGAACCCCCAGCCGTCTGCATCCGGCTGCCAGCCACCAGGGCCGGCCGCCGCTCGCGCTCTGCCCAATTCGTGGATGGGCTCCGGCTTAAGGCCAGACAAAACGCGACGAGGTGCCGCCACCTGTTACCCGGAAAAACGCCGCAGACCTTTCCCACCGACACCTCCTGCAACCAGGCAAGCCGGGGCCGGCCGGACACCACAGGCCGCCCACACATGCCTCATGCCGGCAAAAAACGGGACGAGGCACTGCGGCCTCTCGCCTGTGCCATCACCGGGCCCTCGGGGGCTGGGGGAAGCTGCGGCACGCACGAGAACCCCCAGCCGTCTGCATCCGGCTGCCAGCCACCAGGGCCGGCCGCCGCTCGCGCTCTGCCCAATTCGTGGATGGGCTCCGGCTTAAGGCCAGACAAAACGCGACGAGGTGCCGCCACCTCTAACCCAGAAAAACGCCTCAGACCTTTCCCACCGACACCTCCTGCAACCAGGCAAGCCGGGGCCGGCCGGACACCACAGGCCGCCCACACATGGCTCATGCCGGCAAAAAACGGGACGAGGCACTGCGGCCTCTCGCCTGTGCCATCACCGGGGGCTGGGGGAAGCTGCGGCACGCACGAGAACCCCCAGCCGTCTGCATCCGGCTGCCAGCCACCAGGGCCGGCCGCCGCTCGCGCTCTGCCCAATTCGTGGATGGGCTCCGGCTTAAGGCCAGACAAAACGCGACGAGGTGCCGCCACCTCTAACCCGGAAAAACGCCGCAGACCTTTCCCACCGACACCTCCTGCAACCAGGCAAGCCGGGGCCGGCCGGACACCACAGGCCGCCCACACATGGCTCATGCCGGCAAAAAACGGGACGAGGCACTGCGGCCTCTCGCCTGTGCCATCACCGGGCCCTCGGGGGCTGGGGGAAGCTGCGGCACGCACGAGAACCCCCAGCCGTCTGCATCCGGCTGCCAGCCACCAGGGCCGGCCGCCGCTCGCGCTCTGCCCAATTCGTGGATGGGCTCCGGCTTAAGGCCAGACAAAACGCGACGAGGTGCCGCCACCTCTAACCCGGTACAACGCCGCAGACCTTTCCCACCGACACCTCCTGCAACCAGGCAAGCCGGGGCCGGCCGGACACCACAGGCCGCCCACACATGGCTCATGCCGGCAAAAAACGGGACGAGGCACTGCGGCCTCTCGCCTGTGCCATCACCGGGCCCTCGGGGGCTGGGGGAAGCTGCGGCACGCACGAGAACCCCCAGCCGTCTGCATCCGGCTGCCAGCCACCAGGGCCGGCCGCCGCTCGCGCTCTGCCCAATTCGTGGATGGGCTCCGGCTTAAGGCCAGACAAAACGCGACGAGGTGCCGCCACCTCTTACCCGGAAAAACGCCGCAGACCTTTCCCACCGACACCTCCTGCAACCAGGCAAGCCGGGGCCGGCCGGACACCACAGGCCGCCCACACATGGCTCATGCCGGCAAAAAACGGGACGAGGCACTGCGGCCTCTCGCCTGTGCCATCACCGGGCCCTCGGGGGCTGGGGGAAGCTGCGGCACGCACGAGAACCCCCAGCCGTCTGCATCCGGCTGCCAGCCACCAGGGCCGGCCGCCGCTCGCGCTCTGCCCAATTCGTGGATGGGCTCTGGCTTAAGGCCAGACAAAACACGACGAGGTGCCGCCACCTCTTACCCGGAAAAACGCCGCGGACCTTTCCCACCGACACCTCCTGCAACCAGGCAAGCCGGGGCCGGCCGGACACCACAGGCCGCCCACACATGGCTCATGCCGGCAAAAAGCGGGACGAGGCACTGCGGCCTCTCGCCTGTGCCATCACCGGGGGCTGGGGGAAGCTGCGGCACGCACGAGAACCCCCAGCCGTCTGCATCCGGCTGCCAGCCACCAGGGCCGGCCGCCGCTCGCGCTCTGCCCAATTCGTGGATGGGCTCCGGCTTAAGGCCAGACAAAACGCGACGAGGTGCCGCCACCTCTAACCCGGTACAACGCCGCAGACCTTTCCCACCGACACCTCCTGCAACCAGGCAAGCCGGGGCGGGCCGGACACCACAGGCCGCCCACACATGGCTCATGCCGGCAAAAAACGGGACGAGGCACTGCGGCCTCTCGCCTGTGCCATCACCGGGCCCTCGGGGGCTGGGGGAATCTGCGGCACGCACGAGAACCCCCAGCCGTCTGCATCCGTCTGCCAGCCACCAGGGCCGGCCGCCGCTCGCGCTCTGCCCAATTCGTGGATGGGCTCCGGCTTAAGGCCAGACAAAACGCGACGAGGTGCCGCCACCTCTAACCCGGTACAACGCCGCAGACCTTTCCCACCGACACCTCCTGCAACCAGGCAAGCCGGGGCCGGCCGGACACCACAGGCCGCCCACACATGGCTCATGCCGGCAAAAAACGGGACGAGGCACTGCGGCCTCTCGCCTGTGCCAGCACCGGGGGCTGGGGGAAGCTGCGGCACGCACGAGAACCCCCAGCCGTCTGCATCCGGCTGCCAGCCACCTGGGCCGGCCGCCGCTCGCGCTCTGCCCAATTCGTGGATGGGCTCCGGCTTAAGGCCAGACAAAACGCGACGAGGTGCCGCCACCTCTAACCCGGAAAAACGCCGCAGACCTTTCCCACCGACACCTCCTGCAACCAGGCAAGCCGGGGCCGGCCGGACACCACAGGCCGCCCACACATGGCTCATGCCGGCAAAAAACGGGACGAGGCACTGCGGCCTCTCGCCTGTGCCATCACCGGGCCCTCGGGGGCTGGGGGAAGCTGCGGCACGCACGAGAACCCCCAGCCGTCTGCATCCGGCTGCCAGCCACCAGGGCCGGCCGCCGCTCGCGCTCTGCCCAATTCGTGGATGGGCTCCGGCTTAAGGCCAGACAAAACGCGACGAGGTGCCGCCACCTGTTACCCGGAAAAACGCCGCAGACCTTTCCCACCGACACCTCCTGCAACCAGGCAAGCCGGGGCCGGCCGGACACCACAGGCCGCCCACACATGCCTCATGCCGGCAAAAAACGGGACGAGGCACTGCGGCCTCTCGCCTGTGCCATCACCGGGCCCTCGGGGGCTGGGGGAAGCTGCGGCACGCACGAGAACCCCCAGCCGTCTGCATCCGGCTGCCAGCCACCAGGGCCGGCCGCCGCTCGCGCTCTGCCCAATTCGTGGATGGGCTCCGGCTTAAGGCCAGACAAAACACGACGAGGTGCCGCCACCTCTAACCCAGAAAAACGCCTCAGACCTTTCCCACCGACACCTCCTGCAACCAGGCAAGCCGGGGCCGGCCGGACACCACAGGCCGCCCACACATGGCTCATGCCGGCAAAAAACGGGACGAGGCACTGCGGCCTCTCGCCTGTGCCATCACCGGGGGCTGGGGGAAGCTGCGGCACGCACGAGAACCCCCAGCCGTCTGCATCCGGCTGCCAGCCACCAGGGCCGGCCGCCGCTCGCGCTCTGCCCAATTCGTGGATGGGCTCCGGCTTAAGGCCAGACAAAACGCGACGAGGTGCCGCCACCTCTAACCCGGTACAACGCCGCAGACCTTTCCCACCGACACCTCCTGCAACCAGGCAAGCCGGGGCCGGCCGGACACCACAGGCCGCCCACACATGGCTCATGCCGGCAAAAAACGGGACGAGGCACTGCGGCCTCTCGCCTGTGCCATCACCGGGCCCTCGGGGGCTGGGGGAAGCTGCGGCACGCACGAGAACCCCCAGCCGTCTGCATCCGGCTGCCAGCCACCAGGGCCGGCCGCCGCTCGCGCTCTGCCCAATTCGTGGATGGGCTCCGGCTTAAGGCCAGACAAAACGCGACGAGGTGCCGCCACCTCTTACCCGGAAAAACGCCGCGGACCTTTCCCACCGACACCTCCTGCAACCAGGCAAGCCGGGGCCGGCCGGACACCACAGGCCGCCCACACATGGCTCATGCCGGCAAAAAACGGGACGAGGCACTGCGGCCTCTCACCTGTGCCATCACCGGGCCCTCGGGGGCTGGGGGAAGCTGCGGCACGCACGAGAACCCCCAGCCGTCTGCATCCGGCTGCCAGCCACCAGGGCCGGCCGCCGCTCGCGCTCTGCCCAATTCGTGGATGGGCTCCGGCTTAAGGCCAGACAAAACGCGACGAGGTGCCGCCACCTCTAACCCGGAAAAACGCCGCAGACCTTTCCCACCGACACCTCCTGCAACCAGGCAAGCCGGGGCCGGCCGGACACCACAGGCCGCCCACACATGGCTCATGCCGGCAAAAAACGGGACGAGGCACTGCGGCCTCTCGCCTGTGCCATCACCGGGCCCTCGGGGGCTGGGGGAAGCTGCGGCACGCACGAGAACCCCCAGCCGTCTGCATCCGGCTGCCAGCCACCAGGGCCGGCCGCCGCTCGCGCTCTGCCCAATTCGTGGATGGGCTCCGGCTTAAGGCCAGACAAAACGCGACGAGGTGCCGCCACCTCTAACCCGGTACAACGCCGCAGACCTTTCCCACCGACACCTCCTGCAACCAGGCAAGCCGGGGCCGGCCGGACACCACAGGCCGCCCACACATGGCTCATGCCGGCAAAAAACGGGACGAGGCACTGCGGCCTCTCGCCTGTGCCATCACCGGGCCCTCGGGGGCTGGGGGAAGCTGCGGCACGCACGAGAACCCCCAGCCGTCTGCATCCGGCTGCCAGCCACCAGGGCCGGCCGCCGCTCGCGCTCTGCCCAATTCGTGGATGGGCTCCGGCTTAAGGCCAGACAAAACGCGACGAGGTGCCGCCACCTCTTACACGGAAAAACGCCGCAGACCTTTCCCACCGACACCTCCTGCAACCAGGCAAGCCGGGGCCGGCCGGACACCACAGGCCGCCCACACATGCCTCATGCCGGCAAAAAACGGGACGAGGCACTGCGGCCTCTCGCCTGTGCCATCACCGGGCCCTCGGGGGCTGGGGGAAGCTGCGGCACGCACGAGAACCCCCAGCCGTCTGCATCCGGCTGCCAGCCACCAGGGCCGGCCGCCGCTCGCGCTCTGCCCAATTCGTGGATGGGCTCCGGCTTAAGGCCAGACAAAACACGACGAGGTGCCGCCACCTCTAACCCAGAAAAACGCCTCAGACCTTTCCCACCGACACCTCCTGCAACCAGGCAAGCCGGGGCCGGCCGGACACCACAGGCCGCCCACACATGGCTCATGCCGGCAAAAAACGGGACGAGGCACTGCGGCCTCTCGCCTGTGCCATCACCGGGGGCTGGGGGAAGCTGCGGCACGCACGAGAACCCCCAGCCGTCTGCATCCGGCTGCCAGCCACCAGGGCCGGCCGCCGCTCGCGCTCTGCCCAATTCGTGGATGGGCTCCGGCTTAAGGCCAGACAAAACGCGACGAGGTGCCGCCACCTCTAACCCGGTACAACGCCGCAGACCTTTCCCACCGACACCTCCTGCAACCAGGCAAGCCGGGGCGGGCCGGACACCACAGGCCGCCCACACATGGCTCATGCCGGCAAAAAACGGGACGAGGCACTGCGGCCTCTCGCCTGTGCCATCACCGGGCCCTCGGGGGCTGGGGGAAGCTGCGGCACGCACGAGAACCCCCAGCCGTCTGCATCCGGCTGCCAGCCACCAGGGCCGGCCGCCGCTCGCGCTCTGCCCAATTCGTGGATGGGCTCCGGCTTAAGGCCAGACAAAACGCGACGAGGTGCCGCCACCTCTAACCCAGAAAAACGCCTCAGACCTTTCCCACCGACACCTCCTGCAACCAGGCAAGCCGGGGCCGGCCGGACACCACAGGCCGCCCACACATGGCTCATGCCGGCAAAAAACGGGACGAGGCACTGCGGCCTCTCGCCTGTGCCATCACCGGGGGCTGGGGGAAGCTGCGGCACGCACGAGAACCCCCAGCCGTCTGCATCCGGCTGCCAGCCACCAGGGCCGGCCGCCGCTCGCGCTCTGCCCAATTCGTGGATGGGCTCCGGCTTAAGGCCAGACAAAACGCGACGAGGTGCCGCCACCTCTAACCCGGTACAACGCCGCAGACCTTTCCCACCGACACCTCCTGCAACCAGGCAAGCCGGGGCCGGCCGGACACCACAGGCCGCCCACACATGGCTCATGCCGGCAAAAAACGGGACGAGGCACTGCGGCCTCTCGCCTGTGCCATCACCGGGCCCTCGGGGGCTGGGGGAAGCTGCGGCACGCACGAGAACCCCCAGCCGTCTGCATCCGGCTGCCAGCCACCAGGGCCGGCCGCCGCTCGCGCTCTGCCCAATTCGTGGATGGGCTCCGGCTTAAGGCCAGACAAAACGCGACGAGGTGCCGCCACCTCTAACCCGGAAAAACGCCGCAGACCTTTCCCACCGACACCTCCTGCAACCAGGCAAGCCGGGGCCGGCCGGACACCACAGGCCGCCCACACATGCCTCATGCCGGCAAAAAACGGGACGAGGCACTGCGGCCTCTCGCCTGTGCCATCACCGGGCCCTCGGGGGCTGGGGGAAGCTGCGGCACGCACGAGAACCCCCAGCCGTCTGCATCCGGCTGCCAGCCACCAGGGCCGGCCGCCGCTCGCGCTCTGCCCAATTCGTGGATGGGCTCTGGCTTAAGGCCAGACAAAACACGACGAGGTGCCGCCACCTCTAACCCAGAAAAACGCCTCAGACCTTTCCCACCGACACCTCCTGCAACCAGGCAAGCCGGGGCCGGCCGGACACCACAGGCCGCCCACACATGGCTCATGCCGGCAAAAAACGGGACGAGGCACTGCGGCCTCTCGCCTGTGCCATCACCGGGGGCTGGGGGAAGCTGCGGCACGCACGAGAACCCCCAGCCGTCTGCATCCGGCTGCCAGCCACCAGGGCCGGCCGCCGCTCGCGCTCTGCCCAATTCGTGGATGGGCTCCGGCTTAAGGCCAGACAAAACGCGACGAGGTGCCGCCACCTCTAACCCGGTACAACGCCGCAGACCTTTCCCACCGACACCTCCTGCAACCAGGCAAGCCGGGGCGGGCCGGACACCACAGGCCGCCCACACAGGGCTCATGCCGGCAAAAAACGGGACGAGGCACTGCGGCCTCTCGCCTGTGCCATCACCGGGCCCTCGGGGGCTGGGGGAAGCTGCGGCACGCACGAGAACCCCCAGCCGTCTGCATCCGGCTGCCAGCCACCAGGGCCGGCCGCCGCTCGCGCTCTGCCCAATTCGTGGATGGGCTCCGGCTTAAGGCCAGACAAAACGCGACGAGGTGCCGCCACCTCTAACCCGGTACAACGCCGCAGACCTTTCCCACCGACACCTCCTGCAACCAGGCAAGCCGGGGCCGGCCGGACACCACAGGCCGCCCACACATGGCTCATGCCGGCAAAAAACGGGACGAGGCACTGCGGCCTCTCGCCTGTGCCATCACCGGGGGCTGGGGGAAGCTGCGGCACGCACGAGAACCCCCAGCCGTCTGCATCCGGCTGCCAGCCACCAGGGCCGGCCGCCGCTCGCGCTCTGCCCAATTCGTGGATGGGCTCCGGCTTAAGGCCAGACAAAACGCGACGAGGTGCCGCCACCTCTAACCCGGAAAAACGCCGCAGACCTTTCCCACCGACACCTCCTGCAACCAGGCAAGCCGGGGCCGGCCGGACACCACAGGCCGCCCACACATGGCTCATGCCGGCAAAAAACGGGACGAGGCACTGCGGCCTCTCGCCTGTGCCATCACCGGGCCCTCGGGGGCTGGGGGAAGCTGCGGCACGCACGAGAACCCCCAGCCGTCTGCATCCGGCTGCCAGCCACCAGGGCCGGCCGCCGCTCGCGCTCTGCCCAATTCGTGGATGGGCTCCGGCTTAAGGCCAGACAAAACACGACGAGGTGCCGCCACCTCTAACCCAGAAAAACGCCTCAGACCTTTCCCACCGACACCTCCTGCAACCAGGCAAGCCGGGGCCGGCCGGACACCACAGGCCGCCCACACATGGCTCATGCCGGCAAAAAACGGGACGAGGCACTGCGGCCTCTCGCCTGTGCCATCACCGGGGGCTGGGGGAAGCTGCGGCACGCACGAGAACCCCCAGCCGTCTGCATCCGGCTGCCAGCCACCAGGGCCGGCCGCCGCTCGCGCTCTGCCCAATTCGTGGATGGGCTCCGGCTTAAGGCCAGACAAAACGCGACGAGGTGCCGCCACCTCTAACCCGGTACAACGCCGCAGACCTTTCCCACCGACACCTCCTGCAACCAGGCAAGCCGGGGCCGGCCGGACACCACAGGCCGCCCACACATGGCTCATGCCGGCAAAAAACGGGACGAGGCACTGCGGCCTCTCGCCTGTGCCATCACCGGGCCCTCGGGGGCTGGGGGAAGCTGCGGCACGCACGAGAACCCCCAGCCGTCTGCATCCGGCTGCCAGCCACCAGGGCCGGCCGCCGCTCGCGCTCTGCCCAATTCGTGGATGGGCTCCGGCTTAAGGCCAGACAAAACGCGACGAGGTGCCGCCACCTCTTACCCGGAAAAACGCCGCGGACCTTTCCCACCGACACCTCCTGCAACCAGGCAAGCCGGGGCCGGCCGGACACCACAGGCCGCCCACACATGGCTCATGCCGGCAAAAAACGGGACGAGGCACTGCGGCCTCTCACCTGTGCCATCACCGGGCCCTCGGGGGCTGGGGGAAGCTGCGGCACGCACGAGAACCCCCAGCCGTCTGCATCCGGCTGCCAGCCACCAGGGCCGGCCGCCGCTCGCGCTCTGCCCAATTCGTGGATGGGCTCCGGCTTAAGGCCAGACAAAACGCGACGAGGTGCCGCCACCTCTAACCCGGAAAAACGCCGCAGACCTTTCCCACCGACACCTCCTGCAACCAGGCAAGCCGGGGCCGGCCGGACACCACAGGCCGCCCACACATGGCTCATGCCGGCAAAAAACGGGACGAGGCACTGCGGCCTCTCGCCTGTGCCATCACCGGGCCCTCGGGGGCTGGGGGAAGCTGCGGCACGCACGAGAACCCCCAGCCGTCTGCATCCGGCTGCCAGCCACCAGGGCCGGCCGCCGCTCGCGCTCTGCCCAATTCGTGGATGGGCTCCGGCTTAAGGCCAGACAAAACGCGACGAGGTGCCGCCACCTCTAACCCGGTACAACGCCGCAGACCTTTCCCACCGACACCTCCTGCAACCAGGCAAGCCGGGGCCGGCCGGACACCACAGGCCGCCCACACATGGCTCATGCCGGCAAAAAACGGGACGAGGCACTGCGGCCTCTCGCCTGTGCCATCACCGGGCCCTCGGGGGCTGGGGGAAGCTGCGGCACGCACGAGAACCCCCAGCCGTCTGCATCCGGCTGCCAGCCACCAGGGCCGGCCGCCGCTCGCGCTCTGCCCAATTCGTGGATGGGCTCCGGCTTAAGGCCAGACAAAACGAGACGAGGTGCCGCCACCTCTTACCCGGAAAAACGCCGCAGACCTTTCCCACCGACACCTCCTGCAACCAGGCAAGCCGGGGCCGGCCGGACACCACAGGCCGCCCACACATGCCTCATGCCGGCAAAAAACGGGACGAGGCACTGCGGCCTCTCGCCTGTGCCATCACCGGGCCCTCGGGGGCTGGGGGAAGCTGCGGCACGCACGAGAACCCCCAGCCGTCTGCATCCGGCTGCCAGCCACCAGGGCCGGCCGCCGCTCGCGCTCTGCCCAATTCGTGGATGGGCTCCGGCTTAAGGCCAGACAAAACACGACGAGGTGCCGCCACCTCTAACCCAGAAAAACGCCTCAGACCTTTCCCACCGACACCTCCTGCAACCAGGCAAGCCGGGGCCGGCCGGACACCACAGGCCGCCCACACATGGCTCATGCCGGCAAAAAACGGGACGAGGCACTGCGGCCTCTCGCCTGTGCCATCAACGGGGGCTGGGGGAAGCTGCGGCACGCACGAGAACCCCCAGCCGTCTGCATCCGGCTGCCAGCCACCAGGGCCGGCCGCCGCTCGCGCTCTGCCCAATTCGTGGATGGGCTCCGGCTTAAGGCCAGACAAAACGCGACGAGGTGCCGCCACCTCTAACCCGGTACAACGCCGCAGACCTTTCCCACCGACACCTCCTGCAACCAGGCAAGCCGGGGCGGGCCGGACACCACAGGCCGCCCACACATGGCTCATGCCGGCAAAAAACGGGACGAGGCACTGCGGCCTCTCGCCTGTGCCATCACCGGGCCCTCGGGGGCTGGGGGAAGCTGCGGCACGCACGAGAACCCCCAGCCGTCTGCATCCGGCTGCCAGCCACCAGGGCCGGCCGCCGCTCGCGCTCTGCCCAATTCGTGGATGGGCTCCGGCTTAAGGCCAGACAAAACACGACGAGGTGCCGCCACCTCTAACCCAGAAAAACGCCTCAGACCTTTCCCACCGACACCTCCTGCAACCAGGCAAGCCGGGGCCGGCCGGACACCACAGGCCGCCCACACATGGCTCATGCCGGCAAAAAACGGGACGAGGCACTGCGGCCTCTCGCCTGTGCCATCACCGGGGCCTGGGGGAAGCTGCGGCACGCACGAGAACCCCCAGCCGTCTGCATCCGGCTGCCAGCCACCAGGGCCGGCCGCCGCTCGCGCTCTGCCCAATTCGTGGATGGGCTCCGGCTTAAGGCCAGACAAAACGCGACGAGGTGCCGCCACCTCTAACCCGGTACAACGCCGCAGACCTTTCCCACCGACACCTCCTGCAACCAGGCAAGCCGGGGCCGGCCGGACACCACAGGCCGCCCACACATGGCTCATGCCGGCAAAAAACGGGACGAGGCACTGCGGCCTCTCGCCTGTGCCATCACCGGGCCCTCGGGGGCTGGGGGAAGCTGCGGCACGCACGAGAACCCCCAGCCGTCTGCATCCGGCTGCCAGCCACCAGGGCCGGCCGCCGCTCGCGCTCTGCCCAATTCGTGGATGGGCTCCGGCTTAAGGCCAGACAAAACGCGACGAGGTGCCGCCACCTCTTACCCGGAAAAACGCCGCGGACCTTTCCCACCGACACCTCCTGCAACCAGGCAAGCCGGGGCCGGCCGGACACCACAGGCCGCCCACACATGGCTCATGCCGGCAAAAAACGGGACGAGGCACTGCGGCCTCTCACCTGTGCCATCACCGGGCCCTCGGGGGCTGGGGGAAGCTGCGGCACGCACGAGAACCCCCAGCCGTCTGCATCCGGCTGCCAGCCACCAGGGCCGGCCGCCGCTCGCGCTCTGCCCAATTCGTGGATGGGCTCCGGCTTAAGGCCAGACAAAACGCGACGAGGTGCCGCCACCTCTAACCCGGAAAAACGCCGCAGACCTTTCCCACCGACACCTCCTGCAACCAGGCAAGCCGGGGCCGGCCGGACACCACAGGCCGCCCACACATGGCTCATGCCGGCAAAAAACGGGACGAGGCACTGCGGCCTCTCGCCTGTGCCATCACCGGGCCCTCGGGGGCTGGGGGAAGCTGCGGCACGCACGAGAACCCCCAGCCGTCTGCATCCGGCTGCCAGCCACCAGGGCCGGCCGCCGCTCGCGCTCTGCCCAATTCGTGGATGGGCTCCGGCTTAAGGCCAGACAAAACGCGACGAGGTGCCGCCACCTCTAACCCGGTACAACGCCGCAGACCTTTCCCACCGACACCTCCTGCAACCAGGCAAGCCGGGGCCGGCCGGACACCACAGGCCGCCCACACATGGCTCATGCCGGCAAAAAACGGGACGAGGCACTGCGGCCTCTCGCCTGTGCCATCACCGGGCCCTCGGGGGCTGGGGGAAGCTGCGGCACGCACGAGAACCCCCAGCCGTCTGCATCCGGCTGCCAGCCACCAGGGCCGGCCGCCGCTCGCGCTCTGCCCAATTCGTGGATGGGCTCCGGCTTAAGGCCAGACAAAACGCGACGAGGTGCCGCCACCTCTTACCCGGAAAAACGCCGCAGACCTTTCCCACCGACACCTCCTGCAACCAGGCAAGCCGGGGCCGGCCGGACACCACAGGCCGCCCACACATGCCTCATGCCGGCAAAAAACGGGACGAGGCACTGCGGCCTCTCGCCTGTGCCATCACCGGGCCCTCGGGGGCTGGGGGAAGCTGCGGCACGCACGAGAACCTCCAGCCGTCTGCATCCGGCTGCCAGCCACCAGGGCCGGCCGCCGCTCGCGCTCTGCCCAATTCGTGGATGGGCTCCGGCTTAAGGCCAGACAAAACACGACGAGGTGCCGCCACCTCTAACCCAGAAAAACGCCTCAGACCTTTCCCACCGACACCTCCTGCAACCAGGCAAGCCGGGGCCGGCCGGACACCACAGGCCGCCCACACATGGCTCATGCCGGCAAAAAACGGGACGAGGCACTGCGGCCTCTCGCCTGTGCCATCACCGGGGGCTGGGGGAAGCTGCGGCACGCACGAGAACCCCCAGCCGTCTGCATCCGGCTGCCAGCCACCAGGGCCGGCCGCCGCTCGCGCTCTGCCCAATTCGTGGATGGGCTCCGGCTTAAGGCCAGACAAAACGCGACGAGGTGCCGCCACCTCTAACCCGGTACAACGCCGCAGACCTTTCCCACCGACACCTCCTGCAACCAGGCAAGCCGGGGCGGGCCGGACACCACAGGCCGCCCACACATGGCTCATGCCGGCAAAAAACGGGACGAGGCACTGCGGCCTCTCGCCTGTGCCATCACCGGGCCCTCGGGGGCTGGGGGAAGCTGCGGCACGCACGAGAACCCCCAGCCGTCTGCATCCGGCTGCCAGCCACCAGGGCCGGCCGCCGCTCGCGCTCTGCCCAATTCGTGGATGGGCTCCGGCTTAAGGCCAGACAAAACGCGACGAGGTGCCGCCACCTCTAACCCGTTACAACGCCGCAGACCTTTCCCACCGACACCTCCTGCAACCAGGCAAGCCGGGGCCGGCCGGACACCACAGGCCGCCCACACATGGCTCATGCCGGCAAAAAACGGGACGAGGCACTGCGGCCTCTCGCCTGTGCCATCACCGGGGGCTGGGGGAAGCTGCGGCACGCACGAGAACCCCCAGCCGTCTGCATCCGGCTGCCAGCCACCAGGGCCGGCCGCCGCTCGCGCTCTGCCCAATTCGTGGATGGGCTCCGGCTTAAGGCCAGACAAAACGCGACGAGGTGCCGCCACCTCTAACCCGGTACAACGCCGCAGACCTTTCCCACCGACACCTCCTGCAACCAGGCAAGCCGGGGCCGGCCGGACACCACAGGCCGCCCACACATGGCTCATGCCGGCAAAAAACGGGACGAGGCACTGCGGCCTCTCGCCTGTGCCATCACCGGGCCCTCGGGGGCTGGGGGAAGCTGCGGCACGCACGAGAACCCCCAGCCGTCTGCATCCGGCTGCCAGCCACCAGGGCCGGCCGCCGCTCGCGCTCTGCCCAATTCGTGGATGGGCTCCGGCTTAAGGCCAGACAAAACGCGACGAGGTGCCGCCACCTCTAACCCGGAAAAACGCCGCAGACCTTTCCCACCGACACCTCCTGCAACCAGGCAAGCCGGGGCCGGCCGGACACCACAGGCCGCCCACACATGGCTCATGCCGGCAAAAAACGGGACGAGGCACTGCGGCCTCTCACCTGTGCCATCACCGGGCCCTCGGGGGCTGGGGGAAGCTGCGGCACGCACGAGAACCCCCAGCCGTCTGCATCCGGCTGCCAGCCACCAGGGCCAGCCGCCGCTCGCGCTCTGCCCAATTCGTGGATGGGCTCCGGCTTAAGGCCAGACAAAACGCGACGAGGTGCCGCCACCTCTAACCCGGTACAACGCCGCAGACCTTTCCCACCGACACCTCCTGCAACCAGGCAAGCCGGGGACGGCCGGACACCACAGGCCGCCCACACATGGCTCATGCCGGCAAAAAACGGGACGAGGCACGGCGGCCTCTCGCCTGTGCCATCACCGGGCCCTCGGGGGCTGGGGGAAGCTGCGGCACGCACGAGAACGCCCAGCCGTCTGCATCCGGCTGCCAGCCACCAGGGCCGGCCGCCGCTCGCGCTCTGCCCAATTCGTGGATTGGCTCCAGCTTAAGGCCAGACAAAACGCGACGAGGTGCCGCCACCTCTAACCCGGAAAAACGCCGCAGACCTTTCCCACCGACACCTCCTGCAACCAGGCAAGCCGGGGCCGGCCGGACACCACAGGCCGCCCACACATGGCTCATGCCGGCAAAAAACGGGACGAGGCACTGCGGCCTCTCGCCTGTGCCATCACCGGGCCCTCGGGGGCTGGGGGAAGCTGCGGCACGCACGAGAACCCCCAGCCGTCTGCATCCGGCTGCCAGCCACCAGGGCCGGCCGCCGCTCGCGCTCTGCCCAATTCGTGGATGGGCTCCGGCTTAAGGCCAGACAAAACGCGACGAGGTGCCGCCACCTCTAACCCGGAAAAACGCCGCAGACCTTTCCCACCGACACCTCCTGCAACCAGGCAAGCCGGGGCCGGCCGGACACCACAGGCCGCCCACACATGGCTCATGCCGGCAAAAAACGGGACGAGGCACTGCGGCCTCTCGCCTGTGCCATCACCGGGCCCTCGGGGGCTGGGGGAAGCTGCGGCACGCACGAGAACCCCCAGCCGTCTGCATCCGGCTGCCAGCCACCAGGGCCGGCCGCCGCTCGCGCTCTGCCCAATTCGTGGATGGGCTCCGGCTTAAGGCCAGACAAAACGCGACGAGGTGCCGCCACCTCTAACCCGGTACAACGCCGCAGACCTTTCCCACCGACACCTCCTGCAACCAGGCAAGCCGGGGCCGGCCGGACACCACAGGCCGCCCACACATGGCTCATGCCGGCAAAAAACGGGACGAGGCACGGCGGCCTCTCGCCTGTGCCATCACCGGGCCCTCGGGGGCTGGGGGAAGCTGCGGCACGCACGAGAACGCCCAGCCGTCTGCATCCGGCTGCCAGCCACCAGGGCCGGCCGCCGCTCGCGCTCTGCCCAATTCGTGGATTGGCTCCAGCTTAAGGCCAGACAAAACGCGACGAGGTGCCGCCACCTCTAACCCGGAAAAACGCCGCAGACCTTTCCCACCGACACCTCCTGCAACCAGGCAAGCCGGGGCCGGCCGGACACCACAGGCCGCCCACACATGGCTCATGCCGGCAAAAAACGGGACGAGGCACTGCGGCCTCTCGCCTGTGCCATCACCGGGCCCTCGGGGGCTGGGGGAAGCTGCGGCACGCACGAGAACCCCCAGCCGTCTGCATCCGGCTGCCAGCCACCAGGGCCGGCCGCCGCTCGCGCTCTGCCCAATTCGTGGATGGGCTCCGGCTTAAGGCCAGACAAAACGCGACGAGGTGCCGCCACCTCTAACCCGGAAAAACGCCGCAGACCTTTCCCACCGACACCTCCTGCAACCAGGCAAGCCGGGGCCGGCCGGACACCACAGGCCGCCCACACATGGCTCATGCCGGCAAAAAACGGGACGAGGCACTGCGGCCTCTCACCTGTGCCATCACCGGGCCCTCGGGGGCTGGGGGAAGCTGCGGCACGCACGAGAACCCCCAGCCGTCTGCATCCGGCTGCCAGCCACCAGGGCCAGCCGCCGCTCGCGCTCTGCCCAATTCGTGGATGGGCTCCGGCTTAAGGCCAGACAAAACGCGACGAGGTGCCGCCACCTCTAACCCGGTACAACGCCGCAGACCTTTCCCACCGACACCTCCTGCAACCAGGCAAGCCGGGGACGGCCGGACACCACAGGCCGCCCACACATGGCTCATGCCGGCAAAAAACGGGACGAGGCACTGCGGCCTCTCGCCTGTGCCATCACCGGGCCCTCGGGGGCTGGGGGAAGCTGCGGCACGCACGAGAACGCCCAGCCGTCTGCATCCGGCTGCCAGCCACCAGGGCCGGCCGCCGCTCGCGCTCTGCCCAATTCGTGGATTGGCTCCAGCTTAAGGCCAGACAAAACGCGACGAGGTGCCGCCACCTCTAACCCGGTACAACGCCGCAGACCTTTCCCACCGACACCTCCTGCAACCAGGCAAGCCGGGGCCGGCCGGACACCACAGGCCGCCCACACATGGCTCATGCCGGCAAAAAACGGGACGAGGCACTGCGGCCTCTCGCCTGTGCCATCACCGGGCCCTCGGGGGCTGGGGGAAGCTGCGGCACGCACGAGAACCCCCAGCCGTCTGCATCCGGCTGCCAGCCACCAGGGCCGGCCGCCGCTCGCGCTCTGCCCAATTCGTGGATGGGCTCCGGCTTAAGGCCAGACAAAACGCGACGAGGTGCCGCCACCTCTAACCCGGAAAAACGCCGCAGACCTTTCCCACCGACACCTCCTGCAACCAGGCAAGCCGGGGCCGGCCGGACACCACAGGCCGCCCACACATGGCTCATGCCGGCAAAAAACGGGACGAGGCACTGCGGCCTCTCGCCTGTGCCATCACCGGGCCCTCGGGGGCTGGGGGAAGCTGCGGCACGCACGAGAACCCCCAGCCGTCTGCATCCGGCTGCCAGCCACCAGGGCCGGCCGCCGCTCGCGCTCTGCCCAATTCGTGGATGGGCTCCGGCTTAAGGCCAGACAAAACGCGACGAGGTGCCGCCACCTCTAACCCGGTACAACGCCGCAGACCTTTCCCACCGACACCTCCTGCAACCAGGCAAGCCGGGGCCGGCCGGACACCACAGGCCGCCCACACATGGCTCATGCCGGCAAAAAACGGGACGAGGCACGGCGGCCTCTCGCCTGTGCCATCACCGGGCCCTCGGGGGCTGGGGGAAGCTGCGGCACGCACGAGAACGCCCAGCCGTCTGCATCCGGCTGCCAGACACCAGGGCCGGCCGCCGCTCGCGCTCTGCCCAATTCGTGGATTGGCTCCAGCTTAAGGCCAGACAAAACGCGACGAGGTGCCGCCACCTCTAACCCGGAAAAACGCCGCAGACCTTTCCCACCGACACCTCCTGCAACCAGGCAAGCCGGGGCCGGCCGGACACCACAGGCCGCCCACACATGGCTCATGCCGGCAAAAAACGGGACGAGGCACTGCGGCCTCTCGCCTGTGCCATCACCGGGCCCTCGGGGGCTGGGGGAAGCTGCGGCACGCACGAGAACCCCCAGCCGTCTGCATCTGGCTGCCAGCCACCAGGGCCGGCCGCCGCTCGCGCTCTGCCCAATTCGTGGATGGGCTCCGGCTTAAGGCCAGACAAAACGCGACGAGGTGCCGCCACCTCTAACCCGGAAAAACGCCGCAGACCTTTCCCACCGACACCTCCTGCAACCAGGCAAGCCGGGGCCGGCCGGACACCACAGGCCGCCCACACATGGCTCATGCCGGCAAAAAACGGGACGAGGCACTGCGGCCTCTCGCCTGTGCCATCACCGGGCCCTCGGGGGCTGGGGGAAGCTGCGGCACGCACGAGAACCCCCAGCCGTCTGCATCCGGCTGCCAGCCACCAGGGCCGGCCGCCGCTCGCGCTCTGCCCAATTCGTGGATGGGCTCCGGCTTAAGGCCAGACAAAACGCGACGAGGTGCCGCCACCTCTAACCCGGAACAACGCCGCAGACCTTTCCCACCGACACCTCCTGCAACCAGGCAAGCCGGGGCCGGCCGGACACCACAGGCCGCCCACACATGGCTCATGCCGGCAAAAAACGGGACGAGGCACTGCGGCCTCTCGCCTGTGCCATCACCGGGCCCTCGGGGGCTGGGGGAAGCTGCGGCACGCACGAGAACCCCCAGCCGTCTGCATCCGGCTGCCAGCCACCAGGGCCGGCCGCCGCTCGCGCTCTGCCCAATTCGTGGATGGGCTCCGGGTTAAGGCCAGACAAAACGCGACGAGGTGCCGCCACCTCTAACCGGGAAAAACGCCGCAGACCTTTCCCACCGACACCTCCTGCAACCAGGCAAGCCGGGGCCGGCCGGACACCACAGGCCGCCCACACATGGCTCATGCCGGCAAAAAACGGGACGAGGCACTGCGGCCTCTCACCTGTGCCATCACCGGGCCCTCGGGGGCTGGGGGAAGCTGCGGCACGCACGAGAACCCCCAGCCGTCTGCATCCGGCTGCCAGCCACCAGGGCCGGCCGCCGCTCGCGCTCTGCCCAATTCGTGGATGGGCTCCGGCTTAAGGCCAGACAAAACGCGACGAGGTGCCGCCACCTCTAACCCGGTACAACGCCGCAGACCTTTCCCACCGACACCTCCTGCAACCAGGCAAGCCGGGGCCGGCCGGACACCACAGGCCGCCCACACATGGCTCATGCCGGCAAAAAACGGGACGAGGCACGGCGGCCTCTCGCCTGTGCCATCACCGGGCCCTCGGGGGCTGGGGGAAGCTGCGGCACGCACGAGAACGCCCAGCCGTCTGCATCCGGCTGCCAGCCACCAGGGCCGGCCGCCGCTCGCGCTCTGCCCAATTCGTGGATTGGCTCCAGCTTAAGGCCAGACAAAACGCGACGAGGTGCCGCCACCTCTAACCCGGAAAAACGCCGCAGACCTTTCCCACCGACACCTCCTGCAACCAGGCAAGCCGGGGCCGGCCGGACACCACAGGCCGCCCACACATGGCTCATGCCGGCAAAAAACGGGACGAGGCACTGCGGCCTCTCGCCTGTGCCATCACCGGGCCCTCGGGGGCTGGGGGAAGCTGCGGCACGCACGAGAACCCCCAGCCGTCTGCATCCGGCTGCCAGCCACCAGGGCCGGCCGCCGCTCGCGCTCTGCCCAATTCGTGGATGGGCTCCGGCTTAAGGACAGACAAAACGCGACGAGGTGCCGCCACCTCTAACCCGGTACAACGCCGCAGACCTTTCCCACCGACACCTCCTGCAACCAGGCAAGCCGGGGCCGGCCGGACACCACAGGCCGCCCACACATGGCTCATGCCGGCAAACGGGACGAGGCACTGCGGCCTCTCGCCTGTGCCATCACCGGGCCCTCGGGGGCTGGGGGAAGCTGCGGCACGCACGAGAACCCCCAGCCGTCTGCATCCGGCTGCCAGCCACCAGGGCCGGCCGCCGCTCGCGCTCTGCCCAATTCGTGGATGGGCTCCGGCTTAAGGCCAGACAAAACGCGACGAGGTGCCGCCACCTCTAACCCGGAAAAACGCCGCAGACCTTTCCCACCGACACCTCCTGCAACCAGGCAAGCCGGGGCCGGCCGGACACCACAGGCCGCCCACACATGGCTCATGCCGGCAAAAAACGGGACGAGGCACTGCGGCCTCTCGCCTGTGCCATCACCGGGCCCTCGGGGGCTGGGGGAAGCTGCGGCACGCACGAGAACCCCCAGCCGTCTGCATCTGGCTGCCAGCCACCAGGGCCGGCCGCCGCTCGCGCTCTGCCCAATTCGTGGATGGGCTCCGGCTTAAGGCCAGACAAAACGCGACGAGGTGCCGCCACCTCTAACCCGGAAAAACGCCGCAGACCTTTCCCACCGACACCTCCTGCAACCAGGCAAGCCGGGGCCGGCCGGACACCACAGGCCGCCCACACATGGCTCATGCCGGCAAAAAACGGGACGAGGCACTGCGGCCTCTCGCCTGTGCCATCACCGGGCCCTCGGGGGCTGGGGGAAGCTGCGGCACGCACGAGAACCCCCAGCCGTCTGCATCCGGCTGCCAGCCACCAGGGCCGGCCGCCGCTCGCGCTCTGCCCAATTCGTGGATGGGCTCCGGCTTAAGGCCAGACAAAACGCGACGAGGTGCCGCCACCTCTAACCCGGAAAAACGCCGCAGACCTTTCCCACCGACACCTCCTGCAACCAGGCAAGCCGGGGCCGGCCGGACACCACAGGCCGCCCACACATGGCTCATGCCGGCAAAAAACGGGACGAGGCACTGCGGCCTCTCACCTGTGCCATCACCGGGCCCTCGGGGGCTGGGGGAAGCTGCGGCACGCACGAGAACCCCCAGCCGTCTGCATCCGGCTGCCAGCCACCAGGGCCAGCCGCCGCTCGCGCTCTGCCCAATTCGTGGATGGGCTCCGGCTTAAGGCCAGACAAAACGCGACGAGGTGCCGCCACCTCTAACCCGGTACAACGCCGCAGACCTTTCCCACCGACACCTCCTGCAACCAGGCAAGCCGGGGCCGGCCGGACACCACAGGCCGCCCACACATGGCTCATGCCGGCAAAAAACGGGACGAGGCACGGCGGCCTCTCGCCTGTGCCATCACCGGGCCCTCGGGGGCTGGGGGAAGCTGCGGCACGCACGAGAACGCCCAGCCGTCTGCATCCGGCTGCCAGCCACCAGGGCCGGCCGCCGCTCGCGCTCTGCCCAATTCGTGGATTGGCTCCAGCTTAAGGCCAGACAAAACGCGACGAGGTGCCGCCACCTCTAACCCGGAAAAACGCCGCAGACCTTTCCCACCGACACCTCCTGCAACCAGGCAAGCCGGGGCCGGCCGGACACCACAGGCCGCCCACACATGGCTCATGCCGGCAAAAAACGGGACGAGGCACTGCGGCCTCTCGCCTGTGCCATCACCGGGCCCTCGGGGGCTGGGGGAAGCTGCGGCACGCACGAGAACCCCCAGCCGTCTGCATCCGGCTGCCAGCCACCAAGGCCGGCCGCCGCTCGCGCTCTGCCCAATTCGTGGATGGGCTCCGGCTTAAGGCCAGACAAAACGCGACGAGGTGCCGCCACCTCTAACCCGGTACAACGCCGCAGACCTTTCCCACCGACACCTCCTGCAACCAGGCAAGCCGGGGCCGGCCGGACACCACAGGCCGCCCACACATGGCTCATGCCGGCAAAAAACGGGACGAGGCACGGCGGCCTCTCGCCTGTGCCATCACCGGGCCCTCGGGGGCTGGGGGAAGCTGCGGCACGCACGAGAACCCCCAGCCGTCTGCATCCGGCTGCCAGCCACCAGGGCCGGCCGCCGCTCGCGCTCTGCCCAATTCGTGGATGGGCTCCGGCTTAAGGCCAGACAAAACGCGACGAGGTGCCGCCACCTCTAACCCGGTACAACGCCGCAGACCTTTCCCACCGACCCCTCCTGCAACCAGGCAAGCCGGGGCCGGCCGGACACCACAGGCCGCCCACACATGGCTCATGCCGGCAAAAAACGGGACGAGGCACGGCGGCCTCTTGCCTGTGCCATCACCGGGCCCTCGGGGGCTGGGGGAAGCTGCGGCACGCACGAGAACCCCCAGCCGTCTGCATCCGGCTGCCAGCCACCAGGGCCGGCCGCCGCTCGCGCTCTGCCCAATTCGTGGATGGGCTCCGGCTTAAGGCCAGACAAAACGCGACGAGGTGCCACCACCTCTAACCCGGAAAAACGCCGCAGACCTTTCCCACCGACACCTCCTGCAACCAGGCAAGCCGGGGCCGGCCGGACACCACAGGCCGCCCACACATGGCTCATGCCGGCAAAAAACGGGACGAGGCACTGCGGCCTCTCGCCTGTGCCATCACCGGGCCCTCGGGGGCTGGGGGAAGCTGCGGCACGCACGAGAACCCCCAGCCGTCTGCATCCGGCTGCCAGCCACCAGGGCCGGCCGCCGCTCGCGCTCTGCCCAATTCGTGGATGGGCTCCGGCTTAAGGCCAGACAAAACGCGACGAGGTGCTGCCACCTCTAACCCGGTACAACGCCGCAGACCTTTCCCACCGACACCTCCTGCAACCAGGCAAGCCGGGGCCGGCCGGACACCACAGGCCGCCCACACATGGCTCATGCCGGCAAAAAACGGGACGAGGCACGGCGGCCTCTCGCCTGTGCCATCACCGGGCCCTCGGGGGCTGAGGGAAGCTGCGGCACGCACGAGAACCCCCAGCCGTCTGCATCCGGCTGCCAGCCACCAGGGCCGGCCGCCGCTCGCGCTCTGCCCAATTCGTGGATGGGCTCCGGCTTAAGGCCAGACAAAACGCGACGAGGTGCCGCCACCTCTAACCCGGAAAAACGCCGCAGACCTTTCCCACCGACACGTCCTGCAACCAGGCAAGCCGGGGCCGGCCGGATACCACAGGCCGCCCACACATGGCTCATGCCGGCAAAAAACGGGACGAGGCACGGCGGCCTCTCGCCTGTGCCATCACCGGGCCCTCGGGGGCTGGGGGAAGCTGCGGCACGCACGAGAACCCCCAGCCGTCTGCATCCGGCTGCCAGCCACCAGGGCCGGCCGCCGCTCGCGCTCTGCCCAATTCGTGGATGGGCTCCGGCTTAAGGCCAGACAAAACGCGACGAGGTGCCGCCACCTCTAACCCGGAAAAACGCCGCAGACCTTTCCCACCGACACCTCCTGCAACCAGGCAAGCCGGGGCCGGCCGGACACCACAGGCCGCCCACACATGGCTCATGCCGGCAAAAAACGGGACGAGGCACTGCGGCCTCTCGCCTGTGCCATCACCGGGCCCTCGGGGGCTGGGGGAAGCTGCGGCACGCACGAGAACCCCCAGCCGTCTGCATCCGGCTGCCAGCCACCAGGGCCGGCCGCTGCTCGCGCTCTGCCCAATTCGTGGATGGGCTCCGGCTTAAGGCCAGACAAAACGCGACGAGGTGCCGCCACCTCTAACCCGGTACAACGCCGCAGACCTTTCCCACCGACACCTCCTGCAACCAGGCAAGCCGGGGCCGGCCGGACACCACAGGCCGCCCACACATGGCTCATGCCGGCAAAAAACGGGACGAGGCACGGCGGCCTCTCGCCTGTGCCATCACCGGGCCCTCGGGGGCTGGGGGAAGCTGCGGCACGCACGAGAACCCCCAGCCGTCTGCATCCGGCTGCCAGCCACCAGGGCCGGCCGCCGCTCGCGCTCTGCCCAATTCGTGGATGGGCTCCGGCTTAAGGCCAGACAAAACGCGACGAGGTGCCGCCACCTCTAACCCGGTACAACGCCGCAGACCTTTCCCACCGACACCTCCTGCAACCAGGCAAGCCGGGGCCGGCCGGACACCACAGGCCGCCCACACATGGCTCATGCCGGCAAAAAACGGGACGAGGCACGGCGGCCTCTCGCCTGTGCCATCACCGGGCCCTCGGGGGCTGAGGGAAGCTGCGGCACGCACGAGAACCCCCAGCCGTCTGCATCCGGCTGCCAGCCACCAGGGCCGGCCGCCGCTCGCGCTCTGCCCAATTCGTGGATGGGCTCCGGCTTAAGGCCAGACAAAACGCGACGAGGTGCCACCACCTCTAACCCGGAAAAACGCCGCAGACCTTTCCCACCGACACGTCCTGCAACCAGGCAAGCCGGGGCCGGCCGGATACCACAGGCCGCCCACACATGGCTCATGCCGGCAAAAAACGGGACGAAGCACGGCGGCCTCTCGCCTGTGCCATCACCGGGCCCTCGGGGGCTGGGGGAAGCTGCGGCACGCACGAGAACCCCCAGCCGTCTGCATCCGGCTGCCAGCCACCAGGGCCGGCCGCCGCTCGCGCTCTGCCCAATTCGTGGATGGGCTCCGGCTTAAGGCCAGACAAAACGCGACGAGGTGCCGCCACCTCTAACCCGGTACAACGCCGCAGACCTTTCCCACCGACACCTCCTGCAACCAGGCAAGCCGGGGCCGGCCGGACACCACAGGCCGCCCACACATGGCTCATGCCGGCAAAAAACGGGACGAGGCACTGCGGCCTCTAGCCTGTGCCATCACCGGGCCCTCGGGGGCTGGGGGAAGCTGCGGCACGCACGAGAACCCCCAGCCATCTGCATCCGGCTGCCAGCCACCAGGGCCGGCCGCCGCTCGCGCTCTGCCCAATTCGTGGATGGGCTCCGGCTTAAGGCCAGACAAAACGCGACGAGGTGCCGCCACCTCTAACCCGGAAAAACGCCGCAGACCTTTCCCACCGACACCTCCTGCAACCAGGCAAGCCGGGGCCGGCCGGACACCACAGGCCGCCCACACATGGCTCATGCCGGCAAAAAACGGGACGAGGCACTGCGGCCTCTCGCCTGTGCCATCACCGGGCCCTCGGGGGCTGGGGGAAGCTGCGGCACGCACGAGAACCCCCAGCCGTCTGCATCCGGCTGCCAGCCACCAGGGCCGGCCGCCGCTCGCGCTCTGCCCAATTCGTGGATGGGCTCCGGCTTAAGGCCAGACAAAACGCGACGAGGTGCCGCCACCTCTAACCCGGTACAACGCCGCAGACCTTTCCACCGACACCTCCTGCAACCAGGCAAGCCGGAGCCGGCCGGACACCACAGGCCGCCCACACATGGCTCATGCCGGCAAAAAACGGGACGAGGCACGGCGGCCTCTCGCCTGTGCCATCACCGGGCCCTCGGGGGCTGGGGGAAGCTGCGGCACGCACGAGAACGCCCAGCCGTCTGCATCCGGCTGCCAGCCACCAGGGCCGGCCGCCGCTCGCGCTCTGCCCAATTCGTGGATGGGCTCCGGCTTAAGGCCAGACAAAACGCGACGAGGTGCCGCCACCTCTAACCCGGTACAACGCCGCAGACCTTTCCCACCGTACCCTCCTGCAACCAGGCAAGCCGGGGCCGGCCGGACACCACAGGCCGCCCACACATGGCTCATGCCGGCAAAAAACGGGACGAGGCACTGCGGCCTCTCGCCTGTGCCATCACCGGGCCCTCGGGGGCTGGGGGAAGCTGCGGCACGCACGAGAACCCCCAGCCGTCTGCATCCGGCTGCCAGCCACCAGGGCCGGCCGCCGCTCGCGCTCTGCCCAATTCGTGGATGGGCTCCGGCTTAAGGCCAGACAAAACGCGACGAGGTGCCGCCACCTCTAACCCGGTACAACGCCGCAGACCTTTCCCACCGACACCTCCTGCAACCAGGCAAGCCGGGGCCGGCCGGACACCACAGGCCGCCCACACATGGCTCATGCCGGCAAAAAACGGGACGAGGCACGGCGGCCTCTCGCCTGTGCCATCACCGGGCCCTCGGGGGCTGGGGGAAGCTGCGGCACGCACGAGAACCCCCAGCCGTCTGCATCCGGCTGCCAGCCACCAGGGCCGGCCGCCGCTCGCGCTCTGCCCAATTCGTGGATGGGCTCCGGCTTAAGGCCAGACAAAACGCGACGAGGTGCCGCCACCTCTAACCCGGAAAAACGCCGCAGACCTTTCCCACCGACACCTCCTGCAACCAGGCAAGCCGGGGCCGGCCAGACACCACAGGCCGCCCACACATGGCTCATGCCGGCAAAAAACGGGACGAGGCACTGCAGCCTCTCGCCTGTGCCATCACCGGGCCCTCGGGGGCTGGGGGAAGCTGCGGCACACACGAGAACCCCCAGCCGTCTGCATCCGGCTGCCAGCCACCAGGGCCGGCCGCCGCTCGCGCTCTGCCCAATTCGTGGATGGGCTCCGGCTTAAGGCCAGACAAAACGCGACGAGGTGCCGCCACCTCTAACCCGGTACAACGCCGCAGACCTTTCCCACCGACACCTCCTGCAACCAGGCAAGCCGGGGCCGGCCGGACACCACAGGCCGCCCACACATGGCTCATGCCGGCAAAAAACGGGACGAGGCACTGCGGCCTCTCACCTGTGCCATCACCGGGCCCTCGGGGGCTGGGGGAAGCTGCGGCACGCACGAGAACCCCCAGCCGTCTGCATCCGGCTGCCAGCCACCAGGGCCGGCCGCCGCTCGCGCTCTGCCCAATTCGTGGATGGGCTCTGGCTTAAGGCCAGACAAAACGCGACGAGGTGCCGCCACCTCTTACCCGGAAAAACGCCGCAGACCTTTCCCACCGACACCTCCTGCAACCAGGCAAGCCGGGGCCGGCCGGACACCACAGGCCGCCCACACATGGCTCATGCCGGCAAAAAACGGGACGAGGCACTGCGGCCTCTCGCCTGTGCCATCACCGGGCCCTTGGGGGCTGGGGGAAGCTGCGGCACGCATGAGAACCCCCAGCCGTCTGCATCCGGCTGCCAGCCACCAGGGCCGGCCGCCGCTCGCGCTCTGCCCAATTCGTGGATTGGCTCTGGATTAAGGCCAGACAAAACGCGACGAGGTGCCGCCACCTCTTACCCGGAAAAACGCCGCAGACCTTTCCCACCGACACCTCCTGCAACCAGGCAAGCCGGGGCCGGCCGGACACCACAGGCCGCCCACACATGGCTCATGCCGGCAAAAAACGGGACGAGGCACTGCGGCCTCTCGCCTGTGCCATCACCGGGCCCTCGGGGAAGCTGCGGCACGCACGAGAACCCCCAGCCGTCTGCATCTGGCTGCCAGCCACCAGGGCCGGCCGCCGCTCGCGCTCTGCCCAATTCGTGGATGGGCTCCGGCTTAAGGCCAGACAAAACGCGACGAGGTGCCGCCACCTCTAACCCGGAAAAACGCCGCAGACCTTTCCCACCGACACCTCCTGCAACCAGGCAAGCCGGGGCCGGCCGGACACCACAGGCCGCCCACACATGGCTCATGCCGGCAAAAAACGGGACGAGGCACTGCGGCCTCTCGCCTGTGCCATCACCGGGCCCTCGGGGGCTGGGGGAAGCTGCGGCACGCACGAGAACCCCCAGCCGTCTGCATCCGGCTGCCAGCCACCAGGGCCGGCCGCCGCTCGCGCTCTGCCCAATTCGTGGATGGGCTCCGGCTTAAGGCCAGACAAAACGCGTCGAGGTGCCGCCACCTCTTACCCGGAAAAACGCCGCAGACCTTTCCCACCGACACCTCCTGCAACCAGGCAAGCCGGGGCCGGCCGGACACCACAGGCCGCCCACACATGGCTCATGCCGGCAAAAAACGGGACGAGGCACTGCGGCCTCTCGCCTGTGCCATCACCGGGCCCTCGGGGGCTGGGGGAAGCTGCGGCACGCACGAGAACCCCCAGCCGTCTGCATCCGGCTGCCAGCCACCAGGGCCGGCCGCCGCTCGCGCTCTGCCCAATTCGTGGATGGGCTCCGGCTTAAGGCCAGACAAAACGCGACGAGGTGCCGCCACCTCTAACCCGGTACAACGCCGCAGACCTTTCCCACCGACACCTCCTGCAACCAGGCAAGCCGGGGCCGGCCGGACACCACAGGCCGCCCACACATGGCTCATGCCGGCAAAAAACGGGACGAGGCACTGCGGCCTCTCGCCTGTGCCATCACCGGGCCCTCGGGGGCTGGGGGAAGCTGCGGCACGCACGAGAACCCCCAGCCGTCTGCATCCGGCTGCCAGCCACCAGGGCCGGCCGCCGCTCGCGCTCTGCCCAATTCGTGGATGGGCTCCGGCTTAAGGCCAGACAAAACGCGACGAGGTGCCGCCACCTCTAACCCGGTACAACGCCGCAGACCTTTCCCACCGACACCTCCTGCAACCAGGCAAGCCGGGGCCGGCCGGACACCACAGGCCGCCCACACATGGCTCATGCCGGCAAAAAACGGGACGAGGCACTGCGGCCTCTCGCCTGTGCCATCACCGGGCCCTCGGGCGCTGGGGGAAGCTGCGGCACGCACGAGAACCCCCAGCCGTCTGCATCCGGCTGCCAGCCACCAGGGCCGGCCGCCGCTCGCGCTCTGCCCAATTCGTGGATGGGCTCCGGCTTAAGGCCAGACAAAACGCGACGAGGTGCCGCCACCTCTAACCCGGTACAACGCCGCAGACCTTTCCCACCGACACCTCCTGCAACCAGGCAAGCCGGGGCCGGCCGGACACCACAGGCCGCCCACACATGGCTCATGCCGGCAAAAAACGGGACGAGGCACTGCGGCCTCTCGCCTGTGCCATCACCGGGCCCTCGGGGGCTGGGGGAAGCTGCGGCACGCACGAGAACCCCCAGCCGTCTGCATCCGGCTGCCAGCCACCAGGGCCGGCCGCCGCTCGCGCTCTGCCCAATTCGTGGATGGGCTCCGGCTTAAGGCCAGACAAAACGCGACGAGGTGCCGCCACCTCTAACCCGGTACAACGCCGCAGACCTTTCCCACCGACACCTCCTGCAACCAGGCAAGCCGGGGCCGGCCGGACACCACAGGCCGCCCACACATGGCTCATGCCGGCAAAAAACGGGACGAGGCACTGCGGCCTCTCGCCTGTGCCATCACCGGGCCCTCGGGGGCTGGGGGAAGCTGCGGCACGCACGAGAACCCCCAGCCGTCTGCATCTGGCTGCCAGCCACCAGGGCCGGCCGCCGCTCGCGCTCTGCCCAATTCGTGGATGGGCTCCGGCTTAAGGCCAGACAAAACGCGACGAGGTGCCGCCACCTCTAACCCGGAAAAACGCCGCAGACCTTTCCCACCGACACCTCCTGCAACCAGGCAAGCCGGGGCCGGCCGGACACCACAGGCCGCCCACACATGGCTCATGCCGGCAAAAAACGGGACGAGGCACTGCGGCCTCTCGCCTGTGCCATCACCGGGCCCTCGGGGGCTGGGGGAAGCTGCGGCACGCACGAGAACCCCCAGCCGTCTGCATCCGGCTGCCAGCCACCAGGGCCGGCCGCCGCTCGCGCTCTGCCCAATTCGTGGATGGGCTCCGGCTTAAGGCCAGACAAAACGCGACGAGGTGCCGCCACCTGTTACCCGGAAAAACGCCGCAGACCTTTCCCACCGACACCTCCTGCAACCAGGCAAGCCGGGGCCCGCCGGACACCACAGGCCGCCCACACATGGCTCATGCCGGCAAAAAACGGGACGAGGCACTGCGGCCTCTCGCCTGTGCCATCACCGGGCCCTCGGGGGCTGGGGGAAGCTGCGGCACGCACGAGAACCCCCAGCCGTCTGCATCCGGCTGCCAGCCACCAGGGCCGGCCGCCGCTCGCGCTCTGCCCAATTCGTGGATGGGCTCCGGCTTAAGGCCAGACAAAACACGACGAGGTGCCGCCACCTCTAACCCAGAAAAACGCCTCAGACCTTTCCCACCGACACCTCCTGCAACCAGGCAAGCCGGGGCCGGCCGGACACCACAGGCCGCCCACACATGGCTCATGCCGGCAAAAAACGGGACGAGGCACTGCGGCCTCTCGCCTGTGCCATCACCGGGCCCTCGGGGAAGCTGCGGCACGCACGAGAACCCCCAGCCGTCTGCATCTGGCTGCCAGCCACCAGGGCCGGCCGCCGCTCGCGCTCTGCCCAATTCGTGGATGGGCTCCGGCTTAAGGCCAGACAAAACGCGACGAGGTGCCGCCACCTCTAACCCGGAAAAACGCCGCAGACCTTTCCCACCGACACCTCCTGCAACCAGGCAAGCCGGGGCCGGCCGGACACCACAGGCCGCCCACACATGGCTCATGCCGGCAAAAAACGGGACGAGGCACTGCGGCCTCTCGCCTGTGCCATCACCGGGCCCTCGGGGGCTGGGGGAAGCTGCGGCACGCACGAGAACCCCCAGCCGTCTGCATCCGGCTGCCAGCCACCAGGGCCGGCCGCCGCTCGCGCTCTGCCCAATTCGTGGATGGGCTCCGGCTTAAGGCCAGACAAAACGCGTCGAGGTGCCGCCACCTCTTACCCGGAAAAACGCCGCAGACCTTTCCCACCGACACCTCCTGCAACCAGGCAAGCCGGGGCCGGCCGGACACCACAGGCCGCCCACACATGGCTCATGCCGGCAAAAAACGGGACGAGGCACTGCGGCCTCTCGCCTGTGCCATCACCGGGCCCTCGGGGGCTGGGGGAAGCTGCGGCACGCACGAGAACCCCCAGCCGTCTGCATCCGGCTGCCAGCCACCAGGGCCGGCCGCCGCTCGCGCTCTGCCCAATTCGTGGATGGGCTCCGGCTTAAGGCCAGACAAAACGCGACGAGGTGCCGCCACCTCTAACCCGGTACAACGCCGCAGACCTTTCCCACCGACACCTCCTGCAACCAGGCAAGCCGGGGCCGGCCGGACACCACAGGCCGCCCACACATGGCTCATGCCGGCAAAAAACGGGACGAGGCACTGCGGCCTCTCGCCTGTGCCATCACCGGGCCCTCGGGGGCTGGGGGAAGCTGCGGCACGCACGAGAACCCCCAGCCGTCTGCATCCGGCTGCCAGCCACCAGGGCCGGCCGCCGCTCGCGCTCTGCCCAATTCGTGGATGGGCTCCGGCTTAAGGCCAGACAAAACGCGACGAGGTGCCGCCACCTCTTACCCGGAAAAACGCCGCAGACCTTTCCCACCGACACCTCCTGCAACCAGGCAAGCCGGGGCCGGCCGGACACCACAGGCCGCCCACACATGGCTCATGCCGGCAAAAAACGGGACGAGGCACTGCGGCCTCTCGCCTGTGCCATCACCGGGCCCTCGGGGGCTGGGGGAAGCTGCGGCACGCACGAGAACCCCCAGCCATCTGCATCCGGCTGCCAGCCACCAGGGCCAGCCGCCGCTCGCGCTCTGCCCAATTCGTGGATGGGCTCCGGCTTAAGGCCAGACAAAACGCGACGAGGTGCCGCCACCTCTAACCCGGAAAAACGCCGCAGACCTTTCCCACCGACACCTCCTGCAACCAGGCAAGCCGGGGCCGGCTGGACACCACAGGCCGCCCACACATGGCTCATGCCGGCAAAAAACGGGACGAGGCACTGCGGCCTCTCGCCTGTGCCATCACCGGGCCCTCGGGGGCTGGGGGAAGCTGCGGCACGCACGAGAACCCCCAGCCGTCTGCATCCGGCTGCCAGCCACCAGGGCCGGCCGCCGCTCGCGCTCTGCCCAATTCGTGGATGGGCTCCGGCTTAAGGCCAGACAAAACGCGACGAGGTGCCGCCACCTCTAACCCAGTACAACGCCGCAGACCTTTCCCACCGACACCTCCTGCAACCAGGCAAGCCAGGGCCGGCCGGACACCACAGGCCGCCCACACATGGCTCATGCCGGCAAAAAACGGGACGAGGCACTGCGGCCTCTCGCCTGTGCCATCACCGGGCCCTCGGGGGCTGGGGGAAGCTGCGGCACGCACGAGAACACCCAGCCGTCTGCATCCGGCTGCCAGCCACCAGGGCCGGCCGCCGCTCGCGCTCTGCCCAATTCGTGGATGGGCTCCGGCTTAAGGCCAGACAAAACGCGACGAGGTGCCGCCACCTCTTACCCGGAAAAACGCCGCGGACCTTTCCCACCGACACCTCCTGCAACCAGGCAAGCCGGGGCCGGCCGGACACCACAGGCCGCCCACACATGGCTCATGCCGGCAAAAAACGGGACGAGGCACTGCGGCCTCTCACCTGTGCCATCACCGGGCCCTCGGGGGCTGGGGGAAGCTGCGGCACGCACGAGAACCCCCAGCCGTCTGCATCCGGCTGCCAGCCACCAGGGCCGGCCGCCGCTCGCGCTCTGCCCAATTCGTGGATGGGCTCCGGCTTAAGGCCAGACAAAACGCGACGAGGTGCCGCCACCTCTTACCCGGAAAAACGCCGCAGACCTTTCCCACCGACACCTCCTGCAACCAGGCAAGCCGGGGCCGGCCGGACACCACAGGCCGCCCACACATGGCTCATGCCGGCAAAAAACGGGACGAGGCACTGCGGCCTCTCGCCTGTGCCATCACCGGGCCCTCGGGGGCTGGGGGAAGCTGCGGCACGCACGAGAACCCCCAGCCGTCTGCATCTGGCTGCCAGCCACCAGGGCCGGCCGCCGCTCGCGCTCTGCCCAATTCGTGGATGGGCTCCGGCTTAAGGCCAGACAAAACGCGACGAGGTGCCGCCACCTCTTACCCGGAAAAACGCCGCAGACCTTTCCCACCGACACCTCCTGCAACCAGGCAAGCCGGGGCCGGCCGGACACCACAGGCCGCCCACACATGGCTCATGCCGGCAAAAAACGGGACGAGGCACTGCGGCCTCTCGCCTGTGCCATCACCGGGCCCTCGGGGGCTGGGGGAAGCTGCGGCACGCACGAGAACCCCCAGCCGTCTGCATCCGGCTGCCAGCCACCAGGGCCGGCCGCCGCTCGCGCTCTGCCCAATTCGTGGATGGGCTCCGGCTTAAGGCCAGACAAAACGCGACGAGGTGCCGCCACCTCTTACCCGGAAAAACGCCGCAGACCTTTCCCACCGACACCTCCTGCAACCAGGCAAGCCGGGGCCGGCCGGACACCACAGGCCGCCCACACATGGCTCATGCCGGCAAAAAACGGGACGAGGCACTGCGGCCTCTCGCCTGTGCCATCACCGGGCCCTCGGGGCCTGGGGGAAGCTGCGGCACGCACGAGAACCCCCAGCCGTCTGCATCCGGCTGCCAGCCACCAGGGCCGGCCGCCGCTCGCGCTCTGCCCAATTCGTGGATGGGCTCCGGCTTAAGGCCAGACAAAACGCGACGAGGTGCCGTCACCTCTTACCCTGAAAAACGCCGCGGACCTTTCCCACCGACACCTCCTGCAACCAGGCAAGCCGGGGCCGGCCGGACACCACAGGCCGCCCACACATGGCTCATGCCGGCAAAAAACGGGACGAGGCACTGCGGCCTCTCACCTGTGCCATCACCGGGCCCTCGGGGGCTGGGGGAAGCTGCGGCACGCACGAGAACCCCCAGCCGTCTGCATCCGGCTGCCAGCCACCAGGGCCGGCCGCCGCTCGCGCTCAGCCCAATTCGTGGATGGGCTCCGGCTTAAGGCCAGACAAAACGCGACGAGGTGCCGCCACCTCTAACCCGGTACAACGCCGCAGACCTTTCCCACCGACACCTCCTGCAACCAGGCAAGCCGGGGCCGGCCGGACACCACAGGCCGCCCACACATGGCTCATGCCGGCAAAAAACGGGACGAGGCACTGCGGCCTCTCGCCTGTGCCATCACCGGGCCCTCGGGGCCTGGGGGAAGCTGCGGCACGCACGAGAACCCCCAGCCGTCTGCATCCGGCTGCCAGCCACCAGGGCCGGCCGCCGC